>NC_135237.1:417920435-418233403 GCF_051348905.1 Ranitomeya variabilis | reverse complement strand
CACCTTGACGGACTCTTATGAGGTTGTACGCCCCCCCTAAGGTCAAGCTTGGTGAACCACTTAGCACCTGCCACCTGGTTGAACAAATCTGGTATCAGAGGCATAGGGTATGGATCACGAACCGTAATCTGGTTCAACTCCCTGAAATCCAAACACGGGCGTAATCCGCCATCTTTCTTCTTCACAAAAAAGAACCCTGCTGCCACCGGCGAGGATGACGGCCTGATGTGCCCTTTGCTCAAGCTTTCCGCAATGTAATCTTTTAACGCTTGTCTCTCCGGACCGGAGATGTTAAACATCCTTGCTTTAGGTAATTTGGCCCCTGGTTTAAACCTGATAGAACAGTCATAAGGACGATGTGGCGGCAACTCTGAACAACCTTTCTCAGAGAACACATCCACAAAATCCTGAAGTGACTCTGGAATGCTTGAAGTCACCGCAGCCACACATGTGGCCAGGCAATTCTCCTGGCAGAACTCGCTCCACCGAATTATGTCCTGAGTTTTCCATTCAATTACCGGGTTGTGCATAGACAACCAAGGAAACCCCAAAACCACCTGAGCAGGAAGGTTCCTGAGCACCTTACATGTAACCCGCTCAGAATGTAGAACTCCAATGTGGAGTTTCACCTCAGCCACAAATTCAGTAATCTCCCCCTGAGAGAGAGGAGCAGCATTGATGGTGACCACGCGGATAGGATGAGACAGTTTTTCAATCCTAAAACCTGCTGTGCGCGCAAACCCCTCATCAATGAGATTTGTGGCTGAACCACTATCCACAAAAACAGTAATTGGCAGCTCACTGCCAGCAACAAAAACCTTAGCAGGGAGCATGCACTGAGAAACCACCATGGAGGATATACATAAGCTCAGACTGGTCTCCTCCACACCCTCTGAGCTCAGAAGTTTTCCGCCGTTGCGTTTTTCTTAGGCAGCAGAGGACAGATGTTAATAAAATGACCAGTTTTACCACAGTAAAAGCAGGCTCCCTGCTTCCTGAGCTCAGGGGCTCGAAGCTTGACACCCCTGTGATTTGCATAGGCTCCGTGGGCTCACCTGCAGCAACCTCACGTGAACCTAAACCCTCTCCCATAGGCGGTGTCTCGTGCTCCCCCTGACGCAAACGGCGATCAATGCGGACAACCAGACTCATAGCGGAATCCAGAGAAGTAGGAGTCTCGTACATCAGAAGGGCTTTTTTAACCCTTCCAGAAATCCCATGTATAAACTGACTCCGCAATGCTGGATCATTCCATTGGGTATTGATCGCCCAGCGGTGGAATTCAGAACAGTAATCCTCTGCTACTCGCTCCCCCTGGCGAATAAAGCGTATCTTAGATTCTTCCAGAGCCATTCTGTCAGGTTCATTGTAGATTTTCCCAAGAGAAGAAAAAAAACTCTCCACAGAGACAAATGCCGCAGAATCAGATGGCAAAGAAAACACCCACGCTTGGGGTTCCCCACTTAACAATGACAACACCAGGCCCACACGCTGAGCCTCATTACCTGAAGATATCGGGCGCATACGGAAATATAGTTTGCAAGCTTCACGAAAAGAAACAAATTTACTGCGTTCCCCAGCAAATTTTTCAGGCAACGGAAATTTAGGCTCAGTAACTCCTCCTGTCGCTCAAGCGTGCACATTGGACACTGCTAGTCCCTGTTGCTGCACTGCCCCCCTCAACTCAGTGACCAATAGGGACAGCGCCTCCAACTGGCGGGTTACGGAAGTCATGGGATCCATGACAAAACAAAAAAAAAAAAGAAACCCCTCTTTTTTTTTTTGTTGTTGTTGTTGGGCCGATTATAATGTCAGGGAGAGACTTGGTGAGCGAGAGCTAATAACCCAGGCTCCTGCAATTTCCCTAAGACTAGGGAAATCCTGACCGACCCTCTACCTGAAGTTTACACTGATGGTGTGCATGTTCAGGCCTCGAACCTCACCCTAACTCCTGAGCTCAGCCCTAGGCTGAAACCTTCACCCACCACCCAGTGAAGAGGTAATACTTAAATACCCACAGTTAGCACAGACAAGGATAAAGGAAAATATACACCACGCCGCAGACACTCAGGAATACACTATAAATGTGCAGGGCAAAATAAACACAAATATAGGAAGGAGTAAGTAAGACGAAGGAATATACACCACCAGCAACGAATCTCCAACCACCAGCTCTCCACTCCAGACCGAGATAACAATGCAAGACAGAAGCTATAATCGGCGACGCCCAATGATCAGGAGAACTATTTAAAGGTCATGGAAATGGCCCAGCTTCCAATCCGAGGATCAGGTAAATTAACCCCGGAACAGCTAGACAAAATCTAGCAGACGCCAATGAGTAAATAGTGGTCAAAAGCAGAATTACCGTTGTCTGTCGGACGACCTGGTCTGAACAGCGTCCGACATGACAACACATGAAAGGTGTCGGTGATACCTAGGCGTGGAGGAAGGGCTAGACGGTAGACCACAGGATTAAACTGTTTGAGGACCTTGAAGGGACCCAAGTAGTGAGGAGCAAACTTAGTGGACTCAACACGCAGCCTGATGTTATGAGCGGAGAGCCACACTAAGTCGCCAGGAGCAAAGGTCGGGGCAGGGTGCCGATGTGCATCCGGCGGAGGACCTCATTCTCTCCTTGGAGGCCCGGATGGCATCCTGAGTGCGGTACCAAATGTCTCGTGCCTCCACTGCCCAGTCTGCCACCCTGGAGTCAGCAGAGGACATGGGCATAGGCACAGGAACCCGCGGATGCTGGCCGTAATTAAGGAGGAAAGGAGTCTGACCGGTGGAGTCGGCTACAGCGTTGTTAAGGGCAAACTGGCCACGGTTACAAAGGATGCCCAGTTATCCTGCCTGGCAGAAACAAAATGTCATAAATAAGTGACCAGAGTCTGATTGGCTCTCTCAACCAACCCATTCGTCTCGGGATGATAAGAAGAGGAGAGATTTAACTCAATACTGAGTAGACGACAAAGCTCCCTCCAGAATCAAGACGCAACCTGGGGACCCCAGTCACTGACAATCTTGTCCGGCATACCGTTTAAGCAAAAGATATGCTTGATGAACAAGGCTGCCAGAGCCCGTGCAGAAGGTAGCCGTGGAAGAGGCACCAAATGAACCATTTTGGAAAAATGGTCGGTGATCACCCAGATAATGGTGCAACTACGAGACTTGGGTAAGCCCACCACAAAGTCCATCCCAACCATCTCCCAGGGCCTGACCGCCACCGGCAGAGGGTAAAGCAACCCAGCTGACTGTTGCCGAGGGGACTTGTTCTTGGTGCAAGAGACACACGCCCGAACATAGTCTGCGACATCACGAGCCATATGCGGCCACCAGTATGTCCTCGCCAGTAACTCAGATGTCCTTTTGGAACCAAAATGTCCACCCACCCTGGACGAGTGTGCCCAAGAGAGAACCTCTGGTTGCAAACTGGATGGTACAAAAGTCTTGCCCAGAGGCACAGACTCTAGCAAAACTGGGGCCACAGTTCTCAGGCTCTCGGTGGGGACAATAAGCCGAGGCTCCTCTTCCTTCTCCACAGACGACACAACGGAGCAAGAGAGAGCGTCGGCACGAATGTTCTTGTTGCTCCCCCACTGCCGCAGGGCCGAGGGGTACCCGGTACCGGGCCTCTGAGTCTCTGCTCTGGGGTTGTCACGGTGGCTAGACCTGGCCCGTGACCCTGCTGAGGGGCGCCCAATGAAAGGTGTGGATGGTGGTGGTAATGCGGTGCAGTGCTGGTCACAGTAAATAACGAGGACACCAGGCTGCAGTCTCTTTACCTCTTTACTGAAGGCTTCAGGGTCCTCAGTCCGGAATACGGTTAACCAGGCTGCGCAAGTCCGGCCGGTCCGATGGCACCTACAGAGTTCCCTTTGCAGGTGGAAATCTGTGCCAACCTTCTAGCGCTTGTGTGTTGTGGTCCTTCCCTGCTGTGCTTACGGGATAGTCCCCACAACTGTTGTGTCTGTTTCTCGTGTTCCCTCACAACTCGATTCTGATGTTCTTCCTTGTCCCCCAGATGATATGGCTAGGATGCACCAGTATGACATGTAGGCTCGGAGGTCTTCCGGGACCCTAGTGTCGCCCCTCTCCTATTGTTGCCCCCTATGTCTTCTTAGGTGATTTGGGTGAGACAGCCCGCCTATAACTGACTGTCCTGCCGTAGGTTTGAAGTTAGGCCTGGAGCTCTATACTTCCTCGGTGTTCCGGCCACCGGCTGCGCGTCTCAGTAGGATGTTGCCTCGTCTTACAGCACGACTCCTACTGGTGTTTCTCCTTGTTGCGTTGATCTCGTTTCTCACTCAGCACAATAAACCCCGCTTCTTGACCTTTCTTAGGGCACCGCCGCTATCTCGTGCAGGCGCGGTCCCGTAACGTTCTCTCTGTTCGCTAGGCCTCTGTCAGGATCCCACCCCTGACAGGGACCCCCCTGAATCTTCCCCTGCAACACCCTCTGCCACAGGATGTTGCCTGGTTCCAACCCAGTCAGCTTCTGACTAACTTCCTATCCAACCCCCAGTTTTACCAGATTGTGAGGAGTGGCCTAATACATAGCACCCTTAGCTCCCCCTGGAGGCCAGACTGTGAAGTGTATTGGTGTCTGTGATACCTGGTCAGGTGAACTCCTTCAGTGCCATCAGACGTACCATAGCCCCCCTTAGCGGTGGAGCATCAGTACTGCAACGACCAGGACTCTGGGGCGCTGCATTCTTCTCCCCAGAAAGAAAATGGAGGGTGAAATGAAACCGGGAGAAGAACAAGGACCATCTGGCCTGGCGAGAATTTAACCACTGGGCTGTCTGCAGGTACACCAATTTTTTATGATCTGTGAAGACTTGGAAGGCAAAACGAGCTCCTTCCAAAAGATGTCTCCACTCCGAGAACGCCAACTTCATGGCTAGCAACTCCCTGTCCCCGATGGAATAATTCCTCTCTGCTGGTGAGAAGGTCTTAGAAAAGAAGAAGCAAGGATGCATCTGACCTTGAGCATCCTTTTGGAAGAGGACTGCTCAATCACCAACAGATGAGGCATCCACCTCCATGATAAATGGCTTATCTACATCGGGGCGATGTAGGATGGGAGCGCTAGTGAAGTGTGACTTTATGGAGTTAAAGGCCTTGGAGACCTCCCCAGACCACAATTTGGGATTTGCCCCCTTCTTGGTGAGGGCAATCAAGGGAGCTACCAAAGTTGAGAAGTGCAGAATGAAGTGGCGATAATAATTAATGAACCACATAAAGCGCTGCACCGCTTTAAGAGAATGGGGTTCCTGCCAGTCAATCACAGCCTGTAGTTTGGCAGGATCCATAGCCAATCCCTGGGCGGAGATGATATAGCCTAGGAAAGGTAAGGACTCCTGCTCGAACATACACTTCTCCAACTTGGCATAGAGGGAGTTTGCCCATAGGAGGTCGAAGACTTTGCAAACATCTCTCTGGTGGGAGTCAATATCTGGAGAGTAGATGAGAATATCATCCAGATAAGACTACGACCGAGGTGGTGAGCATATCCCGGAAGATGTTGTTCACAAAGTCTTGGAAAATGGCTGGGGCATTACAGAGCCCGAAGGGCATCACCAGATATTCATAGTGCCCATCCCTGGTGTTAAAAGCCGTCTTCCATTCGTAGATCCCGCAGATCTAGTTTAGTAAACACCCTTGCTCCCTGAAACCTATCGAAAAGCTCAGATATCAAGGGCAAAGGATACTTATTCTTAACGGTGATGGCGTTAATACCCCTGTAGTCTATACATGGACGCAGTTCCCCATTCTTCTTCTGCACAAAGAAGAACCCAGCCCCTGCAGGTGACACTGACTTCATAATAAAACCTCTTGCCAGATTCTCTTGAATGTACTGAGACATTGACTCCATCTCCGGGAGAGATAACAGATAAATTCAACCCCGGGGAGGCTCAGCACCAGGCAAGAGATCAATAGGATAATCATAGGGGCGATGGGGCGGAAGGGTTTCCGCTGCCTTTTTGGAGAACACGTCTGCATAAGACCAATATTGCTTGGGGAGAGAGGATAGATCTGCGGGTACCTCTGTAGTCGCAACCTGAACGCACTCCCTCTGACACCTACCCCCACAAGATTCACCCCATCCCAGAATTCTGCCTGAGGACAACTCAATATGAGGAGAGTGGTACCGTAGCCAAGGTATCCCCAACAGGACCTCATCAATTCCCTCAGGAATGAGGAGCAGAGATATAATCTCCTGATGGGATGGCGACATAGACAGAGTAAGGCCATGTGCACACGTTCAGTATTTTTCGCGTTTTTTTCACATTTTTTCGCTATAAAAACGTGATAAAAACGCGAAAAAAACGCTAACATATGCCTCCCATTATTTTCAGTGTATTCCGCATTTTTTGTGCAAATGTAGCCTTTTTTTCCGCAAAAAAATCGCATCGCGGAAAAAAAAGCAACATGTTCATTAAAATGCGGAATTGCAGGGGATTCCGCACACCTAGGAGTCCATTGATCTACTTACTTCCCGCACGGGGCTGTGCCCACCATGCGGGAAGTGAGCAGATTATGTGCGGTTGGTACCCAGGGTGGAGGAGAGGAGACTCTCCTCCACGGACTGGGCACCATATAAGTGGTCAAAAAATAAGAATTAAAATAAAAAATAGTCCTATACTCACCTTCGATGTCTTCCCGCCTCTCAGCTGCATGCTCCGCTTCGGTTCCTGTAGCTGGTGTGCGGTGAAGGACCTGTGATGATGTCACTGTCTTGTGATTAATTGTGAGTGGTCATGTGACCGCTCACGTGACCGCGACGTCATGGAAGGTCCTGCACACACACACCATCTATACGGAACGGACGCCGGTGAGGAGATCAGCTGTCTGCGGGTGAGTATAAGCATTTTTTTTATTTTTTTATTATTTTTAAACATTCTATCTTTTACTATAGATGCTGCAAAAGCAGCATCTATAGTAAAAAGTTGGTCACACTTGTCAAACGCTATGTTTGACAAGTGTGACCAACCTGTCAGTCAGTTTTGCAAGCGATGCTACAGATCGCTTGGAAAACTTTAGCATTCTGTAAGCTAATTACGCTTGCAGAATGCAAAAAAAACGCGAAAAAAACGGAAAAAAAATGCAAAAAAAAAATGCGGATTTCTTGCAGAAAATTTCCGGTTTTCTTCAGGAAATTTCTGCAAGAAATCCGGACGTGTGCACATACCCTAAGAGGGATGGTCTGGTGTGTTATCTGTGAGGGCAGTGTCGACCCATTCACCACTCCTACCGTAACTGGCTGAGCTAGCATAACCAGGGGTATTGTGTGATGTTGGGCGAAGGCAGAAGACATAAAATTGCCCTCCGCCCCAGAATCCACGCAGAGCTCTACCGAGTGGGAGGATGAGCCTATAATAATTGTCCCCTTAAAGGACAATTTGGAGGCAAACGTCGCCATGTCTAGTGTACCTCCACCTACTACCACTAGACTCTGACGTTTCCTTGACCTCTGGGGACATCTGGTAGCAAGATGTCCTGACTGCTAGGGCAAACATGACAGACCTTGAGCACACAAGCAGTCCGGGACTTAGATCCCGCTCGTGACACTTCCATGGCCTCATGTGACTCAGGAACCAGGACCGGAGATTCCGGAGGTTTGGCGAAGGTGAGAGCCAGCCGAAACCTCTGCCTACACTGGGCTCGCTCTAACCTCCGCTCGTTAAAACGGAGGTCAATTCGAGTAGACAGTTAATAACTCCTCCAGGGTGGCAGGAATCTCCCTAGTGGCCAGAGCGTCCTTAACATGATCAGCCAGGCCCCTCCAAAATATGGGGATAAGGGCCTTATCTGACCACTCCAGCTCAGAAACTAAAGTACGAAAACGTACGGCAAAATGGCTGACCAAGGACTCACCCTAAGTTAATGCCAGCAGTTGGAGCGCCGTGTCATGGGTGACTTGAGGTCCTAAAAAGACCTGTTTCAGAGTGCTCAGGAACAGAGGAGCATTCTGCACCACATGATCGCCACGCTCCCACAGCGGCGTAGCCCATTCCAACGCCCTGTCCAACAAGAGAGACAGAATAAATCCCACCTTAGCCCGCTCAGTGGGAAAACGTGCAGCCAGGAGCTCGAGGTGAATAGAGCACTGACTCACAAATCCCCTACAAGATTTGCTATCTCCAGAAAATTTTTCTGGCAGCGGGAGGCGAGATAATGTCGGAACAGGGGTGGCAGTGGACAAGGTTGCTGCAGCCATGCTAACAGCCTGTACAGCAACTGCGGTAACATCCACAGCTGAGGTTGAGCTCTCGAGAGCCGCCAACCTACCCTCCAGCTGCTGGATATACCGCAAGGATTGCTGAATGTTCGCCATTACTAGCCAGACCCTGGCGCTAGTATTCTGTTAGGGCTAGCGGAACGCACCGAGTAAATAGAGATGTTTTTACTGATATTGGTGCGTTCGCAGCCCGGGGTCCACTGTGCAGGAGTACCTACTGCTAGCAAACGGCGGCACTATATGGCGGTATGGACTAACTCAGTTAATTCACCGAGTAGCCGTGAAAGCAAAGCACTGTGCCCTGTTAGATTTCACAGAGGCACAGGCTAACTGCCCAAACAGAGAGCACTCAGTGGTCACGCATGCACACAAAACTCCTCGCCAGAGGGGCCAGCATTCTCACGTGAGAGTGTGTTCAGGGACCCGGCTGAAATAAGCCCCTAGAATGCTAGCACCTCTGGTGAGGAGTTTGTGTTTGTATGTATTCAGGGACCTGGCCGAAATAAGCCCTTAGAATGCTGGCACCTCCGGCGAGGAGTTTCGTGTGCATGCATGACCACTGACTGCTCTCGTTTAGGCAGTTAGCCTGTGCCTCTGTGGAGTCGAACAGGGCGCAGTGCTTTGAGTTCACGGCTGCTCTGTGAAGTAACAGAGTTAGCTAATACCGTCATATAGTTCCGCTATTTGCTAGCAGCAGGTTCTCCTGCACGGTGGACCACCGGCTGCGAACGCATCTATCATAATAAAATCTATATATTCATTAGCCCTAACACCCGTTGCCGCTAATTCCTGAATTGATAGAGAGAGTTCGTCAAGCTAAAGTATTTACCAAATTAGATCTTCGGGGGCATATAATTTACTCCGTATACATCCCGGAGATGAATGGAAGACAGCTTTCAGATGTCAGTATGGACATTTTGAAAATTTAGTGATGCCTTTCGAACTCTGTAATGCTCCTGCTGCTTTCCAACACTTAGCCAGTGATATTTTCAGGGATTTACTGGATCATTATGTAGTAATTTACCTGGATGACAACTTGATTTTCTCTGATTCCCTACAGGAACATGTCAAGACCGTGCTCAGACATTTGAGAGATAATCATTTGTAAATCAAACTCAAAAAGTGTGAATTTCATTGCTCCAAAATTCAATTTTTAGGCTATGTTATTTCTCCCCAGGGATTGAATATGGAGTCCAGCAAGATCCAGACAATCATAGATTGGCCAGTACCAGGAAACATTAAAGAGGTACAACGATTCATTGGTTTTGCTAACTTTTAAAGATGCTTTATCAGGAATTTTCCCTGATCATCCCATCACTCTCCTCACTAAGAAGGGGAAGAAGTTTGCATGGTCTTCACAAGCCCAGGGAACCTTTGTCCGCCTCAAGGTTTGTTTTACCATGGCTCTGATATTGACGCACCCGGATCCTGTACTGCCTTTTGTCGTGGAGGTGGACGCTTCTGACTTGTTCTGGACTTCCCTGTGTTTACTACATACCTGGATTTGAGTATTTCTGCACCAACAGTGTTTTGGATCTGCACCACGTCACCTGTCACACTCACCTTTTGATCAAGTTGCCGAGGACTCTGCCTTAAGATCTCTGACGATTTGCTGTATATGTTTCAAGGACTTGTTTCATTGTGGGTTATCAGTATATTGTTTTGGGTTTAATTGCTGTTGTACAAATACACTATTTGCACTAAAGAAACCTGTCTCTGTCTGTTCATTGCCCCACGCTACCAGAATCCTCGAGTTCCTACAATAGTATTACAAGCAGATTGTCTTGTTCTCTGTACTACACCTTCTCTCAGCATAGCAGCCAGCCCTCATTCCTGAAGTTGTGGTCATGCAAAAGATTGTTTCCTCCTACACATGACAAAGCTAAAAGCTTGAACTCTACCATCTCCAATCTGTTAGCTATGAAAATGTTGCCTCTCCATTTGGAGGATACAGATGGTTTCAGAAAGTTGATGGCTGTCACAGTCCCTCAGTTCCAGTTGCCCAGTCACCATTACTTTTCTAAGCAAGCTGTGCCTGTGCTACACCAGCATGTTGCCGACAACATTACCCGTTCCCTGAAAAAATCTATGTCTGCCAGGATGCATTTCACCATTGACACCTGGATGAGAAAACATGGGTAGGTCCATTACATCTCACTGACTAAGCACTTGGTGACTCTGGTGGCTGTGGGGGCAGGCGGTCAAGAGGCTGCTCCACAAGTCTTGCAGGACAAACCTCTGTATCTAACAGTTCTTCCACTGCTTCTGCCTCCTCCACCTTATCTATGGCCTCCACCTGTGCCCTACATCTCTCCCTTTGTTAGACACACATTCCAACAGTGCATAGAATCCCCCTGTTATGAACTGACCTGGGTTGGAGTAGTGTTATTGCAACCACTAGGGGCATCACGGCTGGTAGCATAGTCAGGAATAGCCAGGAGTCGGTACACAAAAGCAGTAAGGTATTTCACAGAATCAGCAGGTGAAAGGAAGCTTGACTAAAAGCTGGTAGCTCAATAATCTCGCAATGAAGGAAGAGCAATGTCAGGTTTAAGTAAGGTGTTCAATCAGGGTGGAACCAATCAGGAACTCAGGGTTGAGACAATCAGAAATAACACAGGTACTTGTATCTGGTTTAAAAAGGAAATGTACAGCGAGCTGAACAGTTCAGAGGAAAGCTGCAAGTAGAAGAAGGAAAAAAGCGAGCACTCACCATCCACATAAAAACCAATCTTTATTTAGTTATTTATTCATTTATTAAGTCAAATATAGGACAGGCAGGGAAAGGCTGGGTTCCACTAGACGATGGCTGTTTCGCGCGACTGCGCTTCCACGGGTCTTGAGGAAGCCTTTCCCTGCCTGTCCTATATTTGACTTAATGTCAGAATAAAGATTGGATTTTATGTGGATGGTGAGTGCCCGCTTTTTTCCTTCTTCTACTTGCAGCGGTGACATGGACTGCTTTTCAGCGTGAGCACCCGATATCCATTTGTTTACTTCTTTGTGTCTAAGAATCGAAGAGAATTGGGTGATAGAACCAGCTGTTAGTGCGGTAATTTTTTGCCTTTGGTTTTGGAAGTTCAGAGGAAAGAGCTGCAGCCTGGAGCACAAGAGCAGCTAGTTTTGAATCCTGACACTCTCCCCACCTCCATGCTTCGCAGCCATGGCTCACCGCAATCCGGCAGTGTTTAAATTAATATGCCTGGTGATTTCAGTCACACAGCTCAAGGGTTGTTGACAGCTATCCAGACCATATTATGGCGAAGGCTGTCTCCACTGAATCTGGGGCCAGGGAAGGCTGTGTTAGATAACCGTGAAAACCTTTTGGTGGCCCTGCACTGGGGCAATCTCACACAGGTGCCTTGTATGGCTCATGTCCTCAACCTGGTGGTACAGAAATTTCTCTGCCACTATCCCAGCCTGGATGCGCTGCTGCAGAAAGCATGGTCTCTGTGTGCTCACTTCCAACGATCGCACCCCACAGGTAATCGACTTGGTAGAAGACTCACCAGAGTGATTGTTATAGGCAAACTCGGCCAAAGGAAGGAGATCAACCCAATCGTCCTGGTGGGCATTAGAAAAATGTCGGAGCTACGAGGTCAAGACCTGATTAATCTGCTCCACCTGACCGTTGGACTGGGGATGATAGGCTGAAGAGAAATCTAAAGTCATGTTCAAAAGTTTACAGACAGCAATCCAAAACCGAGAGGTGAATTGGACTCCCCTATCTGACACGATGTGTTGAGGGTAACCATGGATTTTGAAGATGTGATGGATAAAAATTCTTGCCAACTTGGGATCAGAGGTAGAGTTGAGCGACTTTTACTTTTTTAGGATCGAGTCGGGTTTCGCGAAACCCGACTTTCTCAAAAGTCGGGTCGGTTGAAATCGGCCGATTATTGCGTAAAGTCGGGGGCCGACCGAAACACGAAACCCAATGCAAGTCAATGGGGAATCAAAGTCGGCAGTAGGTGGAGGACAGGAAAACACCTACAGTGCCCATTTTAATGCCAAAAACATCAATCCTTGTTACTTAAGCTTGTCAATCTTAATTTACTTTATAATAATAGTTAGTCATTGAAAATTGGGGGTCATTTGGCTAAAGTTGTGGGGGGGTAGCGCTGGTTCAAGTTTTTCGTGGGCCCAGGAAACGCGGACTACGTCACAGCGGTGGAGCAGGGAGAGGTAAGTATTTAAACTTTGCAAGTGCTGTGATCCTGAGCAAGCGGGGGGGCCCACTCGTTTGCATTGGCACTGGCACAGGGCCCCTCAAAGTACAGCGGTGTTTGACAGCGGGGGTGCCTCCCACCGGCAGAGTGGCCACTGTAATGAGTGGCAGACACAGTTAGAAGGCCCAAGTAATAAAGTGGGCCAAATGCAGTTCAAAATTGGTAACAGGAGTAAACAGGCAGCACTGCTTTGTTCAGTGGAGGAGAACAACAAGCAGTGGCAGACACCGTTAGTAGGCCCAACCAAACAAGTAGGGCAAATGCAGTTTAATAACCAAAACAGGATGAAAATTGAGGCTCAGCTTTGTTCAGTGGAGGAGAACAACAAGCAGTGGCAGACACCGTTAGTAGGCCCAACCAAATAAGTAGGCCAAATGCAGTTTAATATCTGAAACAGGATGAAAATTGAGGCCCAGTTTTGTTCAGTGGAGGAGAACAACAAGCAGTGGCAGACACCGTTAGTAGGCCCAACCAAGCAAGTAGGGCAAATGCAGTTTAATATCCAAAACAGGATGAATATTGAGGCTCAGCTTTGTTCAGTGGAGGAGAAAAGCAAGGAGTGGCAGACACCATTAGTAGGCCCAAGTAATACAGTGGGCCAAATGCAGTTCAAAATTGGTAACAGGAGTAAACAGGCAGCACTGCTTTGTTCAGTGGAGGAGAACAGCAAGCAGCGGCAGACACCGTTAGTAGGCCCAACCAAACAAGCAGGGCAAATGCAGTTTTATATCTGAAGCAGAATGAAAATTGAGGCTCAGCTTTGTTCAGTGGAGGAGAACAACAAGCAGCGGCAGACACCGTTAGTAGGCCCAACCAAATAAGTAGGCAAAATGCAGTTTAATATCTGAAACAGGATGAAAATTGAGGCCCAGTTTTGTTCAGTGGAGGACAACAACAAGCAGCGGCAGACACCGTTAGTAGGCCCAACCAAAGAAGTAGGCCAAATGCAGTTTAATAGTCAAAACAGGATGAAAATTGAGGCTCAGCTTTGTTCAGTGGAGGAGAAAAGCAAGGAGCGGCAGACACCATTAGTAGGCCCAAACAAACAACTAGGCCAAATGCAGTTTAATGTTCAAAACAGGATGAAAATTGAGGCTCAGCTTTGTTCAGTGGAGGAGAAAAGCAAGGAGCGGCAGACACGGTTAGTAGGCCCAATCAAACAAGTAGGCCAAATGCAGTTTAATATTCGATACAGGATGAAAATTGAGGCTCCGCTTTGTTCAGTGCAGGATAAAAGCAAGGAGCGGCAGACACCGTTAGAAGGCCCAACCAAAAAAGTAGGCCAAATGCAGTTTAATATTCGAAACAGGATGAAAATTGAGGATCAGCTTTGTTCAGTGGAGGAGAAAAGCAAGGAGCGGCAGACATCGTTAGTAGGCCCGAGCAACAAGTAGGCCAAATGCAGTTTAATATTCGAAACAGGATGAAAATTGAGGCTCAGCTTTGTTCAGTGGAGGACACTGTAATGGGGGGCCAGACACCGTTAGTAGGCCCAACCAAACAAGTAGGCCAAATGCAGTTTAATATTCGAAACAGGATGAAAATTGAGGCTCAGCTTTGTTCAGTGGAGGAGAAAAGCAAGGAGTGGCAGACACCGTTAGTAGGCCCAACCAAACAAGTAGGCCAAATGCAGTTTAATATTCGAAACAGAATGAAAATTGAGGCTCAGCTTTGTTCAGTGGAGGACAACTGTAAAGGGAGGCAGACACAGTAGTAGGCCTAAATAAGTAAGTAGGCAAAATGCAGTTCAAAATTGGTAACTGGAGTACACAGGCGGCATAGCTTTGTTCAATGGAGGACAGCTGTAATGAGTGGTGCAGACAGACTTTGTAGGCCTAAAATAAAAAAGTAGGCTAAATTCAGTTCAAAATTGGTAACTGGAGTACACAGACGGCATAGCTTTGTTCAATTGAGGACAGCTGTAATGAGTGGCGCAGACAGACACATGTAGTAGGCCTAAAATAAAAAAGTAGGCTAAATGCAGTTCAAAATTGGTAACTGGAGTACACAGACGGCATAGCTGTGTTCTATGGAGGACAGCTGTAATGAGTGGTGCAGACAGACTTAGTAGGCCTAAAATAAAAAAGTAGGCTAAATGCAGTTCAAAATTGGTAACTGGAGTACACAGGCGGCATAGGTTTGTTCAATAGAGGACAGCTGTAATGAGTGGCGCAGACAGACTTAGTATGCCTAAAATAAAAAAGTAGGCTAAATGCAGTTCAAAATTGGTAACTGGAGTACATATGCGGCATAGCTTTGTTCAATGGAGGACAGCTGTAATGAGTGGCGCAGACAGACACAGGTAGTAGGCCTAAAATAAAAAAGTAGGCTAAATGCAGTTCAAAATTGATAACTGGAGTACACAGGTGGCATAGCTTTGTTCAATGGAGGACAGCTGTAATGAGTGGCGCAAACAGACTTAGTAGGCCTAAAATAAAAAAGTAGGCTAAATGCAGTTCAAAATTGGTAACTGAAGTACACAGGCGGCATAGCTTTGTTCAATGGAGGACAGCTGTAATGAGTGGCGCAGACAGACTTAGTAGGCCTAAAATAAAAAAGTTGGCTAAATGCAGTTCAAAATTGGTAACTGGAGTACACAGGCGGCATAGCTTTGTTCAATGGAGGACAGCTGTAATGAGTGGTTCAGACAGATACAGGTAGTAGGCCTAAAATAAAAAAGTAGGCTAAATGCAGTTCAAAATTGGTAACTGGAGTACACAGGCGGCATAGCTTTGTTCAATGGAGGACAGCTGTAATGAGTGGTTCAGACAGATACATGTAGTAGGCCTAAAATAAAAAAGGCTAATTGCAGTTCAAAATTGGTAACTGGAGTACACAGGCGGCATAGCTTTGTTCAATGGAGGACAGCTCTAATGAGTGGTGAAGACAGACTTAGTAGGCCTAAAATAAAAATGTAGGTTAAATGCAGTTCAAAATTGGTAACTGGAGTACACAGGCGGCATAGCTTTGTTCAATGGAGGACAGCTATAATGAGTGGCACAGACAGACACATGTAGTAGGCCTAAAATAAAAAAGTAGGCTAAATGCAGTTAAAAATTGGTAACTGGAGTACACAGGCGGCATAGCTTTGTTCAATGGAGGACAGCTGTAATGAGTAGCGCAGACAGACTTAGTAGGCCTAAAATAGAAAAGTAGGCTAAATACAGTTTAAAATTGGTAACAGGACTCAACAGGCGGCATTGCTTTGTTCAGCGGAGGACAATTGTAAGGAGGGGCTGACTCAGTTAGAAGGCCCAAAAAAGTAAGTAGGCTAAATCCAGTTCAAAACTGGTAACAGGAGTAAACTGGCGGCATCGCTTTGTTCAATGGAGGACAACTGTAATGAGTGGCGCAGACACAGTTTGCAGGCCCACATTAACAATGTAGGCTAAATGCAGTTCTAAATTTGTAACAGGAGTACACAGGCGGCATAGCTTTGTGCAGTGGAGGACAACTGTAAGGAGTGGCGCAGACAGACACAGGTAGTAGGCCCAAATGATAAAGTAGGCTAAGTGCAGTTCAAAATTGGTAACTGGAGCACACAGGCGGCATTGCTTTTTTCGGTGGAGGACAACTGGAAGGAATGGCTGACACAGTTAGTAGGCCAAAATAGTAAAGTGGGCTAAATGTCTGCCAAAACAATGTTCTTAAATAAACATTTGGCATAGCTAGGTACAGGGGTGGACTCCTCTGCTGAGTAGCAGACAGTGGTAGTTCGCGCACAGTATTAACTGGTCTAAATGGTGGGCAGGGCCCCTGTATATTTATACTATCATCTGTCATTTCAACAAATTTGTATTGGCAGTGCCATTGAAGGATTTAACAGCACAGACTAAACAGTGGTGGAGCAGTGAGAGGTAAGTTTTGCAAGTGGTAGAGTACTGTTTGAGCTGGGGGGAACACTCTCGTGGGCGGCGGTACTGGCACAGGGCCCCTCATATTACGACGGTGTGTCTGTTGTTGGGTGTGCACCACCACCGTCAGAGACACTTCATTGTACTATGAGGGACAATGTGCCAGTGCCGTCGCCAAAAGTGGGCACACCCACCTGTCCAGGCAAACGGCACTAGCATGGGTGCTTGCGCCAAGTTGTGACCACGGTCCTGTGGGGGGAGTCAGACCATTTAGGGAGGTATAAAAATGGCCTATGGTGGACATTCAGCAGCTGCAAATGGAGGAATTGGAGCAGTCAGTAAGAGGAGGCCAAAAGCAAGACATTTTTCAGGCAAGCTACGTGTCAGCAGGGGAAGGTGGGGCAAAATAATTTGAAATCCATGATTGGTTCATTTTAATGAAGGTTAGATCATCAACATTTCAGGTAGCCAGACGAGTCCTTTTTTCGGTCAGTATTGAACCAGCAGCACTGAAGACTCTTTCTGATAGCACACTAGCAGCTGGGCAAGCGAGCTCCTGTAATGCATATTCTGCCAATTCAGGCCAGGTGTCTATTTTAGATGCCCAGTAATCAAAGGGGAATGACGTGTGAGGGAGAACATCGATAAGAAAGGAAAAATAGTTTGTAACCATACTGGACAAATGCTGTCTCCTGTCACTTTGAATCGATGCAGCAGTACCTGTCGCGTCTGCGGTCATTGCGAAATCACTCCACAACCTGGTCATAAAACCCCTCTGTCCAACGCCACTTCTGATTTGTGCACCTCTAACACCTCTGCCATGTTGCCCCCTACAGCTCGTGTGAGAACCATCACCGCCACTGTGTGCTGGGTATGCCTGAACCAAACGGTCTACAAGAGTTGTTTGTTTGGTAGCCAATATTTGCTCAAGGTTCTCATGTGGCATGATATTTTGTAATTTCCCTTTATATCGTGGAACCAGGAGGCAGGCCAACCAGTATTCGTCATCGCTCATCACTTTTATAATGCGGGGGTCCCTTTTTAGGATACGCAAGGCATACTCAGCAATGTGGGCCAAAGTTCCAGGTGTCAATTCACTGCTTGTGCTGGGTAGAGGAGCACTTTCTTGCAAATCAACATCACTTGTCTCCCGCAAAAACGCTGTACCTGACCTTGCAGTGCCACCAGTTTCTATTGCCCCCTGAGAAGCATCCTCCTTCCATAAATATTCATCCCCATCATCCTCCTCCTCCTCCTCCTCCTCTTCGTCCGCCACCTCATCCAGAAGAGTTCACTGAGCAGACAATGGCTGACTGTCATGAAGGCTTCCCTCCTCCTCGGCCGCAGACGCCTGCTCCTTAATGTGCGTCAAACTTTGCATCAGCAGACGCATTAGTGGGATGCTCATGCTTATGCTGGCATCGTCTGCACTTACCAGCCGTGTGCATTCCTCAAAACACTGAAGGACTTGACAGAGGTCTTGTAGCTTCGACCACTGCACACCAGACAACTCAATGTCTGCCATCCAACTGCCTGCCCGTGTATGTGTATCCTCCCACAAATACATTACAGCAAGCCTCTGTTCGCACAGCCTCTGAAGCATGTGCAGTGTGGAGTTCCATCTTGTTGCAACGTCGATTATTAGGCGGTGCTGGGGAAGCTTGAGTGATCGCTGATGGTTCAGCATACGGCAGGAGTGTACGGGCGACCGGCGGACGTGTGAGCAAAGTTTTCGCACCTTCAGGAGCAGGGCTGGTAACCCCGGATAATTTTTCAGGAAGCACTGCACCACCAGGTTCAAGGTGTGAGCCAGGCAAGCTATGTGTTTCATTTCTGAAAGGGATATGGCAGCCATAACATTCCTTCCGTTATCACTGACTACCTTGCCTGCCTCAAGATGTACACTGCCCAGCCATGACTTAGTTTCTTGCTGCAAGTACTCGGCCAGTACTTCCGCGGTGTGTCTGTTGTCACCCAAACACTTCATTTCAAACACAGCCTGCTGACGCTTACCACTAGCTGTTCCATAATGGGACACCTCGTGTGCAACACTGGCAGCGGCGGATGGAGTGGTCATGCGACTGCGCTCTGTGGACGAGCTTTCGCTTCTGGAGGAGGAGGAGGAGGGGTGGCGAACGCCTACAGCCAACTGTTTCCTAGACCATGGGCTAGGCAGAACTGTCCCACTATGGCTGTCCCCTGTGGACCCTGCATCCACCACATTAACCCAGTGCGCCGTGATGGACACGTAACGTCCCTGGCCATGCCTACTGGTCCATGCATCTGTTGTGCCTGATTGCCTCAGTGCATGGACAATGCGGTCTTTGACATGCTGGTGGAGGGCTGGGATGGCTTTTCTCGCAAAGAAGTGTCGACTGGGTAGGTCATAGCGTGGTACTGCGTAGGCTATCAGGGCTTTGAAAGCTTCACTTTCAACCAACAGGTAGGGCATCATCTCTAACGAGATTAGTCTAGCAATGTGGGCGTTCAAACCATGTGTACACGGATGAGAGGATGAGTACTTCCTTTTCCTAACGAGAGTCTCTTGTTGGGTGAGCTGGACTGGAGAGCTGCATATGGTGGAACTAGCGGGGGTGGTGGTGGACATGGCAGATTGAGAGAGGGTTGGTGATGGTATTCTTGATGTTGGCCTACATACAGTGTTTCCTACCAAGAACCTTGTGATTCCCTGACTGCTTTGGCCTTGCGACGATACCTCCAAATTTGCTGCTGGTGGTGTCCTAAGCGGTGGGCTTACAGTGAGGGAAGCAATGTAGTGTTGCTGACTACCTTCATTCTGAGCGGGTGCACCAACGGTACGGGATGTTTGGTAGTTAGTCCAGGCTTGCAAGTGCTTGCTGGTTAAATGTCTACGCATGCAGGTTGTATTTAAATTTTGGACATTCTTCCCTCTGCTAAAGGTCTTTGAGCATTTCTTACAGATAACTTTGCACTGATCATTCGGATCTTGGTTAAAAAATTCCCACACTGCACTCTTCCTACTATCGAATACCTTTTCAGGCATTGCATGCTGTGCTACTATCACCGGATGGCCACGCTGTCCTAAAAGTGTTTTTGGTTTTGTCAAATGTTTTTGGCCAGATACTGGCCTGCCAGATGAAAGCTGTTGCGATGTAGATGCCTGCTGCGGATCATCCTCCTCTGCTTCAGAGCTACTGCCAGCGGCACCCTGTTCCTCCAATCTGGGTCAACAACTGGGTCATCTATCACCTCCTCTTCAATGTCATGTGCACCTTCCTCTGTGTCACCGTGTAAGGTGCTATAGCGTTCGGGACGGGGCACCATAGTCTCATCAGGGTCAGGTTCTGGCTCAGTACACTGTGAGGGCAATGTAGTGATCTGAGTCAATGGAACAGCATAATAATCTAGCTGTGGCTGTGCATCTGTGCACTCAATGTCCGATTAATCTTGTAATGGGCTGTTAACTATTTCCCTTTCTAACCCTGGCACGGTATGTGTAAAGAGCTCCATGGAGTAAACTGTAGTGTCGCCTGCCGCATCCTTCACTTTTGCTTTGGGTGAAGGACACAAGGAACAACTTGTTCCTGACCAAGAGCATCCATTGACGACTCACTGCTTTTATATTTCGAACTTTCTGAAAAGGAGGAGAAAGAGCTAGAGGCTGAGTCAGCAAGGAAAGCCAAAACTTTTTCCTGCTGCTCCGGCTTTAAAAGCGGTTTTCCTACTCCCAGATAAGGGAGCCTTCAAGGCCTTGTGTAGCCAGATGATGATGCTGGCTCAACAACTCGAGCCTTAGGTGCTATTTTGCTTTTCCCACTACCACCAGATGCTCCACCACCATCATTACCAGCTGGCAACGACCGCCCACGGCCTTTTCCACCAGACTTACTCATTTTTGGGAAAATGTAACCAAAATAACAACCATTATATGGTACTGTAAAACAAGGTAGAAGGTGTATATAAACTTGTTGAGAATTTAAATCTCCCTTTTTGAGGGGGGAGACTGCAGCAAAACTCAGGCCCAGTGTATTACACTACACAATGTAAGTGGCAGAACGTGGCTGGCAGATATATGACAAACAGAACTGACGTATATAAACTTGTTGGCAATTTAAATCTCCCTTTTTTGGGGGGGACACTGCAGCAAAAAACAGGCCCTGTGTATTACACCACACAATGTAAAAGGCAGAACGTGGCTGGCAGATATACGACAAACAGAACTGACGAAGATCCACTTAGTGGCAATTTAAATCTCCCTTTTTTTGGGGGGAGACTGCAGCAAAAAACAGGCCCGATGTATTACACTACACAATGTAAAAGGCAGAACGTGGCTGGCAGATATACGACAAACAGAACTGACGTAGATCCACTTAGTGGCAATTTAAATCTCCCTTTTTTGGGGGGGAGACTGCAGCAAAAAACAGGCCCGATGTATTACACTACACAATGTAAAAGGCAGAACGTGGCTGGCAGATATACGACAAACAGAACTGACATAGATCCACTTAGTGGCAATTTAAGTCTCCCTTTTTTGGGGGGAGACTGCAGCAAAAAAACAGGCCCTGTGTATTAGACTATACAATGTAAGTGGCGGCACGTGGCTGGCAGATATACGACAAACAGAACTGACGTAGATCTACTTAGTGGCAATTTAAATCTCCCTTTTTTGGGGGGGAGTCTGCAGCAAAAAACAGGCCCTGTTTATTACACTACACAATGTAAGTGGCGGAACGTGGCTGGCAGATATACGACAAACAGAACTGACGTAGATCCACTTAGTGGCAATTTAAATCTCCCTTTTTGGGGGGGAGACTGCAGCAAAAAAACAGGCCCTGTGTATTAGACTGTACAATGTAAGTGGCAGAACGTGGCTGGCAGATATACGACAAACAGAACTGACGTAGATGCACTTAGTGGCAATTTAAATCTCCCTTTTTTGGGGGGGAGACTGCAGCAAAAAACAAGCCCTGTGTATTACACTATACAATGTAAAAGGCAGAACGTGGCTGGCAGATATATGACAAACAGAACTGACGTAGATCCACTTAGTGGCAATTTAAATCTCCCTTTTTTTTGGGGGGAGACTGCAGCAAAAAACAAGCCCTGTGTATTACACTATACAATGTAAAAGGCAGAACGTGGCTGGCAGATATACGACAAACAGAACTGACGTAGATCCACTTAGTGGCAATTTAAATCTCCCTTTTTTGGGGGGGAGACTGCAGCAAAAAACAGGCCCGATGTATTACACTACACAATGTAAAAGGCAGAACGTGGCTGGCAGATATACGACAAACAGAACTGACATAGATCCACTTAGTGGCAATTTAAGTCTCCCTTTTTTGGGGGGAGACTGCAGCAAAAAAACAGGCCCTGTGTATTAGACTATACAATGTAAGTGGCGGAACGTGGCTGGCAGATATATGACAAACACAACTGACGTAGATCTACTTAGTGGCAATTTAAATCTCCCTTTTTTGGGGGGGAGTCTGCAGCAAAAAACAGGCCCTGTTTATTACACTACACAATGTAAGTGGCGGAACGTGGCTGGCAGATATACGACAAACAGAACTGACGTAGATCCACTTAGTGGCAATTTAAATCTCCCTTTTTGGGGGGGAGACTGCAGCAAAAAAACAGGCCCTGTGTATTAGACTGTACAATGTAAGTGGCAGAACGTGGCTGGCAGATATACGACAAACAGAACTGACGTAGATCCACTTAGTGGCAATTTAAATCTCCCTTTTTTGGGGGGGAGACTGCAGCAAAAAACAAGCCCTGTGTATTACACTATACAATGTAAAAGGCAGAACGTGGCTGGCAGATATATGACAAACAGAACTGACGTAGATCCACTTAGTGGCAATTTAAATCTCCCTTTTTTGGGGGGGAGACTGCAGCAAAAAACAGGCCCGATGTATTACACTACACAATGTAAAAGGCAGAACGTGGCTGGCAGATATACGACAAACAGAACTGACGTAGATCCACTTAGTGGCAATTTAAATCTCCCTTTTTTGGGGGGAGACTGCAGCAAAAAAACAGGCCCTGTGTATTAGACTATACAATGTAAGTGGCGGAACGTGGCTGGCAGATATACGACAAACAGAACTGACGTAGATCCACTTAGTGGCAATTTAAATCTCCCTTTTTTGGGGGGGAGACTGCAGCAAAAAACAGGCCCTGTGTATTACACTACACAATGTAAAAGGCAGAACGTGGCTGGCAGATATACGACAAACAGAACTGACGTAGATCCACTTAGTGGCAATTTAAATCTCCCTTTTTTGGGGGGGAGACTGCAGCAAAAAACAGGCCCTGTGTATTACACTACACAATGTAAAAGGCAGAACGTGGCTGGCAGATATACGACAAACAGAACTGACGTAGATCCACTTAGTGGCAATTTTAATCTCCCTTTTTTGGGGGGTGACTGCAGCAAAAAACAAGCCCTGTGTATTACACTACACAATGTAAAAGGCAGAACGTGGCTGGCAGATATACGACAAACAGAACTGACGTAGATCCACTTAGTGGCAATTTAAGTCTCCCTTTTTTGGGGGGGAGACTGCAGCAAAAAACAGGCCCGATGTATTACACTACACAATGTAAAAGGCAGAACATGGCTGGCAGATATACGACAAACAGAACTGACGTAGATCCACTTAGTGGCAATTTAAATCTCCCTTTTTTGGGGGGAGACTGCAGCAAAAAACAGGCCCGATGTATTACACTACACAATGTAAAAGGCAGAACGTGGCTGGCAGATATACGACAAACAGAACTGACGTAGATCCACTTAGTGGCAATTTAAATCTCCCTTTTTTGGGGGGGAGACTGCAGCAAAAAACAGGCCCGATGTATTACACTACACAATGTAAAAGGCAGAACGTGGCTGGCAGATATACGACAAACAGAACTGACGTAGATCCACTTAGTGGCAATTTAAATCTCCCTTTTTTGGGGGGGAGACTGCAGCAAAAAACAGGCCCGATGTATTACACTACACAATATAAAAGGCAGAACGTGGCTGGCAGATATACGACAAACAGAACTGACGTAGATCCACTTAGTGGCAATTTAAGTCTCCCTTTTTTGGGGGGGAGACTGCAGCAAAAAACAGGCCCGATGTATTACACTACACAATGTAAAAGGCAGAACATGGCTGGCAGATATACGACAAACAGAACTGACGTAGATCCACTTAGTGGCAATTTAAATCTCCCTTTTTTGGGGGGAGACTGCAGCAAAAAACAGGCCCGATGTATTACACTACACAATGTAAAAGGCAGAACATGGCTGGCAGATATACGACAAACAGAACTGACGTAGATCCACTTAGTGGCAATTTAAATCTCCCTTTTTTGGGGGGGAGACTGCAGCAAAAAACAGGCCCTGTGTATTACACTACACAATGTAAAAGGCAGAACGTGGCTGGCAGATATACGACAAACAGAACTGACGTAGATCCACTTAGTGGCAATTTTAATCTCCCTTTTTTGGGGGGTGACTGCAGCAAAAAACAAGCCCTGTGTATTACACTACACAATGTAAAAGGCAGAACGTGGCTGGCAGATATACGACAAACAGAACTGACGTAGATCCACTTAGTGGCAAATTAAATCTCCCTTTTTTGGGGGGGAGACTGCAGCAAAAAACAGGCCCGATGTATTACACTACACAATGTAAAAGGCAGAACGTGGCTGGCAGATATACGACAAACAGAACTGACGTAGATCCACTTAGTGGCAATTTAAATCTCCCTTTTTTGGGGGGAGACTGCAGCAAAAAACAGGCCCGATGTATTACACTACACAATGTAAAAGGCAGAACGTGGCTGGCAGATATACGACAAACAGAACTGACGTAGATCCACTTAGTGGCAATTTAAATCTCCCTTTTTTGGGGGGGAGACTGCAGCAAAAAACAGGCCCGATGTATTACACTACACAATATAAAAGGCAGAACGTGGCTGGCAGATATACGACAAACAGAACTGACATAGATCCACTTAGTGGCAATTTAAATCTCCCTTTTTTGGGGGGAGACTGCAGCAAAAAAACAGGCCCTGTGTATTAGACTATACAATGTAAGTGGCGGAACGTGGCTGGCAGATATACGACAAACAGAACTGACGTAGATCTACTTAGTGGCAATTTAAATCTCCCTTTTTTGGGGGGGAGTCTGCAGCAAAAAACAGGCCCTGTTTATTACACTACACAATGTAAGTGGCGGAACGTGGCTGGCAGATATACGACAAACAGAACTGACGTAGATCCACTTAGTGGCAATTTAAATCTCCCTTTTTGGGGGGGAGACTGCAGCAAAAAAACAGGCCCTGTGTATTAGACTGTACAATGTAAGTGGCAGAACGTGGCTGGCAGATATACGACAAACAGAACTGACGTAGATCCACTTAGTGGCAATTTACATCTCCCTTTTTTTGGGGGGAGACTGCAGCAAAAAACAAGCCCTGTGTATTACACTATACAATGTAAAAGGCAGAACGTGGCTGGCAGATATATGACAAACAGAACTGATGTAGATTCACTTAGTGGCAATTTAAATCTCCCTTTTTTGGGGGGGAGACTGCAGCAAAAAACAAGCCCTGTGTATTACACTATACAATGTAAAAGGCAGAACGTGGCTGGCAGATATATGACAAACAGAACTGACGTAGATCCACTTAGTGGCAATTTAAATCTCCCTTTTTTGGGGGGGAGACTGCAGCAAAAAACAAGCCCTGTGTATTACACTATACAATGTAAAAGGCAGAACGTGGCTGGCAGATATATGACAAACAGAACTGACGTAGATCCACTTAGTGGCAATTTATATCTCCCTTTTTTGGGGGGGGAGACTGCAGCAAAAAACAAGCCCTGTGTATTACACTATACAATGTAAAAGGCAGAACGTGGCTGGCAGATATACGACAAACAGAACTGACGTAGATCCACTTAGTGGCAATTTAAATCTCCCTTTTTTGGGGGGGAGACTGCAGCAAAAAACAGGCCCGATGTATTACACTACACAATGTAAAAGGCAGAACGTGGCTGGCAGATATACGACAAACAGAACTGACGTAGATCCACTTAGTGGCAATTTAAATCTCCCTTTTTTGGGGGGGAGACTGCAGCAAAAAACAGGCCCGATGTATTACACTACACAATATAAAAGGCAGAACGTGGCTGGCAGATATACGACAAACAGAACTGACATAGATCCACTTAGTGGCAATTTAAATCTCCCTTTTTTGGGGGGAGACTGCAGCAAAAAAACAGGCCCTGTGTATTAGACTATACAATGTAAGTGGCGGAACGTGGCTGGCAGATATACGACAAACAGAACTGACGTAGATCTACTTAGTGGCAATTTAAATCTCCCTTTTTTGGGGGGGAGTCTGCAGCAAAAAACAGGCCCTGTTTATTACACTACACAATGTAAGTGGCGGAACGTGGCTGGCAGATATACGACAAACAGAACTGACGTAGATCCACTTAGTGGCAATTTAAATCTCCCTTTTTGGGGGGGAGACTGCAGCAAAAAAACAGGCCCTGTGTATTAGACTGTACAATGTAAGTGGCAGAACGTGGCTGGCAGATATACGACAAACAGAACTGACGTAGATCCACTTAGTGGCAATTTACATCTCCCTTTTTTGGGGGGGAGACTGCAGCAAAAAACAAGCCCTGTGTATTACACTATACAATGTAAAAGGCAGAACGTGGCTGGCAGATATATGACAAACAGAACTGATGTAGATTCACTTAGTGGCAATTTAAATCTCCCTTTTTTGGGGGGGAGACTGCAGCAAAAAACAAGCCCTGTGTATTACACTATACAATGTAAAAGGCAGAACGTGGCTGGCAGATATATGACAAACAGAACTGACGTAGATCCACTTAGTGGCAATTTAAATCTCCCTTTTTTGGGGGGGAGACTGCAGCAAAAAACAAGCCCTGTGTATTACACTATACAATGTAAAAGGCAGAACGTGGCTGGCAGATATATGACAAACAGAACTGACGTAGATCCACTTAGTGGCAATTTAAATCTCCCTTTTTTGGGGGGGGAGACTGCAGCAAAAAACAAGCCCTGTGTATTACACTATACAATGTAAAAGGCAGAACGTGGCTGGCAGATATACGACAAACAGAACTGACGTAGATCCACTTAGTGGCAATTTAAATCTCCCTTTTTTGGGGGGGAGACTGCAGCAAAAAACAGGCCCGATGTATTACACTACACAATGTAAAAGGCAGAACGTGGCTGGCAGATATACGACAAACAGAACTGACATAGATCCAATTAGTGGCAATTTAAGTCTCCCTTTTTTGGGGGGAGACTGCAGCAAAAAAACAGGCCCTGTGTATTAGACTATACAATGTAAGTGGCGGAACGTGGCTGGCAGATATACGACAAACACAACTGACGTAGATCTACTTAGTGGCAATTTAAATCTCCCTTTTTTGGGGGGGAGTCTGCAGCAAAAAACAGGCCCTGTTTATTACACTACACAATGTAAGTGGCGGAACGTGGCTGGCAGATATACGACAAACAGAACTGACGTAGATCCACTTAGTGGCAATTTAAATCTCCCTTTTTGGGGGGGAGACTGCAGCAAAAAAACAGGCCCTGTGTATTAGACTGTACAATGTAAGTGGCAGAACGTGGCTGGCAGATATACGACAAACAGAACTGACGTAGATCCACTTAGTGGCAATTTAAATCTCCCTTTTTTGGGGGGGAGACTGCAGCAAAAAACAGGCCCTGTGTATTACACTACACAATGTAAAAGGCAGAACGTGGCTGGCAGATATACGACAAACAGAACTGACGTAGATCCACTTAGTGGCAATTTTAATCTCCCTTTTTTGGGGGGTGACTGCAGCAAAAAACAAGCCCTGTGTATTACACTACACAATGTAAAAGGCAGAACGTGGCTGGCAGATATACGACAAACAGAACTGACGTAGATCCACTTAGTGGCAAATTAAATCTCCCTTTTTTGGGGGGGAGACTGCAGCAAAAAACAGGCCTGATGTATTACACTACACAATGTAAAAGGCAGAACGTGGCTGGCAGATATACGACAAACAGAACTGACGTAGATCCACTTAGTGGCAATTTAAATCTCCCTTTTTTGGGGGGGAGACTGCAGCAAAAAACAGGCCCGATGTATTACACTACACAATATAAAAGGCAGAACGTGGCTGGCAGATATACGACAAACAGAACTGACATAGATCCACTTAGTGGCAATTTAAATCTCCCTTTTTTGGGGGGAGACTGCAGCAAAAAAACAGGCCCTGTGTATTAGACTATACAATGTAAGTGGCGGAACGTGGCTGGCAGATATACGACAAACAGAACTGACGTAGATCTACTTAGTGGCAATTTAAATCTCCCTTTTTTGGGGGGGAGTCTGCAGCAAAAAACAGGCCCTGTTTATTACACTACACAATGTAAGTGGCGGAACGTGGCTGGCAGATATACGACAAACAGAACTGACGTAGATCCACTTAGTGGCAATTTAAATCTCCCTTTTTGGGGGGGAGACTGCAGCAAAAAAACAGGCCCTGTGTATTAGACTGTTCAATGTAAGTGGCAGAACGTGGCTGGCAGATATACGACAAACAGAACTGACGTAGATCCACTTAGTGGCAATTTACATCTCCCTTTTTTGGGGGGGAGACTGCAGCAAAAAACAAGCCCTGTGTATTACACTATACAATGTAAAAGGCAGAACGTGGCTGGCAGATATATGACAAACAGAACTGATGTAGATTCACTTAGTGGCAATTTAAATCTCCCTTTTTTGGGGGGGAGACTGCAGCAAAAAACAAGCCCTGTGTATTACACTATACAATGTAAAAGGCAGAACGTGGCTGGCATATATATGACAAACAGAACTGACGTAGATCCACTTAGTGGCAATTTAAATCTCCCTTTTTTGGGGGGAGACTGCAGCAAAAAAACAGGCCCTGTGTATTAGACTATACAATGTAAGTGGCGGAACGTGGCTGGCAGATATACGACAAACAGAACTGACGTAGATCCACTTAGTGGCAATTTAAATCTCCCTTTTTTGGGGGGGAGTCTGCAGCAAAAAACAGGCCCTGTGTATTACACTACACAATGTAAAAGGCAGAAAGTGGCTGGCAGATATACGACAAACAAAACTGACGTAGATCCACTTAGTTGCAATTTAAATCTCCCTTTTTTGGGGGGAGACTGCAGCAAAATACAGCCCCTGTGTATTAGACTATACAATGTAAGTGGCAGAATGTGGCTGGCACATATACGACAAACAGAACTGACGTAGATCCACTTGTCTGGGAATCTTGTTTTAGGCGCAAGAAGGACAGGAAGCTGAAAATTCTTTGACATCCTGGGGCAATGATAGCCACCAGTAGTGGCAAGAGGTAAGAAAGTATGTCTTCTTAGTTGCAGCATGACTGGCAATTTTAGAAGAGTGTCCCAGCGCAACACCCTCTCTCTGTATTTCTCAGAGACAAATGTCTTTCCCGGCGGTAAGGTAGCAACCCTCAGCGGAGCCACCGAGATGATTTTGTAGAGATCAATAATGTGAGATGGTTCCTCTTCAAAATCAGCCGACCGGAGGGACCTATACAGTGCATCAGCCTTAATGTTTTATTTCTCCAGTATGGAAGTGAAGCTCAAAAGCAAAACGGGCGAAGAACAGGGACCACCGAGCTTGCAGAAGGTTGAGTCTTTGGGCCGACCGAATATAAGCTAGATTCTTGTGATCGGTGGAAATTATGAAAGGGTGTAGCATGCCTTCCAGAAGATACCGCCACTCCTCCAATGCTAACTTAATCGCCAGTAGTTCTCTGTCGCCGATGAAATATTGCGTTTTGAAGTATAAAATGTCTTGGAGAAGAATCCACAAGTGATAAAACGACCGGATGATGACCTCTGGGAGAGCACAGGCCTGGCTCCTGTGGAGGAGGCATCAATGGTCTATTAGTGTCTGGGCGATGAAGTACAGGCGCTTGTGCGAAGGCTAGCTTCAGAGTCAAAAAGGTGTCCTCGACCTCCAAAGGCCAAACACTGGGATCAGATCCCTTGCGAATAAGTGACAAGAGGTGCATGGTCAACAATGAGAAGTGGGGCATGAACTGCCTGTAATAGTTCGGGAAACCGAGGAATCTTTGGATGGCCTTCACCCCGAAGGGGTCACGGCCAGTTGAGGATGGCGGACACCTTTTCGGAATCCATCTTTAAACTGGAATCAGAGATGATGTACCCCAAAAAAGGCAGGGATGTCTGTTCAATGATACATTTTTCGTACTTGGCGTAGAGATGAATCTCTCTCAGACGAAGTAACACTTGACAAACATTCCGTCTATGGGTAGGCAGATTTGGAGAAAAAACGAGAATGTCGTCACGGTACACCACAATGCAGGACTACAAAAGATCCCAGAAGACATCATTTATGAACTCTTGAAACACTGCAGGAGCAGCAGACCAAAGGGCATGACCAAATATTCGTAGTGGCCATCCTGGGTGTTGAATGTGATCTTCCACTCGTCTCCAGCATGGATGCGGACCAAATTGTAGGCCCCACGGAGGTCAAGCTTAATAAAAATTCTAGCTCCTTGCAGGTGATCAAAGAGCTTAGGGATAAGCGGCAGTGGGTATTTGTTCTTCATAGTAATTTAATTGAACCCTTTGTAATCAATGCAAGGACAAAGGGAGCCGTATTTCTTCTTAACAAAGAAGAATCCAGCGCCAGATGAAGAGGAAGACTTTCGGATAAAGCCTTTGGCCAAATTCTCCCTAGTATACTCCGACATTGCTTGTGACTCAACTGGAGAGAGCGGATAGATTCTATCCCTGGGAGGTGCAGAGCCAGGAATGAGTTCAATCAGGCAATCATATGGCTGATGCGGGGGAAGTCTCACCACCTCCCTCTTGCAAAAGACATCTGCGAAGGACCAATAAGCGACTGGTAATCTGGCTGGAGTGGAGATGGGATGAGAAATTTTGGCAGGGCGAACTGATAACAGGCGCTGATCATGGCAGTGCTGGCCCCAACGAAGAACATTCCCCAGACGCCAGTTCAGGATAGGTTCATGCGCTCTCAGCCAAGGTAGTCCGAGAAAAATTGCATGGGATAAATTGGGCAAGACGTAGAATGCGATTCTTTTGCGATGCAGAGCCCCCACCTGCAACTCCACATCTTCCGTAACCCTCGTGACGGTGTCTTGTAAAGGCCTACCATCCACAGAAGAAATGAGACATGGCTCCTCTAGGATCCTGACCAGAATCTGATGCTTCTTAACCTCCTCCACACTAATGAAGTTGCCTTCCGTGCCCGATTCCAAATACACCAACACAGAGTAGCACCCATTCACGGAAGTTATCTGGACAGACATAGTTAAAGCTAGAGAGGAGTCACACACACCCAGGGAGTTCTTTCCTACCTGACCTAGGTGGAGGAGTTTCCTGGCCGAACGGGGCAAGAACGGAGTAAATGCGAAGCACTACCACAATAAAAACAAAGCCCTTGTGCAACCCTCTCTTTCCGACGCTGATCCGTCATCTTGACCTGATCCACCTGCATAGGTTCAGACGCGGGAACTGAAGAGGACACCATAGACCGAGTGTTAGGGTTGGTGGAACGCACCGAATATATATTTATTAGTAGTAGTTGGTGCGTTCGCAACCCAGGATCCACCGTGCATGAAAGAACCCGCTGCTAGATATGGCGATACAATATAGTAGTAGAAACAAACTCTTATTCATAGAGTCCATTAGTAAAGAGAATGCTGTACCCTGTTAGCTTCACAGGGGAACACAGCTACTTAGTAGAGCAGATGGTGGTCATGCAGTCAAATGCAAACACGCAGCTCCTCTCCGGTGGAGCCGGAATTCTGATGGCTATATGCCAGCCCTGAATCCACTCACATGAAACTCCTCACCGGAGGTGCCAGCATTCTAGGGGCTTATTTCTGCCGGGTCCCTGAATACACACACATATGACCGCACTGGCGCTGAGCTCATACATAAATTGACACTAGCGCATGGCCGTGCGGTCATGAGAACCTTTTATAGCTGCAGCAACTTCAGGACCTTCCAAGAAGGACCAATGGAAGACTTCCACAGAACTTGATCAGGTACATGACCTTTCTGGAGGACCAATGGAAGTTGCTGCAGTACCTGAGCATGCGACCCTTGATCTCCATTGAGAGATCCTACCCTGGGCATGCTCAGTGTGTGCAAAGCAGGACTTAGTCCCAGAAAAGCCTGCTCGTCACAGACCAGTGCAGGGTACAATAGCAGAGCCTGGAGGGGCAGCAGTAACCCTTTGCACAGTACCAGATTCAGTGAGACGCTGGGACCGACGTCTCCGCTGAGCAGGCTCCACTGCGGCTGATGCAGAATGGGAGACTGCAGCAGACATGACTCGAGATTCCCCCTGTGCAGTGGCGGGAACTCGACTCCTAACACCGAATGCTGAGAGATCTATTAACGGAAGAAACTGGACGATGGTACCTCCTTTCCCAGACGGACTCCCGGGAGCGCTCCTGGAAGCGTAGATCTCTATGTGTAGCAAAAGAGATCAAGTCCTCTAGGGAAGTTGGATTATCCTGACCAGCCAATTCATCCTTTATTCGAGCCGACAACCCATGCCAGAATTCTCAGACCAGTGCCTCATTATTCCAACCCAGCTTCAAAGACAGAGTATGAAAACGAATAGCCCAACCATAAGGGAGCCTGTGTGGAGATTAAAGAGAGCCTCAGTGGCCAAAACTACACAACCAGGCTGTCAAACACTTTGCGAAAGGTCTCTAAAAAGGTAGACAACTGAGAGGTTATTGGATCATCACATTCCCACAAAGGATTTACCCAGGCCAGAGCCTCAACCTCCAAATGGGAAACCACAAACGCCACTTTTGCCTGATCGGTGGGGTATTGGTGCGGCAATAATTCAAAATGTAAGTGGCATTGATTCATAAAACCCCGACACAGCTTGGGGTCACCATTATACTGGGGTGGTTTACCGAGACTGGGAGGAGGGTGCGGAGAGGGATCAGGGTTACGAAACTGAGCTTGAGCAGAGGCTGCGGTGGCAGACTGAAGGGAGAGCAGACAGTCATCCACTGAAGCCATATAGCTTAATATGTGAGTCTGGGTGTCATGCTGCTAAACTAGCTCCTGTTGGAGACAGGCGAACTGGGAAGCATTTCCAGGGTCAGAGGCCTGTAAAGCGGACAATCGAGATTCCATGGACTTCGAGAACAACATCATACGTGTCTGATTCTCCTGCAAGTACACCAACTTCTTCTGAGCGGCAGCCGAGCACTAGCTTGGTCCATGGCCTGATTATTCTGTTACGGTTCCTGGAGTGGACTCACTGGATCGTGGTGATGACCATTCCCAGGTGAGCTGACCAGGTGGAACCGACCCCTATACAAGGATCGTTAGTGGTAAGCCAAGGAGGGAGATACACCACGATAGCTTGTGCTCGGGGACAACAAACAAAATCAGGGTACTCACAGAGGACCAGACAGATGGAGAAGCCACAGAGAATACCTGGGACTCAGGACATGGCGGAGTTCACACAGAGGGTACTGGATACACGACGGAGCAGGGCACACACTAGAGGCATACAGGGACTGAGCAGAGCACGTTCACACTGGAAGCATACAGGTACAAAGCAGAGCAAGCACGCACTGGAAGCGTACAGGGACTGAGCAGAGTACGCACTGGAAGCGTACAGGGACTGAGCAGAGTACGCACTGGAAGCATGCAGGGATGGAGCAGAGCACGCACTGGAAGCTTAGATGGATGGAGTGGGGCATGCACACACTGGAAGCGTAAAGGGACAGAGCAGAGCACAAACTGGAAGCATACAGGGACAGAGCAGTGCACGCATGCACTGGAAGCATACAGGGACAGAGCAGAGCATGCACGCACTGGAAGCGCACAGAGACTGAGCAGAGCATGCACGCACTGGAAGCATAAAGTACCTGATGTACTGGAGCCTAAGTGGACCCAGTGGGAGCACGGAGGGACACAATAATAATCAGGCGCTTCCTCTACCAAGAAGCAACCTTGGCAGGACAGCGCTTCTGGGTCAGTACAAACCGGCTTCATAATTAAGCCGGGAGTGTGCATGACCGCGACCTAAGCAGCCTAGCACGCATGTGCTGGGAACGGGATCCCCAACGCGGATGAGGACCTGGAAGAGGAGGAGGAGGAGGAACTCGGCGTGGGACCCGGGAAGCTAGGTGAGTATCACAGTGCGCCATAGTAACGTGCATGCTGGAGGAAAGAAAAACACTTAAAGACAATCTTAAGAGTGGTTTTCCCCAAAAAAGCAGTGAGGCACACAGTGTGTATCCCAAATCTAGATGTCCAACCCCGGGAGCATCAAGGCATTGCAAAACATTAGCAGCAGCAGTGTAAGTGGCATAAGCAATTGCTGTGAGTCATTTTACACATTTTTTTAGACCAGCCCGTGCACTAGCAGAACAGAGTACAATTCTAATGTGTTGTGAGCAACTACCGAGGATGGTGCAGGAGTATCTGGAGCCGCATCTGGCTGTAGAGCACCTAACTTTCATCAAAATGAACAATTCAAGGATCTCCGATGACTTTTGCACCCCATTCGCATGTTTGGGCAGACTAGGCAATAGTGTTGTTTTTAGTGTCTTGTACTGATCTTGCGTTATTGCAGTCTGTGCCATCTTTGTGGTGTCTTCTGTGCCCACTGTTGCTACTGCTGATGATGTTTCAAAAAAAATTTGGGAATGTAGAGACTCCATGTTGGATCTCCATCTGGTGGGTTGCCTGTGGTGGAAGATGTATAAGAGGCCTTTAATAATATTTCTACCTTGTGGAACCTGATGCCAGTTTAGTGGTGTGTGACAATAATTTTTTGAAATGTGGAGACTCCAAGTTCATAATCCATTTGGTGGGTTGCCTGTTTAAGTAGGTCTCCCAGACAGGCAGGAAGGCAGGCCTGCACTTACTGTCAGTCAACTACATGTGTTACTTTCCTTACATTTTTCTATCAATATAGCTGTCTATAAAACTGATATTTGTGCCATCTGAGTGTGGTTGGAATAAAAAATAAATAAAAGTGAAGGTGTTGCATGATGTGTGAGGTGTCCCAGCTAAGAAGGCTTACATCACTCACTTAACCCCCAGGTCCACATTAAAACTTCAATTCCAAGCTGTAAATGCTGGGTCAGAGCCTGATACCTCATGTATGGCCCATAGCTGACTGCTGCTGTGGCATTTGCAAATTTCTACTGTGGGTCAATTGATGCCACTTTTCCTAGTGTCTACCACTAATTTTAGTTGTTTTGAAATCTTTCTATTACTACTTAAGGTGTTGTCTATGCGTTTGGTTTAGCCTCCAATTAAATTTAATGGGTTTCGGGTACGTTCGCCTAACAGTTCGGCAAATGGAGGTCTGTTTGGTGAATGTGAACAAGCCCGAACTTTGAAAGGTTCATTCCTCTCTAGTCAGGAGAAACTGATGAACAAATTTTGGGGTCCATTTTCTCCAGTTACCCTTGGGAAAATAATACATTTGGGGCTAAAGTAACATTTTGTGGGAAAAATGTGATTTTTCTAATTTCTCGACTCAACGTTATGAAATTCTGTGAAGCACCTGTGGGTTCAAGGTGCTCACCACACCTCTAGATAAATTCCTTGAGGGGTGTAGTTTCCAAAATGGAGTCACTTGTGAGGGTTTTTAGTATTTAGGGGCTCTTCAAACATCACATGGTGTCTGATATCTATTCCAACCAATTTTGCATTCCAAAAGTCAAATGGCACTTCTTCCTTTCCGAGCCATGCTGTGCATCCAAACAGTAATATTCCACCACATATGGGGTATCGGCGTACTCAAGAGAAGTTGCATAATAAATGGTATGGTCCATTTCTCCTGCGAAATGGACCATTTTGAATTTGCGAAAATGCAAAATTTAGCCTAAAGCAAGATTTTTGTAAGAAAAAAATAACATTTTATTTTTTCCTTACAATTGCTGTAATTCCTGACAAACACCTTAATGTGGTTTCAAGCACTTTGAGGGGTGTAGTTCTTTTTTAAATGGTGTTACTTTTGGGCATTTTCTGACATATAGGCCCCTTAAAGTCACTTTAAATATGATGCAGTCTCTGAAAAATTGTTTTGTAATTTTTGTTAGAAAAACGAGAAATTGCTGATTAGTTTTTAAGTCTTCTAACTTCTTAGAAAAAAACAATTACGGTATGTTTAAAAAAATAATGCTGTTCTAAAGTAGATGTTTGATAAATGATAGTTATTAACTATTTCTGTGATATAACTATCTAGTTTGAAGGCATTAAAAAGAAAAGTTTGAAAATTGCAATGTTTTTTTTTTACAAAATTTCAATATTTGCACAAATAAATGTAAAAACTATTGACCTAAATATATCACCTCAATAAAGTTCAATTTTTCATGAAAAAACTGTCTGAGAATCACTGGAATATTTTGATGCGTTCCAAAGTTGCAACTACATAAATTGACACTGGACAGAATTGTAAAATTTGACCTGGTCAGAAAGGTGAAAAAACGTTGGAAGGTGAAAGGGAAAAGGTATTGCAATAGTCTGGTGTTATGCCTCCTGTTAGGCTACTTTCACACTAGCGTCGTGCACTGCACGTCGCTATGCGACGTTGCAGCGCACCGACGCTAGCTGTGAATGCGCCGCACAACGGGGGCTGCCCCATTGTGAGGTGCGGGGAGGCAGGGGCTGAGTTCCGGCCGCACATGCGTGGTTGGAAATGCTGCAGACGATGCACCAAAAAACGTTACAAGCAACGTTTTTGGTGGCGACGGTCCGACGCAACACGACGCAACCGTCGCATGACGGTTGTGACATGTGGCATTGCGTCGCACTGTGTCGTTAATAATAGTCTATGGAGAAAAAGCGCATCCTGCAAGCACTTTTGCAGGATGCGTTTTTTTCTCCAAAACGACGCATAGCGACGTGCAGTGCACGACGCAAGTGTAAAAGTAGCCTTAGATGTCCAAGAATATATTCCTATCATGAAGAATACATTTTTAGACATCTTGATACAATCAGCATGCTAAAGTATTGCTGCAGCACACTGCAAACACAGGGACATGTTGCTTGTATTGCAAAGCACAATAGGCCCTATGCATCTCTATAGCAGCCATGATTCGTTTCTGTATGAAACTAAGCAAGAAAATGGCTGGGTGCATGAGCACTATTGCTAAAAAGACTGCATAGCTTTAAAAATAACTTCTGGTTAATTCAAGGAAAGTAAAATGTAATTTCATTTTGGATTTGATAAATTGGAAAAATATTTTTTTCCCTAAATACTACAAAATACAACCTGGTCTCACTTTCCCTAATAGCTCAATGTATTATTAGGTTGATTCCCAAGTGAAAGGTCATTGGTTTCAATTGAGGAGCAGCAATGAAGAAGATTTTTCAAGAAAAGAGAAACAGCATCATCCGGCTCATCAATAGCAGTCTCTTGGCCAAGAAAATTGCCAAACTGCATCATATGAGTGCCATGACACTTGGAAAAATGTGAAATGAAATCCATGCATCCACTCATAAGCCAAAACATGGACATTCAGGCAAAATATCATAGTCAACAAGTCTGCTCATCCCAAGGTCTATCAGTTCTGGCAACAAATATGGCAGAGAAGGTGGCTCGTATACTTCATAATAGCGAGATCACAGACATCAATGCAAGCAGTGTGTGATGCACATTACACAAGTCTTGGATGGTGGCCCCCAAAAAAGGTGAAGAAGGCTGAACTTCAATATTATAATAATACTTGTTTGTTCTAGTTTGCAAACAAGTATGAAAAGTGGACATTTAAAGATTTTAAATGGGTGATTTGAAGTGATGACACGAAACTCAATAGACTAGGCTCTGATAGGTCAAAATGAGTCTAAAAGAAACAAGGCAAAAACAGGCTAATGGATTGAGAAATAGAAGGAAATGTCAAGTTCGGTGGAGGAATCCGGATGATATGGGGTTGTTTCACAGCCAAAGGCATTGGATGCTTGACCAGGATCAATTGTGTTTTCAATGGTGAGCTATATGTGAGTATTCTACAAGATGAGTCACTTTGTACACTCAAATACTATGGGTATGAAAACGATGACATAGTGTTCTAACAGGACAACAACATGAAGCATACGTCGAGATTTGCAAAGAAATGGTTTAATGACAATGAAGTAGAGGTGCTGGAATTGCCTCCATAGACCCCATGCCTCAACCCAATGAAACACTTGTGGGTAGAATTGAAGAAAAATCTGTATACATACCCAAGTGAATCGACGCGTATGCACCAACCTTGGAAGCGTGTAGAAGAGACCCGATATTGAATTTCGGTCTACACATGTTTGAATCTGATTGAGAGTATGCCCAGAAGGATTTAGGAGGTGTTGAAAGCCAAAGGTGGATTTACAAAATACTAACAAAATATTGACATGAATCTGCATAACCAATCATATCAAATATAAGTATGAGATATCAAGATGATTTTCTATAAAATGATGGCAGTCTCAAGTTCAAAGCAGAAGATGATAATGAGATATGGAGCATGAAAGAGTAATGCAGGTGCCTGGATGCAACGAGCAGAGATCACGAGGTGGAAATAGTCACGGCTTGATATATTGGTATTTAAATACAACAATAACTTTTAAACTATTATTGTTGGTAGATTTACAATTTAACAGTGTAGGGAATTACAACAGATATCGAATAAGCAAGAAAGTCTCTGACTGCTTAATGTTAGTGGTGCGCCAGTCTTGGGAGTCACCATGTGAGTTCTCACTCGAAGCTCTGGCCACAGAGGGGGGTCAACAGGTTTTCCCGCTAGGCCACAATTTTCTTCCTGACGTAGTCTATTGAAGCCCATTGAGCCTCCCACGCACCAACCGAACCCCCTCCCAACCTGTAATCCTAGTCACAGACGACCCTGGTACCATAGGTGATAGCTGGAAGTGATGGACCTGCTCACTCGCACTGTTCCTCTTTTCTCACAAGCATCCTTCTCCTGTCGCAGTCGCTGCATAGCTCTTCTCGGCTTGACCGTCGGCGGAAGTCTCTCATGCTCGGGGCAGAGAAGACTGGGCTTCAGCTCTTGACAGGCGTAGTCAGACCCTGGATGCTTGACCAGTGCAGGAAGCAGATTCCAGCTCTGCCCAGCGTAAGCCATACTCAGGGATATCTTTTGGGTGAGACAGACCTTGCCAGTTGATGACCTTCACATGGGTATCACAGACTCCCCACTGAGGCCTGTCATACTGGTTTCAGCAATGTCTCTGGGACATGTCTGCCATGCTCTCTTCCCTGGTGTCAAAAATACTCATGGTTGGGCACACAGGGTTTTTATATCAAGGAAGTCCTTACTGAGGGTCACCTGATCCGGTCCATCACACTAGGTCCTTGCCCCTGCAAGTCTTCTAGAACTCTTTGGTTCTGCTTGAGTTCGTCTGGCAAGCAGATGGCAGTCTCTCCTCATTAATGGCACATCCTGCACTAATTTTCCAGGGGTCTCATAGATTTTTGTTAAAAGTCAAAAGTTTTAACCATTGTTACCCTTTTACTCTTCACTGTTTAGAAGATGAGTTTCCATCTTGTTTTTATTTGTCAAGTCTAGTGTCATGAACACTGAGTTTTAATTGTCACGACATTTATTATTTAGCACTGTTTTGCATGTCTTTTCTGCTTTCTATGCATCAGAACAACATGTTTACATATTGTGGCTCATTATTTAGCTCTTGGCACATTTGAGATTCAGCAGCAGTTAAGACTCATAATTGCAGATAATTTTGCGGTTCTTAATGGAAGTATTTAAATAATTCTCTCAAGATTTCAGGCTCCAGTGTTTGTTGTTGTTGTGTATTTTTATAAAATATAGCATCATCAGCTTCATTAGGTACATTTTAAGACATAGCATAATTTCGAACTACTAATAATCTCATTAAAGTGTGTATCTGCATTTTCATTTTGTTGCATTCATTTTAATTATACTTTGATACAACTTGAATAAAACTGGACTTAATGCTGTTTGCTGAAAACTAATGTTTACAAAATGCTAAATATTTTATTCATTTAAGAAAGAAGTTCTGACTACCATTAGGAATTCAAGGATCAGAATATTCTGGAGTTAAGTCAAACAATACTTGTAGTCTAACATTTCTGTAGGATTGTAGGATCCTTTTCAGGTACATGTGCTTTGCAGTCATAGAATTAGTCAATATAAAACTTGTGCAGAGCACAGAAAACTATGCACGCGAAACACGCCTTGGGGTATTGATCAGCATGCGTCTTGGACACATTATGATAATAATTGCTTATGATCATACATGGTCTGGTCAACCTTACAATTAAATTGTGTTTTGGCTTCATTGATACGAGGACATATATACATATACTGTATGTATTGACATTTAATACAGTATATCACAAAAGTGAGTATACCCCTCAAATTTTTTTTTTACATTTTATTGTATATTTTCATGGGATAACACTGAAGATATGACATTTTGATACAATGTAAAGTAGTCAGTGTACAGCTTGGAAATTTGCTGTGCCCTCTAAATAACTCAACACACAGCCATTAATGTCTTAACCACAGGCACCTGACCCACTCCTTTGTAATTAGGTAACCAACGAAACTCCCAAAGGCTAACAGATTTGCTATAGGATCCCATTGTCTGCTTACTAGAAATTAAGTAGGGAGGTTTGCATGAACTGCGTCAATCCAATATATAGGAAAATCATATATTCGAAAGTGGGGATTGCAAAAGCATGGTGTCACGCTCACGCCCTGACTGGTGGGCATGAGCTCGGGGGGTTAGTGACCCCACTGTGCCATGAACCAGACTACCCTGGAAGGGGCATTACTATGACAGCTGCCTTGGTCTTCACTGGAGCCTCTGATGGTGAGGTCAGACTTGTGCGGAAGGCAGCTGCCAGGTGCTACTCCAGGGTGGTGTCTGGCTGTGGCTGCTGATCCAACTTGGGAAACAGGAACACCAGGATTGGTGCGGGCATCAGGCAGGACTAGCAGATGAGCATGGATGAAACTCAGATGAGTAGGCTGGCACGACTGAGACACAGGGCTGGCAGGCACAGCAGAGACATAGGGCTGGCAGGTATGGCAGAGACACAGAGCTGGCAGGCATGGCAGAGACACAGGGCTGGCTGGTGTGAAGGAACAGGAAGGGACCTGTTCACACAGGAGGTGAAAGTAAGGAAACAAGCAGGAAGGAATGAAGTATGAAGGAACAGGTTGGGACCTGTTCACACAGGAAGAGAACCGCAAGGCAGCGGATAGGAGCAGTAGAGCAGGAAGAGATATTACAGCAACAGAAGCTAAGCAGAGCAGAACCGCAAGGAATGCGGAGAGGAGCTGCAACAAGTGATTATTGCAGCAACAGGAGCGGAGCAGAGTAGAACGGAGCAGAACTGGCGGAGTGCGGAGCAGAGGTAAAGCTGCAAGAGAAATAAAAGTAGAACCACAAAGTGCAGAGCCAAGAACAGAGTGAAGGCACAGAGTGCAGAGCCAAGAGCAGAGTGAAGGCACAGAGTGCAGAGCCAAGAGCCAAGTGCAAAGCTAAGACTCAGAGTGCAGAGACAAGAGCAAAGTAAGGTCGCAGAGTGCGGAGCCAAGAGCAGAGCAGAGAGGAACTGCAGGGAAAGAAATCACAGACAAGGAGACAGAGATAGGACAAAGTTCAGACAAGGTAATGGAACAAGACAAGGTACAAGAACAAAGACACAGGGACCAGGTTATTCAGCCTCCTGGAGGGCAGACAAACAAGATACAAGGCAAAGCAAGGAGTACAGCCTTCAGAGAAGGCAAGACACAAAGGAAGGCCTGGCAGCTCAGATGCAAAACACAAACTGAGCTAACACATTGCACAGGACCAGTCCACCGGGTGGAGCTGCACTAAATACTGGAGGCCTCTTGGTAATTGGTCAGGAACAGATTAGAAAGGTGCACCTGATTCCTATAAGAACCAGAGAATTCAGGCGCCACCCCCCTATGCACACAGCCAGGAAGCATGCAGAGAGCAGAGGCACAGAATATGGAGCTGGCAAGAAACAGAAACCACAACATGACCTGGAGCAGTGGGTAAGATAGTGTGAGAGATGAGAGTCCATGCCATGATGCCAGCAGAGTTGTTACACATGGTTTCAAGTCTCTGACTAGAATCCTTTCAATTGAATATGGACCTGATAGTCGAGGCTATACCTGTCTTATTTGGCCTCTATGTAAAGATAAAATCATGACAAAAAATATTACGTTGATATCAAGTACCTGCGCCTCTCCAGAGCAAAGAAATGGTCTATGTAGAGAATCTCACAGTTTTCAGAAACTGAAGTCAAATCCCTTGTCCAACCCTTGTAGGAGTCATCAAAGGGTGGTATGTGGGTGTAACTTAGGAGCTAATAAAAGACAAATGACAACTTTTGAGTGGTGTCGGTACTTGGAGGTACAGTTCACTGTGGGTGCTGCCTGTTGTCCTGGAATGTCTCCCTACATAATTCAGAAATCATTGCTTTGATGACAGGTTTAGTAACTTTTTGGTTTATCCATTTATTTTATGTAATTGTATATGCTGCATTGTTTTCTCCCCTTTCTAAAATCAAATATTTTGTATATTTTTATAAACACTGCTTACAGTTCTGGATTAACACTAGAAGTCCTGGGAATTTCAAGATCCCCCCTGAAGTCCTGAGAGAGGGTCAAATGACCCTCAGTCCATATTGACACCTTAATTAGCATCCTTTTATTTGTAAATGTGCTCTTGCCTGAGGAATCTGCAGGGGGATTATCTAAGATAAAAGTGTGTAAACAGAAGAATGCAAGCTATTCCTGAGTGTGGGGGTTGCTTGTGAGAATGTGAGCTGCTCCTGAGTGTCTGCCCACCCCCCCAGCTGCATTGCATTAGCAAATTTGCATGCAGCTTTATGTGCTGTGGGGGAGAAACCTATTTTGTTCACAGGAAAGAAAATGGAGAGAAGGCACACCATTGAAGAGGCATTGGAACTGATTCTGAGCAACACAAACCCTTTTGACTCAGAAGGAGAAGACATAGTCCTTCAACCGGATTCGGACTCTGAGCTGTCTTTAGGTTAGGCTGGCTTCACACTCCCTTTTTTGCATGTTCATTTGGATCCTATGTTTTGCAGGGGTTGGTGCAGATAAGGGTCGGTGACTTCCGTGTGCACGGACCACGGAGGAAAGTGAAAAGCCTAAAAATAAAGAATTTCATATTCACCTCAGTCCAGCACTGACAGTTCCTCTCACTTCCGGTGCCGCTCATTAGGCTTATGAATATTCACTTCACTGAGCCCAAGAGTGAACCAGAAGTGAGAGGAGAAGAGGCGCTGGAGGGAGGTGAGTATGTGGTGACAGCAGACAGCGCTATCTGTGGATTCACGGATAGCACACAGACATCACCCACGGTGCATGGGGGCCAAAAGGGATCCTGTTCTGCTTGTTTCAAAAACGGACAGAACAGGATGCCAAAAAAGGCAGTGTGAGTTACCTATTTTATTTCCTGACTATCTTTTTTATTTTGAACCAAAACAAAATGCTTATTTGAAATTATTTATCTTGCAGATGAGGAGACTCCGCCTCTACCAAAAAAGAGAGCTCGGTTGGCGAGTGAGCCGACAGAGACCGCAAAAGATGGCACAGTGTGGCATGAAGTACAAGTGGGGAAACATCTCTATTTGATCCCAATAGAACCGTACCCTACAGATGGAGAGCCAAGTGCTAAGGCCAGACGAAGTGTCCAGAGTCGCCTTCAGAGCTTCCTCTGTTTTATCACTTGACATGCTTCGTAGCATTGAAGAATGGACTACTCAACATGCACGTCACACGGAGCAGGTGGATTGGTTCGTGGGTCTCCCGGAACTAATGGCATTTATTTCAGTCATTATCTTGCGGGGGGTGACCAAGGGTCCATCACTACGTGACAGCTGGTCAGCAAACCTGGGAAACCCAAGGATCATTGCCACTATGACCCGAAACCGCTTTCAAGACATCATGCAACACCTACGCTTTGATGACATGTTCATGTGCAGTGAGCGAGTGGAGACCGATAAGTTTGCTGCAATCTCCGATGTGTGGAGATCGTTTGTCACCAACTGCATCGCATCCTACAACCCTGGTCGACACATCACTATTGATGAACAGCTTTTCCCGTCAAAGGCTCGCTGCTGTTTTCTGCAATACATTGCAACAAAACCAGACAAGTTTGGCATCAAGTTTTGGGTGGCTTGCGACTTGAAATCAAAGTACATCTGTAATGTCCTCCCATATCTTGGCAAGGACCCCAGTCATCCCAGCGGGGAGAGACTGTCCGAAACTGTAGTGATGAGGCTGATGGAACCATTCATGGACAAGGGCAGAACTGTAACCACGGACAATTTCTTTACATCATTGTCACTTGCACAACGACTGCTTAGCCGGGAAACCACTATCCTCGGCACAGTCAACAAGAGTCGCCGGGAAATTCCTCAATCCGCTAGACAGATGGACCGCACTGAATTCACCACTCAGGTGTTTTCAACCACTGGTGCCACACTGACAGTGTATGCACCCAAACGAAAGAAGGCCGTCTACATTCTCAGCAGCATGCACAGCGTGGTTGAGACTGAGGATACAAACAAAAGGAAGCCAAACACGGTCACACAATACAACCACACAAAGTGCGGTGTGGATGTAATGGACCAAATGGTGCGGGAGTACAGCGTGCGTGCAGGAACACGGAGATGGCCAGTCGCCATGTTCTACAACATGATTGACATGGCAGCACTCAAAGCTCAAGTTCTTTATCAGGCATGCACTGGGGTGCGGGAGAGACGGGTGGACTTCCTGGTTGAGCTTGCAAAAGAGTTAGGTGGCCGTCATGTGACTGAAAAGAAGGCACGCAAGGAGAAACTCCTTTGGCAACTTCCTTCCACACCCAGCCCTGGCAAAAGGGTGAAGTGTCAGGTCAACCATCGAACAATTGTGCAACTGAGAGATGTGTTGACTGCTACAAATACACGTGTGGCAAATGTACCAGGGACATACCCAGGCAGTGCCAGGTATGTTCCGACATGTTCAGACAGACTGCTGAGTGAGTGCTGAAATGCTAGTCACACAAGGACATGCCACTCACACACACACAGCCCCCCACTGCAGCCTATTGAAAATATGTGTGGCATTGTTTTATTCCTTGTATTTTTTTAACATTTTTATAACAAAAATAAAAAGCATCCTTTACCCTTTCCCCCCTCCCCTCTTCCCACTCCTCCACCAACATCCCTCCCTGTTGTATAATTTGATTATATTGTTTTCTTGTTCACTGTTTTATCGCATTTGTTTGGCCATGCCGCTTATACACTGCTCATCTTGAAAATGTGACTATTTGTTTGATGTTGGTGTGAAATAACCCTTTAGTGAAAAAAAAATCTTATTGGTTTTTAAAAAAAATAAAAAGCATCGAAACAAATAACAGTTGTTCTTTTGTATATTTTTCACACTAAAATTTCAGTCCTCTTGTGCGAATTTTTTTCGCGCCAAATTTGCACACAAATGAACATGCTGCGATTTTTTTTCGCTAGTGTGATTGCGGCCTAAAGGTACAGTTATACGTTACGATCTCGTTGACGATATCATTTGAAAACTTCACATGATCACGTCGTTCATGCGATGTCGTTTTCACATCGTTGCGTGTAACGTGAAGATATCGGACGAACACATCTTGGATCGCTGATCACAGATTTGAGGTCAGGATCTCAAATCTGACAATCCTCGTCAAATTATGTGTCAGAAGATGTGCAGCATCGTTCAGTGTAACGCTGAGATGAACGATGTCAGTCTAAATTCTCCTATTCCTGCCATTGTGAAAAATCGTTCTGCAAACGTTTGCAATGAGGCTAACGCGGAGCCAAAATTTACATCGTTAACAAGATAGTTGCATGTGACGCCTCTTGGACGATGTGAAACTGATTGCACAAACGATGTGATCACGTGACATTTCTAACTATATCGTCGACGAGATCGTAACATGTAACGGTACCTTTGACGGCTGTGGATCCGCAGCAGTTTCCCCTGAGTTTACAGTACAATGTAAACTTATGGGAAACAAAAAACGCTGTGCACATGCTGCGGAAAAATCCGCACGGAAACGCTGCGGATTACATTCTGCAGCATGTCACTTCTTTTCTGCGGATTTTCACCTGCTCCAATAGGAAACTGCAGATGAAAATCCGCAGAAGAAACCGCAGTAAAAACGCGATAAATCCGCAGTAAAAACCGCAACGTGTTTTTACTGCAGATTTTGGAATTCCGCTGCGGAAAAATCCGCAGTGGAATCCGCAAAGTGTGCACATAGCCTTAGACACAAATGCTTCTGGTCATTACTCACAGCTGTACCTTGCTCTAAAATTTCTAATTCTCTATTTAAAATATATAAAAAATGATTCATTGTTTCAGCGCTTTTTTGCTCAAATAACACTAAACTAAATACAATATGTATAGTCTTTATATTATCAAATACAATAAACTGAACAGAACTAACTTGAAACTTGAAACTACATGGGTAAACTGGATGGAAAACAGCAAACAACCTCCTGTGGTGCAACAGTAATGGCCTTAATTACAGAACAAAAGACAGTGAATAGAGATAAGATAAGCTATAGATTAAATCCTTTAGGTCATTTGACCCTTCTCTGGGTTTCAAAGGTAGAAATGTCAAATGACCCGTCTCTGGGACTTCTAGTGTTAAGTATAAAATGTAACCGTTCTGTTCCTTTTCTTCTGTAAACCACACCCCAAAGCCATACCAGGACCAGAATCAGGCCGGCAGTTAGCCTGCATAAAAAAAGATTGGTGGTGGCAGCGCATAGCACTTGTTGAGGAGTTATCAATTACTTTATCAGGGTATATAAATATATTCCATGAGTTGAAATCAGAGGTATATATACCATACGCTCACTGTTAATTTCCCAATAACAGGCCTTAGTGGAAACAGCTGTAGCTTCCTCTGTTAATTGTCTGCCAATCGTGTAATTGTTTGGGTGATAAGAGGCAATAGAGAGCTGTTGGTTACAAAAAGATAACAGCATGGTAGGTTCAGTAGCGACCCCTCTGGCTGTGATTTTTGACAATACCTATAATAAAAATTATTATATTGATATGCATTAAGTTAACCTTTAACTTTTCTTATTTTTATATAGATATATGAACTCTTGTTTCTCAATTTTGTCATCAGAGCAGTGGTCTAGAAAAGCAATGGCACAATATTGGGTTAACATGTTGGAAGAATTTAGCCAATGCTACTGAAAAGCTGTGGAAGACCGTTTCTCACTTTTGGTAGCACGAAGTATATAGATTTAAAGTTGCGGGGGACACAAATATATGCATTGCTGATGGCAGTGCAGATTGTCTGAAAAAAAATGTTGGGATGCTTTAAGATGCCATACAGCAAATATTAATTTTCATCTACTAAAATTGTTACATAGTTAGAAACTAGCCTAGAAGTGTACATTATTATTCATTAAAAAAATTGTTTTCTAAAATTTGTGTATTAGCGGATCAGCTGACACCTTTAAAGCCCAATTCTTTTTGATTTTGTTCTTGGCTTCTACTTTTAATGGGAACTATAATGGATGTGACAGAACCGTTTTCAGATCTTCATGAATTCCATCCACTGATCTATAATAGATCTATCATTTTGCTGGATACATTAGTGCAGCATGTTATATTGTTCTGGCCAACAGAGAGCAATGGAAACCTGACAGAAATGAACTATTGTAAGTATGAAGAGCGTCTAAGAGAGACAATTGATTAGCTACAACTGTTACATTTTCATTTTTACCTAGTAAGAGTGAAGATGCATTATTCCACCCTTACTTCTTGTCATTCCAGCGTACGATTGAGAACCTGAATTCATGTGTCTTGAGTACAAAACAGCAGGGATGTTTTTGTACTGTGCTGAAAGGCCTTAAAACAGCAACCAGGTATCTAGGCTTTTCATCCATCTCCTGTCTATTGTCATCTGGTCCACATATTTTCTAAAATAGAAAACAGAGGAATAGGAATGGAGGAAATGCTGACACTGAAAGATCGCTAGTCTGTAAAAAAAATAACTTTTCTTACACTGCCTTCGGTTAATCCATTGCTTGTTTCATATCATTTAAGACAATATGCCTTGTAGGATGGCTGTTAGACACATAGTGGATGGGAGATAAACCTGGAATAATGGTTTAGTACATATAGCACTAAAAGGGGTTAATCGGCCATGATAGGTTGAGCAGCTGAACAGTTGGGAAAGATGGCTGCTTGCCATATCTTCACCCCTGACTGAGGTTCACTTTGTAAAATAAGGCCTGTTTATCTCACAGAAGTCAGTGTGTGTGGAGGTTGCAGACTTCCTAATTGAGTCATTTGCTGAAGGACTAGGAAGCTGGACTCTAATATAGGTGGGCTAATCAGCACTATTGTACAGACGTTTTTGCTTTATGTTGTACTTTGTGCCTAACAAGGGCTGTATTTGAGTTTCCTGTCATGTGGTTTATGAGCAGTGAAATAAACCAGCCAAAATTCAAATATAAATGGTTCCTGTGATACCTCATATCATCCACAAGTGAGTAGCATTGTTACAGCCTAAAGGTCTATACTTATTTATGCTACTCTATAAATTTCCTGTCCAGTCACACATTTAGTATTGTATACAATTTAGAAAATTGTGGATGAGAAATGTATAGCTGTACTCTATGCAAACTAAACATTGTTTAGAAGCAATCTAATAATTATGTATAAATACAGTATATAAGATGACAAAGCATAGTATAAACATGTAACCATGTATCCATGACAAGGAAGTCACCACTACATCCACATCAGTATCAGCATAACAAGGATATTTTACAGTAAGAGCAATGAAACTGTGAAATTCTCTGTACCTAATGTTGTCAGGCTTGATTGATACATTGATTACATTACCGCCGGATCCCCCATCAAAGCGGGGGTTCTGACCTCGGAAGTACTATCCCGTCCGAGGTCAGAAAGGAGTTAATTCAATGGAATGTTGGTAATTTTTTTATTTTGTTTTAAAAGGGATATGTTTTCTTTTTAAAGATACATAATTACAGCACATCCTTATTACAGAATTTTCCCTCAAATAAACACGATTTGCTAGTGCTCAATTGATGTTATCTTGATTCCATCTGGATCGTTTACATCATTTTAGTTCAAACTACTTGACAGTATTTTTTCTTCAACTTTGTTAAATGTGTATTTACTGTATATATATAAATATGTATATGTATATATATACATACATGCATATATATATACAGCTCTGTCAAAAATTAAGAGACCACTGCAAAATGTTCAGTTTGTCTGATTTTTCTCTTTATAGGTATATTTTTGAGTAAAATGTAAATTGTTTATTTATTTTCTTGTTCATCTCACTTGTTTGTAATTTTACGAGCGTGTTGTGTATGTGATGGTTAAAAATAGAAGTCTTTTTTTTAAATCAGAGCATAAAAAAATTAGAATCAGCCACTGAATTTCAAAAAAGTCACAAACCTAAACTGTGCATACCTGTGTTATTATTTAAGCATTTTTAGAAAAAAAAATTAAAACCATATGAAAAGAAAGCTATAGCGACTGCAGCATCTCCTTTCTCTTTGTGCTCTTGCACTTTTTTCAGTCTAGCTATTTTAAATGATTTGTAGCATAACAACATCACAACATAATGTGATACCAAACATAAATATTAAGTGATTTGTATGACTGATACACTAAAGAAAAGATAACTGTCGCTAATACATAACAATTTTGTTTAGTTATTTTTATATCATGCATTTGTGTGCTTATCCTGCGAATCCCAAAGGATTCTGTGAATATGACAATAAATATGTCAATTAAATACTAATGTAGGTGATGTATATCTCAGGATCTCATACAAATGAGCAAATATTGCTAAATTATAGATTCAACTAGCAAGTGCTAATGCCAATCAGGATCATATTACAGCACTGTACTGTCACTCTGTGAATGATTTATTATCTGCTCGGAGGTACCAATTTTGTAATAGTATAATAAAATCCCTAGATATATGTATATTATTAAAAAGAAAGGAATACATTTTCTCAAAATTTTAAACTTTTTGGAAAAATACATCTTTAAGAAAAATGTAAAAACATATTATTTAATTTTCTTTAAACTTATGGTGTTTACTTTTAAGTATTTGATATTTTATACGGTAATTTCCTTACACACATTTATTATCTTTCCATAGATAGCTCCACCAGTAGGAGCCCTTTTAGTCCCTAGGAAGCCAGGTCCACTGTCTCTTTTCTCTTGTAATACTGTGACGAGGAGGGTGACTGGAGCAGCAGTAATCATGCGCATTACTCCTTTACTCTAACTCTTTGCGAATCAATCAGAAATCAGAGCACAGAATTTGAATGAATCATTAAAGCACTTTCTTGACTGTTGTTTCATTTAAACTCCATGTCCATATATCAGCAAGGGTGAGAATGAACAGGGGATTTGGGACTCTTAGTAATCTTGGTATCTTTTGCCATGGGCCTCCTGACATTAATCATTTGCCATCAATAATCTAAAATATTTTTTTGGAAAGGAAACCCATTTAGATTTATTGGTCTTTTGCTTTGAAACCAATAAACAAATTGAAAAACTGATGAAAAATGTGTACCATGATTCTGTGAAAAATAACTAAAAACGATGGCACACCAGCTTTAGTTTGAGTCCTATAAACAAATTAATGAAAAACACCCCAGGGTCTTTTGGCTTTGCCATACGCTAAGCAATATATTTTATCTACTATATAGCACCATCCCCTGATGATTCCAATAGAATGAAACACATTTGGATAGTGAATCTCAAGTGATCTAGTCCTGCCCTATAGTCTGGACCTGGATATAGCTTAAAGCAACTTACATAGGGCAAGTTTAACAAACGTCCTTTTGGGGAACTTATCCTAATTATCCACTTTCTGGTGCTTCTCTTAATCATCCTAAATCATGACAATAACCAAATATGCATCAGTCCTTTTTAGGATGCGACTTCATATATCCCACTGATTGGGGTGGAATCCAATTGAGCAATGGTCCTAACTGGAACATGGGGTTAATATACTAGAATTGGACGAGGCGACTTAAAGTCCTTAAGAGGATGCTAACTCCAACTGTTCTTTAGGATGCTATACCACATATCCAACTGACTATTCATTTGATCTATGGTGTAAATAAATAAAAGGTTAATACACTCAAATAGGGAGATGCTATCGAACACCATTTTGAGGGTAGTTTGTTCTTTCTTTGGATGTTAAACACTGTATATGTTCCATGTAGTGCCACAAGCAGAGTTACCAAATAGATCATTAAATGTAAATCAAAATACTGGATAAATCTAAGTTCCTTTTTGGGACATAGAGCAAAGGCCCAAAATGTCCAATATGGGACATTAACAACTGTCCATGTTCTGTGTGTTATACTAATTGGGTTGGAAAGAAATGTTAATTTGGAACTAATCAGGGCATAATGTTCATGGTACCAATAAAGATACCAAACATCTGGCACAGGTGCACTTAACTCAGCTGTCCTTGTCAAGACAATTGGCAAAGCTTCTTTCCCTCAGCTGTCATAAACTATACCCTGGAGTAATACAACCTTTCCAGATGTGTGTATATATAGCATATGTACATATATATATATATATATATATATATATATATATATATATATATATTTGAAAAGTTGATAAAATGGGGGTCTATATCTGAATCACTATTTTTTTGCGATACAGTCTATCATAACGTACAAATGTGGTCAGATCATGGCGTAACTGAGCCTGTAATTATATTCACACATCACAGCATGACCTGCCAAGGATACTTGAGTAGAAGATTGAGAAGCTCTCTATCAGAAACATTATTTTGTACAACTGAAAAATCTGCAAACTGTGCATGAAAACACATTTCACCATCTTGCAGTTAATACAGCCGGATTACACATTTCTGTGAGCACATATTCAAAAGTCTTCTGAAGCAACCACATTATGCCAAAATATAAATCCTCAGCAAATATAGAATATCCTTTAGATGTAACCTAAATTAAACTGCTGGAAGAAATACAGGAAGACAGCTGCACAAAATTAAACAACGATATTCACAGATGATCCACATAACTTAATTAAGTAGGATGATAACTGGTTTAAAGCATATAGAAAAGTATTGCAATACACATTTTCTCTGTTTTACTAGTTTTGTGTTGTGTTTTGAAATGAGCATTAATATATAGAAATATATATTTCAAAAGTAGGCAGATATTTAAAATATCTAAAATAAATAAAAATATTTTAATGAATAAAAAATCTTTGCAATCACCAATAGAAAAATAGACAAAAAAACCAGGCTGGACTATGACTTAAATTTTAAAAAGGTGGGCAGATTTATTTGACCCATACCTGTGCAATGTTTGGCTCCATACAAATTACACTGTTACACAGCCAAATTGGTTCAGAGATGAAAACAGTTGAAGTCAACTAAATTTGGGGTGCTGAAAACGAATATGATGCTTAAATTTGGTGATTGGCTCTAATTTTTAAAATCCAGAGGAGGTTGTAATTACTTATGGCACTATTCATGCAGGCTTATAGAAAAGTTGTGCCTTTATTATTTCATCATCATTATTGCATTGTTAGTAACTGGTCTATTACATGATCTATTTAGTCTATTGAGCCTTCAGTATTCTATGATCTTAGGGTAACCAATCAAAAAATGGAAACTCAGCTCCGATGATGTAATCCTAATTACAGTTGCATCACCCACTTTTATAAATGCTCTCTGTGTAAGATATAGAGTTTTAGGATTTCTTAACTTAGTATTTTAGCATATTGACATGTTTCTATATGTTTTTTCAGATATGACTCATGCTTGCATTAACAGAATGTATTGCTTTTGCTACATATGTGGAGAAGTCACTTTTGCATCTCAAAGTTGAAACTTGACTACCATGATAAGGAAAGTCTACAACCTGTGTTTTGGCTGCAGAATATGAGAACAGGACAAGACTTGGGCTCTAGAGATGAGCGAACCTTTCAAGGTTCGGTTCAGATAGGCAAACATCCCGATGTTCACCGAATTGTTTGTCAAACATATCTGAATCCGATTTAATTCAATGGGAGGCAGAACCAAATTCATAGGCAACACCTTCAAGAGACAAAAAAGCTGTCAAAACAGCTCAAATTAGGGGCAGACACTAGAATAAGTGGCATCAATTGACCCCGAGTACAAATGGTATAATTGCACAGCATGGATGCATGGGACAGGGCTTGAGCCAGCATTTCTAGATTAAACATTGATCAGTAAAAGGTGGATGATTGACAGGTGTAGGCCTGGTGCTCTGAGAGCCCTGCCAAATTCAGGCAACACACATGAAGGAAACCCAACTTGGAGTCCAAACATTTCAAATATTAGGGGCAGACACCAGGAAAAGTGGCAACTATTGATCCACAGTAGAAATTTGATAATATCACAGCAGCACTCAGCCATGGGCCATGAATGAGGTATGAGGGTCTGGGCCAGCATTTAGATCTTTGAATTTAAGTTTAAGACAAGGTGGGTGAGGGACCGGTGTAAGCCTGCTGTCATGGGAGCATTGATACCTCATGCAACAGCTCAAAACATCAGTTTTGTTGACTACTATTGGTAGAAAAATTTAAGGTTAGTCACACAGGTAGTTGACTGATGATCAATTCACCCAAAGCAGAAGTTTGATAATGGCACAGCAGCAATCAGCCATGGGCGATTGCATGACTTCTCAGGGTCTGGGACAGCATTTACAGCTTTTAATTTAGTTTGAAATTAAGATGCATTGAGTGAAGCACTGGTGTATGCCTACTGTGCTGGGATCCCCGATACCTCATGCAACAGCTCAAACTGCTTTTACGTTAAGCCACACTTAGGTGGCACAAAAAACAGCTTTGTGGGCTACAATTGTTAGAAACATTTCTGGATAGTAACACAGGTAGTTCACTGAAAGTATGTGCTGGCCTGCCAGTCTGTGAGCTCAACTGCTACAGGCAACACACATGAAGGAGACCCAATCTGAAGTCCAAACATTTCAAAAAATTATTGTCACACACCACTAAGGTGGCATCATTTTTCCCAGAGTTTAAATAGTATAAATAGTATAATGGGGCTCTGACACCCCTTCCACTACAGGCTAACCACCAGCTGAAGAGTCAAATTGGAGTCTCCGCATTTAAAAAAATGTTTGTAACATCAGCAGCAGTAGCAACAGCAGACACAGAAGCCACGACAAAGGTGTCACTGACTGCAATAAAGCAAGATCGATGTAGAACACTAAAATCTACACCATTGCCTAGTCTGCCCAGTCTGTGACACCACCAGCAGCGCTGAAGGCACACACTTTCTGAGAGAATGCTGGCTGCCAGGCATGTCAAAACCTCCAAGGCATGACAAACGAGCTTAGGCAACTCTTACATTTTTGAAGAACAAAATACAAAAGGGTCCAAACCCCCCTCTGATAACATTGATATTGCGCTTGAGGTACTCCTGCACCATCCTCTCCAGTTGTTCACTATCCGTTGCGACCATCACCTCCTTCTGCTGACTATTCAATGTGTGCTCCACCATGTAGATGACCGGAATCGTGATGCTGATGACAGCGTCTTAATTGCTAACCATCTTAGTAGCCATTTTTAAACTGTGCAGAATGGTGCGGAGGTCCTTCATCTGTGGCCACTCCGCAAGTGTGATTTGCACCACACCTGTACTGTGTTTACCCAGGCTATGCAAAAGGACATATTGCACCAGGGCCCGTCGCTGCCACCGTCACTGCAACATGTGCAGAGTGGAATTCCTTCATGTCATCACATTGCATATCGAATGGTTAACTGGTAGGCTGAAAGACCTTTGTAGTGATGTAAGTTGATGACCTGCATGGTGCAAATGGCAGAATTGAACACACACAGACCCTGCTTTCTGCAGCAGCATATCCAGACAGGGATAGTAGGGGAGAAATTGCTAGCCCCTGGACATGTTTGCTCATCCTGGTCTCAGTGGTGAAATGCACCCTGGCAGACATAGATTTTTCAAGGAACGGGAGATGTTGTCTGTGTCAATGTTATAGCGCTGGCACACATTTTTTAGAAAAGTATTGTCAACTTGGCAATTGGTACTTCGCCACCAGGCGAAAAAGTATCATTTCCGTGGCCAACAGATTCGAGATGGTGGAGTTCAAGCTCTTAAGTTTTACTTGTGCTAGAGGAAACATTTTTTTATGTGACCACAACTGCGGGAATGAGGGCTGACTACTGTGCTGAGAGAGGATAGAGTAGGATGAATATGACAAACTGATAGACTGTGAGTGAAGTGCAGGTGGAGATGTTATGGTGAATTGAAAATGTTGTAGAGTGCTCGGTGAAACAAAAATAGCAGGCATCTCCACTTCCGTAACAGCTGACTGGCTCTCACTCACCCTGGCTGGAAGGGGTAAATAAGTGAATTTTCAGCAATTGGAGACCTGTGTAAGAACACTAGCCACGGTGATGGTGGATGAAAATGAAGCTGGAGAGTTTAATGGGATTGCCAGTGGTTGCCATTTTAGTGCAGTGATATTCCCAGACCAAAGCATGTTGATAGTGCATGTGCCAGATCATGCATGCAGTAAATTATTGCAATTTTTGCCTCTACTGATTAGTTAATTGCAAAGTTGGCAGATAGCGTGAATTGAGTCATCCGTTTCGGTCAAAAAAAGGCCCAGGTGAGGCAACCCTTGCCACCCCTGCAAACTGAGGACTCAAGACCGCTGCTGGCCACAGCCAGAGTTGGGGCTGAGGTTGGTTGCATTGCTCTTTGTCTGCGGAGAGCTGCAACATAACCTCGTCTTCCTCCTCATTCAACTCTTCTGGTGAGCTACTTAGCTACATGCTTTTGGGTTCACACCAAGCGGGATTTACATCATTGTCATCCTCTCTGTTCTCCCACTCCTTCCCTTGAGAGTCACTCTCCTCTTTCTGTCTTGACAGCACATTACTGTACACGTGCGCCTCAGGTACCTGAGTCTCATCAAGATCACCTCCACTCCCTTGGGTTAGTGTCTGGTGAAGATTATCTGGAGTCTGCTAGGACCCTACTTCATCCAGCCCCTTATCAAACTGACAAAACATTTTGGGCATTGGTACAGATGCTTTCCTCCTCTTGATTCTGTGAATCTTTGGAGTAGATCTCTTATGCCCATGGAATAGAATGTGCAAACAGCTCTGAAGACTCGCCAATCTGTGGTTAATCACAGTCAGTTGGGCTGTTGGAGAGTTGTGATGCGCGGGAAACAAGGGTAATTGAGGTGCTACATCTGAGGATTTTACTGTGTGCGATGTTAAGGTGGAGGAAGAGGAGTAGAGGTGACTTGACGCAACCCTTGTTATCCACTGGAGCACATGCTCTTTCTCGCCCTCATCTACAAGATGTACCACTGTGCAGCTGCCAAAGAAAGGGAGCAGAGCAGCTTGTCCATTTATAGATTTTGTGAGTTGTCTTTTGATAAGAATATGGTGTTTGCTCAGTAGACCTTTCAGTAACATTAACATTAACATCCTAACCCATGTACACCTTGAACACCAATCCTATTCCCGCTTCCATCACAACCTTACTTTTTCTCACGCATGTTAAATGTACCCTTCCCCTCTTTAACCAGCTGTCACAGTCAGCTGCAGCCGCAGATGCGGCCCAGCCCATAGACGCCCCCAAGCCGACCAACCTCAGAAGGTGTGGGGCGCGGGCATCCCCGGGGACAAAACACGGACCCTTTAAACCACAGAGGGGGACCCAGGCCTACCCGAACTACGGGAAGGCAGAGATCGGGGTTCTGTGGCAGCTGAGCATGTGGACAAGGAACAAGACATGGAGGACTTGATTACAATGCTCAACTTCAGGTATAGAGAAAGTAAAGTATACTAAAGTAAAGTCACACAGTACATAAACAAAACATGACGATGTCAGGCTCCCGACTCCACACCTCCAGAAGGGTACCACTGTTGTGAATTCTGCTCTTGGGCTCCCTCCGGTGGTTGTTGGTGGTAGTGCAGTTGTCTTGGGGTTGTAATCCGGGCAGGTGTTTCTGCTGATTGCAGCTCTATTAGGTATTTAGGTGTGCAGGATCCATGAGTTCATGCCAGTTGTCCATTGTACTTGGAGGGATTGCATCTCTCTCTGGCTCCTCATGCCCTGCTGCCAATTCAGCTAAGATAAGTGTCTGTTTTTTTGTCTCTGTGCACACATGGAGTGTGCTTTGCAATTCAGAGCAATTCATTGTGTTTTTGTCCAGCTTAGACTTTGTTTAGATTTTTCAGTCATGCTGGATTCTCAGGAGATGCAGATATACTTTCTATGTCTTTAGTTAGATGTAGTATATTTGTATTATCTGCTGTGGATATTTTTAGGATTTTAATACTGACCGCTTAGAATTCTGTCCTATCCTTTTCTGTTTAGCTAGAAGTGCCTCTTTTGCTAAATCCTGTTTTTCTGCCTGCGTGTGTTTTTCCTCTTATACTCACAGTCAATATTTGTGGGGGGCTGCCTATCCTCTGGGGTTCTGCTCTGAGGCAAGATAGAATTCCCATTTCCATCTATAGGGGTATTTAGTCCTCCGGCTGTGTCGAGGTGTCTAGGACGTGTTAGGTACATCCCACGGCTACTTCTAGTTGCGGTGTTAGTTTAGGGTTTGCGGTCAGTACAGGTACCACCTACTCCTGAGAAAGTCTCTCATGCGGCTCCAAGGTCACCGGATCATAACAGTACAACTGGCCAACAATGAGTTAAATGCATCTCAGAAGAAGGGAAGAAAGAGCCATTTTTTTTCTGTAGCCTGCTTTGTCTTTTCTTCCCTCTTTTCCTCTGGGTGACTGAGGAGTCTTGTGCTAGCATGGATGTTCAGGGATTAGTTTCTCGTATAGACCAGCTTGCTGCTAGGGTACAGGGTATTTCTGATTATATTGTTCAGACTCCGCTTTTAGAGCCTAGGATTCCTACTCCTGATTTGTTTTTTGGGGACAGGTCTAAATTTTTGAGTTTTAAAAACAATTGTAAACTGTTTTTTGCTCTGAAGCCTCGTTCCTCTGGTGATCCCATTCAGCAGATTAAAATTGTCATCTCCCTGCTGCGTGGCGACCCTCAGGGTTGGGCATTTTCCCTGGAATCTGGGAATCCGGCCTTGCATAATGTAGATGCCTTTTTTCAGGCTCTAGGATTATTATATGATGAACCAAATTCTGTGGATCAAGCGGAGAAGACCTTGTTGGCCCTGTCTCAGGGTCAAGAAGCGGCAGAATTGTATTGTCAGAAATTTAGAAAATGGTCTGTGCTGACTAAATGGAATGAGGATGCTTTGGTGGCAATTTTCAGAAAAAGTCTTTCTGAATCTGTTAAAGATGTTATGGTGGGGTTTCCCACACCTGTTGGTCTGAGTGATTCTATGTCTCTGGCCATTCAGATTGATCGGCGCTTGCAGAAGCGCAGAACTGTGCGCGCTGTGGCGTTGTCCACAGAGCAGATGCCTGAGCCTATGCAGTGTGATAGGATTCTGTCTAGAACGGAACAACAAGGATTCAGACATCAGAATAGGTTGTGTTTTTATTGTGGCGATGCTTCTCATGTCATTTCAGTCTGCCCAAAGCGTACAAAGAGAATCGCTAGTTCTGTTACCATCGGAACTGTACAACCTAAATTTCTGTTATCTGTGTCCTTGATCTGCTCATTGTCATCATTTTCTGTCATGGCGTTTGTGGATTCAGGCGCCGCTTTGAATTTAATGGACTTTGAATTTGCCAGGCTCCCCTTGCAGTCTTTGCAGAACCCTATTCCTTTAAGGGGCATTGATGCTACACCTTTCGCTAAAAATAAACCCCAGTTTTGGACACAGGTGACCATGTGCATGGCGCCAGCCCATCAGGAAGATTGTTGTTTTCTGGTGTTGCATAATTTGCATGATGCTATTGTGCTGGGTTTTCCATGGTTGCAGATACATAATCCTGTGTTGGATTGGAAGTCTATGTCTGTGACTAGTTGGGGTTGTCAGGGGGTTCATAATGACGTTCCTGTGATGTCAATCTCCTCTTCCTCCTCTTCTGAAGTTCCAGAGTTTTTGTCTGATTTTCAGGATGTATTCGATGAGCCCAAGTCCAGTTCCCTTCCACCGCATAGGGACTGTGATTGTGCTATTGATTTGATTCCAGGCTGTAAGTTTCCTAAGGGCCGACTTTTCAACCTGTCTGTGCCGGAACATACCGCCATGCGGAGTTATGTTAAGGAGTCTTTGGAGAAAGGGCATATTCGGCCATCTTCTTCACCGTTGGGAGCGGGATTTTTTTTTGTTGCTAAGAAGGATGGCTCCTTGAGACCCTGTATTGATTATCGCCTCTTGAGTAAGATCACGGTCAAGTTTCAATACCCTTTACCTTTGCTTTCCAATTTGTTTGTCAGGATTAAGGGGGCTAGTTGGTTTACTAAAATTAACCTTCGGGGGGCATATAATCTTGTTCGTATTAAGCAGGGTGACGAATGGAAAACTGCGTTTAATACGCCCGAAGGCCATTTTGAATACCTTGTGATGCCATTCGGGCTTTCTAATGCACCATCTGTTTTTCAGTCCTTCATGCATGATATCTTCCGGAATTATCTTGATAAATTCATGATTGTATATTTGGATGACATCTTAATTTTTTCCGATGATTGGGAGTCTCATGTGAAACAGGTCAGGATGGTATTTCAGATCCTTCGTGATAATGCTTTGTTTGTGAAGGGGTCTAAGTGTCTCTTTGGAGTGCAGAAGGTTTCTTTTTTGGGCTTCATTTTTTCTCCCTCTTCTATAGAGATGGATCCGGTTAAGGTTCAGGCCATTCATGATTGGATTCAGCCCACATCTGTGAAGAGCCTTCAGAAAATTTTGGGCTTTGCTAATTTTTATCGCCGTTTCATTGCTAACTTCTCCAGTGTGGTTAAGCCCCTGACCGATTTGACGAAGAAGGTCGCTGATGTGGTGAATTGGTCCCCTGTGGCTGTCTCTGCCTTTCAGGAGCTTAAACGCCAATTTACTTCTGCCCCGGTGTTGCGTCAGCCAGATGTTTCTCTTCCATTTCAGGTTGAGGTTGACGCTTCTGAGATTGGGGCAGGGGCCGTTTTGTCTCAGAGGGATTCTGATGGTTCCTTGATGAAACCGTGTGACTTCTTTTCCCGTAAGTTTTCGCCTGCTGAACGCAATTATGATGTCGGCAATCGGGAGTTGTTGGCTATGAAGTGGGCGTTTGAGGAATGGCGACATTGGCTTGAGGGAGCCAAGCACCATATTGTGGTCTTGAATGATCATAAAAATCTGATTTACCTCGAATCTGCCAAACGGCTGAATCCTAGACAGGCTCGATGGTCCCTGTTTTTCTCCCGTTTTGATTTTGTGGTCTCGTATCTTCCGGGTTCTAAGAATGTTAAGGCTGATGCCCTCTCTAGGAGTTTTTTGCCTGATTCTCCTGAGGTATTGAAGCCGGTTGGCATTCTGAAGGAAGGGGTGGTCCTTTCTGCCATTTCCCCTGATTTGCGACGGGTTCTGCAGGAATTTCAGGCTGACAAACCTGACCGCTGTCCAGTGGGGAAACTGTTTGTTCCTGATAGATGGACTAGTAGAGTGATTTCTGAGGTTCATTGTTCTGTGTTGGCTGGCCATCCTGGTATTTTTGGTACCAGAGATTTGGTTTATAGGTCCTTTGGTGGCCTTCTTTGTCGCGTGATGTGCGTTCTTTTGTGCAGTCCTGTGGGACTTGTGCGCGGGCCAAGCCTTGTTGTTCCCTTGCTAGTGGGTTGCTTTTGCCTTTGCCGGTCCCTGAGAGGCCCTGGACGCATATTTCTATGGATTTTATTTCAGATCTTCCGGTTTCCCAGAGGATATCGGTTATCTGGGTGGTTTGTGACCGGTTTTCTAAGATGGTTCATTTGGTGCCTTTGCCTAAATTGCCTTACTCTTCTGATTTGGTTCCGTTGTTTTTTCAGCATGTGGTTCGTTTGCACGGTATTCCGGAGAATATTGTGTCCGACAGAGGTTCCCAGTTTGTTTCTAGGTTTTGGTGGGCCTTTTGTGCTAGGCTGGGCATTGATTTGTCTTTTTCTTCCGCATTTCATCCTCAGACAAATGGCCAGACCGAGCGAACTAATCAGACTTTGGAAACTTATTTGAGATGCTTTGTGTCTGCTGATCAGGATGATTGGGTGGCTTTCTTGCCATTGGCCGAGTTTGCCCTTAATAATCGGGCTAGTTCGGCTACCTTGGTTTCGCCCTTCTTTTGTAATTTTGGTTTTCATCCTCATTTTTCTTCGGGGAAAGTTGAACCTTCTGATTGTCCTGGTGTGGATTCTGTGGTTGACAGGTTGCAGCAGATTTGGGCTCATGTGGTGGACAATTTGGTGTTGTCTCAGGAGGAGGCTCAGCGTTTTGCTAACTGTCGTCGGTGTGTTGGTTCCCGGCTTCAGGTTGGGGATTTGGTCCGGTTGTCTTCCCATCATGTTCCTATGAATGTTTCTTCCCCTAAGTTTAAGCCTCGGTTTATTGGTCCTTATAGGATTTCTGAGATTATCAATCCTGTGTCCTTTCGTTTGACCCTTCCGGCCTCTTTTGCCATCCATAATGTTTTCCGTAGATCTTTATTACGGAAATATGTGGTGCCCGTTGTTCCCTCGGTTGATCCTCCTGCTCCTGTGTTGGTTGATGGGGAGTTGGAATATGTGGTTGAGAAGATTTTGGATTCTCGCTTTTCGAGGCGGAGGCTTCAGTACCTTGTCAAATGGAAGGGTTATGGCCAGGAGGATAATTCTTGGGTTTTTGCCTCTGATGTCCATGCTGCTGATTTGGTCCGTGCCTTTCATCTGGCTCGTCCTGATCGGCCTGGGGGCTCTGGTGAGGGTTCAGTGACCCCTCTTCAAGGGGGGGTACTGTTGTGAATTCTGCTCTTGGGCTCCCTCTGGTGGTTGTTGGTGGTAGTGCAGCTGTCTTGGGGTTGTAATCCGGGCAGGTGTTTCTGCTGATTGCAGCTCTATTAGGTATTTAGGTGTGCAGGATCCATGAGTCCATGCCAGTTGTCCATTGTACTTGGAGGGATTGCATCTCTCTCTGGCCCATCATGCCCTGCTGCCAATTCAGCTAAGATAAGTGTCTTGTTTTTTGTCTCTGTGCACACATGCAGTGTGCTTTGCAATTCAGTGCAATTCATTGTGTTTTTGTCCAGCTTAGACTTTGTTTAGATTTTTCAGTCATGCTGGATTCTCAGGAGATGCAGATATACTTTCTATGTCTTTAGTTAGATGTAGTATATTTGTATTATCTGCTGTGGATATTTTTAGGATTTTAATACTGACCGCTTAGAATTCTGTCCTATCCTTTTCTGTTTAGCTAGAATTGCCTCTTTTGCTAAATCCTGTTTTTCTGCCTGCGTGTGTTTTTCCTCTTATACTCACAGTCAATATTTGTGGGGGGCTGCCTATCCTCTGGGGTTCTGCTCTGAGGCAAGATAGAATTCCCATTTCCATCTATAGGGGTATTTAGTCCTCCGGCTGTGTTGAGGTGTCTAGGACGTGTTAGGTACATCCCACGGCTACTTCTAGTTGCGGTGTTAGTTTAGGGTTTGCGGTCAGTACAGGTACTACCTACTCCTGAGAAAGTCTCTCATGCGGCTCCAAGGTCACCGGATCATAACATACCACCCAGTGGACCCCAAGGCACCAGCGGATCACCGAGGCACACATAGGTGGGACATCAGGACCCAGGCAGGACATCAGGGTACACGAGGACATCAGGGCGCAGGCAAGACATCAGGATACAGACAGGACATCTGGACTCAGGAAAGACCTCAGGACATCAGGACACAGGCAGGGCATCAGGATACAGGTATACTGGATAGACATCTGGGACACTGGCGTGGCAGCCCAGGTCATCAGTTACATCAGGATACAGACAGACCATCAGGACACAGGAAGGACCTCAGGACATCAGGACACAGGCAAGGCATCAGGACACAGGAATAGACATCTGGGACACTGGCATGGCAGCCCAGGTCATCAGCTGGGACACTGGCATGGCAGCCCAGGTCATCAGTTAAATCAGGACATAAAGCACAGGAAGGACATCAGGGAACACGAGGTCATTAGGATGCAGGTAAGACATCAGGACACACGAGAACATCAGGAAATCAGGGTCCATGAGGCCATCATGACACAGGCAGGACATCAGGGTACAGACAGGACATCAGGACATCTGGACCCAGGGTCACCGGCAGACATCAGACAGGAGTCGTTCGGTTCAGGACATCCGACATGACCTACAGGCACCACCAGTCATCAGGCTTCAAGCTCCAGGCAGCGGTCATCAGGTTCCAGACTGCGGTCATCAGGTTCCAGGCATTGGACCTAGGAAGGAACTCAAGCGTGATGGTGCAAGCACGGCCGTACTGAACATGAGCCAGACAGGGTTAAAACCGCATGGTAGTCAGAGCACAGAGTAGTCGATGCTCAGCAAAAACACCGGTTTCAAGAGACTCTAAGTCACTGAGAGTGAGGCTCCTGATGCAGAGGGATTCCAGGAACATAATCACAGCAGACACAGTTCAGACAGGTTCAGGTACAGGACAGGTACAGGATCAAGGATTCGGGCCTGTGCAGCACCCCAGAGTCCTGGTCGTTGCAGTACTGTTGCTCCGCCACTAAGGTGAGTGATGGTACGTCTGATGGCACTTAAGGAGTTCACCTGACCAGGTATCACAGTCACACTTTACACTTCACATTCTGGCCACCAGGGGGAGCAAAGGGTTCTATGTATTAGGCCACTCCTCACAATCTGGTAAAACTGGGGACTGGATAGGAAGCTAGTCAGAAGCTGACTGGGTTGGAACCAGGCAACATCCTGTGGCAGAGGGTGTTGCAGGGGAAGATTCAGGGGGTCTCTGTCAGGGGTGGGATCCTGACAGTGGCCTAGCGAACAGAACAGAACGTCACGGAGCCGCGCCTGCACTCGAATGCAGTGGCATCCTAAGAAAGGAAAAGAAGCGAGGTTTACTGTGGAGAAGTGAGAAACGAGATCGCAGCAAAAAGGAGATAAAGCCAGTAGGAGGTGTCCCGTTAGATCGAGGCAACATCATACTGAGGCGCGTAGCCGGTGGCCGGAACGTCAAGGAAGTATTAGGCTCCAAGCAATACTTCAAACAGCGGCAGGACAGTTAATTTTAGGTTGGTTGTCTCACCTAAATCACCTAAGCAGACATAGGGGGAAATTGTGGGAGAGGGGTGATGCTAGGGTCCCGGAAGAACTCCAGGCCTACCCGTCATACGGGTGCATCCTATCCATATCATCTGGGGGACGGAGAAAGAACATCAGAATAGATACGAGTTGTGAGAGAAGAACATCAGAAACAGACACAACAGTTGTGAGGACTATCCTGTGGTGCTCAGCAGGGAGGTACTACAACACACAGGTGCTAGAAGGTAGGCACTGATTTCCACCTGCAAAGGGAACTCTGGATGTGCCTTCAGACCGGCCGGTCTCAGCCAGCCCTGTTAGCAGTACTCTGGATTGAGGATCCTGAAGCCTTCAGTAAAGAGGTAAAGAGACTGCAACCCTGTGTCCTCGTTATTCATCGCGACCTGCACCATGCACCATCATCACATCTTTCATTGGACGCCCCTTAGCAGGGTCACGGACTGGGTCTAGCCACCGTGACAACCCCAGAACTGAGACAGAGAGGCCCGGTATCGAGTACCCCGCGGCCCTGCGTCTGGGGTCGATCCAACTTGGCGTCACGAACAGGATCTACTTAAGCCTGAAGAATCAGGTCATGTGTGCCTTGGAACTGTGTCTGAATTGTGCTTGAACTGTGACTTATTGCAAAGACTGTGCATTGCCACTTCCCGCCAAAACCGCCGCCATTACAGCGCCAAGGGGTGCGCAGGAGAAGAAGAAGGGCATTGAGGTGGGCGTAGACAAGCTGAAGAGCTCGAAAGGCAATGGCGGCCCAGTCTAAATATTTCTGTACCTTGAGGACGTGTCCGTCAGCAGCCAAGATTCGCCTCCTAATCCTCAATGGAGGGCGGAGACAACAAAAAAGAAACCACCCACGAAGGAGAGAGCGGGAAAAAGACCAGGAAGTGACCCACGTGGGGGACGCGATGGCTGACCGCTCAGACCCAGAGTGTGGGGTTGAAGTGGAGAACTCCCCCAGCTACCCGGAGGAGCATAGAGGCCCAGCCTCCACGGCCGATGCGGGTCTCCTGCAGCTTGAGGTAGAAGACTTAATTGGACAACTCCTCCAGCTGCGGGTGGAGGCCAAGGCCGCACCCCAGGAAATTTCAGCGGAGGATCCCCTGACCTCGGTTCCTGCACCGCTGCTCGAGTTACTGCCGACATCTCCACCGATGTCACCACCAGCGGAGCCAGCCGCACGGGAGAACGTTGCACCGGCCGGTAAGCCCGCCGACCCTGCCCCGCTAGCGGAGGACCTGCTGATAGGCCCAGTTGCAGCACCACCTCCCCCTGGGACCTATCGACTCCAGCACCTCTTTCCCTGGGACCAGGCCACGGGCATGGAGCACCTCCTAAGGCCCTGATCTCGTCAATCACCATGCCGGGCGAGGTCTATGCAGAGCGCACGGTGTGCCGCTGGGTGAACCCGGGGTCCAACTTTATTGGGTTCCCCGGGGTGACAACCCAGGAAGTTGAGATGGTGGAGGCCCTCAGCTGGGAAGAATATCAGGTCCAGCTAAACCAACAGTGGGAGAAGAATGAGAAAGAATCCCAGGCTGGGTGGGAGGCTTATCGCCAGGAGGACCAGGCCCGCAAGGACTGCACCACTTACCAGGCCCCGCGCCGGCAGGGCATTGTCATCGCCTTTAAACTCCGTGGGGGCTGGGGCTTTATCAAGGAGTCGGGCCTGTATGCCGAAGTGTTCGTTGTTGTGAATTCTGTTCTCGAACTCCCTCCTGTGGTCATGAATGGTACTTCGGCGAGTTCTGTCCATGGACTCCCTCTGGTGGCTGTGAGTGGAGCTGCTGGTTCTGAGGTTCCTTCTCCAGCTGACCTCGTTTAGTTCTAGGCTGGCTGCTCTATTTAACTCCACTCAGACCGTTACTTGATGCCAGCTGTCAATGTTCTAGTACTGGTTCAGTTCTCTCTTGGATCTTGCAGATGACCTGTCTACTCCAGCAAAAGCTAAGTCCCTGCTAGTTAAATTGTTTACCTCTGTTTTCTTGTCCAGCTTGCTATCATGATTTTGCCTTGCTAGCTGGAAGCTCTGGGATGCAGAGTGGCACCTCCGCACCGTGAGTCGGTGTGGGGGTCTCTTTTTGCACACTCTGCGTTGTTTTTATAGTTTTTTGTGCTGACCGCAAAGTTACCTTTTCTATCCTCAGTCTATTTAGTTAAGTCTGGCCTCCTTTGCTGAAACCTGTTTCATTCCTGTGTTTGTGACTATTCTAGGCAGAGTCAGTTACGCTCCACGGCTATTTCTAGTTGTTGTGATAGGATTAGGGGTTGCGGTCAGCAGAGCTCCCACTTCCCAGAGCTGGTCCTGTATTACAAGTTTGCTCATCAGGTCATTCCTAGTGCTCCTAATCACCAGGTCATCATAACAGTACAGCTGGCCTGTAAAGTGTTAATGCATCTCAATAGAGGGATAAGAGAAGTTCTGAGACCATTTTTTTTTTCTCTGCAGCGTGTTTTGTTTTTCCTTTCCCCTAAATCTCTGGGTGGTTCAGGACACAGGTGTAGATATGGACATTCAAGGTCTGTCCTCTTGTGTGGATCAACTCACTGCAAGGGTGCAAGGCATTCAAGATTATGTAGTTCAGAATCCGATGTTAGAACCCAGAATTCCAATTCCTGATTTGTTTTCTGGGGATAGATCTAAGTTCCTGAATTTCAAAAATAATTGTAGACTGTTTCTTGCTTTGAAACCCCGCTCCTCTGGTGACCCCATTCAGCAAGTAAAAATCATTATTTCTTTGCTGCGTGGCGACCCTCAAGACTGGGCATTTTCCCTTGCGCCAGGAGATCCTACATTGCGTAATGTAGATGCGTTTTTTCTGGCACTTGGATTGCTTTATGATGAACCAGATTCAGTGGATCAGGCAGAGAAAATCTTGCTGGCTTTGTGTCAGGGTCAGGATGAAGCGGAGGTATATTGTCAGAAGTTTAGAAAGTGGTCTGTGCTTACTCAGTGGAATGAGTGTGCTCTGGCGGCAATTTTCAGAAAGGGTCTTTCTGAAGCCCTTAAGGATGTTATGGTGGGATTCCCCACGCCTGCTGGTCTGAATGAGTCTATGTCCTTGGCCATTCAGATCGATCGACGCTTACGTGAGCACAAAACTGTGCACCATTTGGCGGTATCTTCTGAGCAGAGGCCTGAGCCTATGCAATGTGATAGGACCTTGACCAGAGCTGAACGGCAAGAATACAAACGTCAGAATGGGCTGTGTTTTTACTGTGGTGACTCCACTCATGCTATCTCTGATTGTCCTAAGCGCACTAAGCGGTTTGCTAGGTCTGCCACCATTGGTACTGTACAGCCAAAATTTATTTTGTCCGTTACTCTGATTTGCTCTCTCTCGTCCTATTCTGTTATGGCATTTGTGGATTCAGGCACTGCCCTGAATTTGATGGACTTGGAGTTTGCCAGGCGCTGTGGTTTTTTCTTGGAGCCTTTACAGTATCCTATTCCATTGAGAGGAATTGATGCTACGCCTTTGGCCAAGAACAAGCCTCAGTACTGGACTCAATTGACCATGTGCATGGCTCCTGCACATCAGGAGGATATTCGCTTTTTGGTGTTGCATAATTTACATGATGTGGTCGTTTTGGGTTTGCCATGGCTACAGGTCCATAATCCAGTATTGGATTGGAAATCAATGTCTGTATCTAGTTGGGATTGTCAAGGGGTACATGGTGATGTCCCATTGTTGTCAATTTCGTCTTCCCATCCTTCTGAAGTCCTTGAGTTCTTGTCGGATTACCAGGATGTATTTGATGAGCCCAAAACCAGTGCCCTACCTCCTCATAGGGATTGCGATTGTGCAATTAATTTGATTCCTGGTAGTAAGTTTCCGAAGGGCCGACTGTTCAATTTGTCTGTGCCAGAACACGCCGCTATGTGGAGTTATATAAAGGAGTCCTTGGAGAAAGGGCATATTCGCCCGTCGTCATCACCGTTGGGAGCAGGGCTCTTTTTTGTGGCCAAGAAGGATGGTTCTCTGAGACCTTGTATAGATTACCGCCTTCTCAATAAAATCACTGTCAAATTTCAGTACCCTTTGCCTCTACTGTCTGATTTGTTTGCTCGGATTAAGGGGGCGAGTTGGTTCACTAAGATAGATCTTCGAGGGGCGTATAACCTTGTGCGTATTAAACAGGGCGATGAATGGAAAACAGCATTTAATACGCCCGAGGGCCATTTTCAGTACCTGGTGAAGCCATTCGGGCTTTCTAATGCTCCATCTGTGTTTCAGTCCTTTATGCATGACATCTTCCGAAAGTACCTGGATAGATTCATGATTGTATATTTGGATGATATTTTGGTCTTTTCGGACGATTGGGAGTCTCATGTGAAGCAGGTCAGAATGGTGTTCCAGATCCTTCATGCTAATTCCTTGTTTGTGAAGGGGTCTAAATGTCTCTTTGGAGTTCAGAAGGTTTCATTTTTGGGCTTCATTTTTTCCCCTTCTACTATTGAGATGGACCCTGTTAAAGTTCAGGCCATTTATGATTGGACTCAGCCTACTTCTGTGAAGAGCCTTCAGAAATTCCTGGTCTTTGCTAATTTTTACCGTCGCTTCATCGCTAATTTTTCTAGCGTTGTTAAACCATTGACTGATTTGACCAAGAAGGGTGCTGATGTGGTCAATTGGTCCTCTGCGGCCGTTGAGGCTTTTCAGGAATGGAAGCGTCGTTTTTCTTCTGCCCCGTGTTGTGTCAGCCAGATGTTTCGCTCCCGTTTCAGGTCGAGGTGGATGCTTCTGAGATTGGAGCAGGGGCTGTCTTGTCTCAAAGACGTTCTGATGGCTCGGTGATGAAGCCATGTGCTTTCTTTTCTAGAAAGTTTTCGCCTGCTGAGCGCAATTATGATGTGGGCAATCGAGAGTTGTTGGCCATGAAGTGGGCATTCGAGGAATGGCGACATTGGCTTGAAGGAGCCAAGCATCGCGTGGTGGTCTTGACGGATCACAAGAATCTGACTTATCTCGAGTCTGCCAAGCGGTTGAATCCTAGACAGGCTCGATGGTCGCTGTTTTTCTCCCGCTTCGATTTTGTGGTTTCGTACCTTCCGGGTTCTAAGAATGTGAAGGCTGATGCCCTTTCAAGGAGTTTTGTGCCTGATTCTCCGGGAGTTCCTGAGCCGGCTGGTATTCTCAAAGAGGGGGTAATTTTGTCTGCCATCTCCCCTGATTTGCGGCGGGTGCTGCAGGAGTTTCAGGCTGATAGACCTGACCGTTGTCCAGCGGAGAAACTGTTTGTCCCTGATAGATGGACTAGCAGAGTTATCTCTGAGGTTCATTGTTCGGTGTTGGCTGGTCATCCTGGAATCTTTGGTACCAGAGATTTGGTGGCTAGATCCTTTTGGTGGCCTTCCTTGTCACGGGATGTGCGTTCTTTTGTGCAGTCCTGTGGGATTTGTGCTCGGGCTAAGCCCTGCTGTTCTCGTGCCAGTGGGTTGCTTTTGCCCTTGCCGGTCCCGAAAAGGCCCTGGACGCATATTTCCATGGATTTTATTTCAGATCTCCCTGTCTCTCAAAGGATGTCGGTCATCTGGGTAGTTTGTGATCGCTTCTCTAAGATGGTCCATTTGGTACCTTTGCCTAAATTGCCTTCCTCCTCTGATTTGGTTCCATTATTTTTCCAGCATGCGGTTCGTTTGCATGGCATTCCGGAGAACATCGTGTTGGACAGAGGTTCCCAGTTTGTTTCAAGGTTTTGGCGGTCCTTTTGTGCTAAGATGGGCATTGATTTGTCTTTTTCTTCAGCTTTCCATCCTCAGACAAATGGCCAAACCGAACGAACCAATCAGACTTTGGAAACATATCTGAGATGCTTTGTTTCTGCTGATCAGGATGATTGGGTGTCCTTCTTGCCTTTGGCTGAGTTCGCCCTTAATAATCGGGCCAGCTCGGCCACTTTGGTTTCGCCCTTTTTCTGTAATTCTGGTTTCCAACCTCGTTTTTCTTCAGGGCAGGTTGAGCCTTCGGACTGTCCTGGTGTGGATTCTGTGGTGGACAGGTTGCAGCAAATTTGGACTCACGTGGTGGACAATTTGACATTGTCCCAGGAGAAGGCTCAACGTTTCGCTAACCGCCGTCGCTGTGTTGGTCCCCGACTTCGTGTTGGGGATTTAGTTTGGTTGTTGTCTCGTTATGTTCCTATGAAGGTTTCGTCTCCTAAGTTTAAGCCTCGGTTCATTGGTCCTTATAAGATTTCTGAGATTCTTAATCCTGTGTCATTTCGTTTGGACCTTCCAGCTTCTTTCGCCATCCATAATGTGTTCCATAGGTCGTTGTTGCGGAGATATGTGGCTCCTATGGTTCCCTCCGTTGACCCTCCTGCCCCAGTGTTGGTTGAGGGGGAGTTGGAGTATGTGGTGAAGATTTTGGATTCTCGTATTTCGAGACGGAAACTTCAGTACCTGGTCAAGTGGAAAGGTTATGGTCAGGAGGTTAATTCCTGGGTTGTTGCCTCTGATGTTCATGCTGCCGATCTGGTTCGTGACTTTCATTTGGCTCGTCCTGATCGGCCTGGGGGCTCTGGTGAGGGTTCGGTGACCCCTCCTCAAGGGGGGGTACTGTTGTGAATTCTGTTCTCGAACTCCCTCCTGTGGTCATGAATGGTACTTCGGCGAGTTCTGTCCATGGACTCCCTCTGGTGGCTGTGAGTGGAGCTGCTGGTTCTAAGGTTCCTTCTCCAGCTGACCTCGTTTAGTTCTAGGCTGGCTGCTCTATTTAACTCCACTCAGACCGTTACTTGATGCCAGCTGTCAATGTTCTAGTACTGGTTCAGTTCTCTCTTGGATCTTGCAGATGACCTGTCTACTCCAGCAAAAGCTAAGTCCCTGCTAATTAAATTGTTTTCTTGTCCAGCTTGCTATCATGATTTTGCCTTGCTAGCTGGAAGCTCTGGGATGCAGAGTGGCACCTCCGCACCGTGAGTCGGTGTGGGGGTCTCTTTTTGCACACTCTGCGTGGTTTTTATAGTTTTTTGTGCTGACCGCAAAGTTACCTTTTCTATCCTCAGTCTATTTAGTTAAGTCTGGCCTCCTTTGCTGAAACCTGTTTCATTCCTGTGTTTGTAACTTCCATCTTAACTCACAGTTAATATTTGTGGGGGGCTGCCTGTTTCTTCGGGAATTTCTCTGAGGCAAGGTAGGCTTTATTTTCTATCTTTAGAGGTAGTTAGCTCTTAGGCTGTGAAGAGGCGTCTAGGCAGAGTCAGTTACGCTCCACGGCTATTTCTAGTTGTTGTGATAGGATTAGGGGTTGCGGTCAGCAGAGCTCCCACTTCCCAGAGCTGGTCCTGTATTACTAGTTTGCTCATCAGGTCATTCCTAGTGCTCCTAACCACCAGGTCATCATAACAGTTCGTAAACCGAAGGGATATCGAGTCCCACCTAAGAGAGGGCCACCCGGATCAGGATCTCTACCCAGGGGATGAAGTCACCTACACCCGGCACTTTGGGGAAAAGGGGTGGTTTGCCCTGAATGTCCACAAGAGGCGAGATCCCGTGATGCCCCCAACTACGGTATCGGTGAAGCTGTCCCCTGTGGTGAAGGCACCCTCTTGTGACCGGTCTACCATTACTACAAAGACCACGGTGGTTACTCCAACCTGCACCGTTGTCAAGACCACCACCTGCACTGTTGCTTCCACCGTGGTAGCCGGAAGCTTGGCCGCAGTAATGACCAGTACCCAGGTCGTTACAGGATCTAAAACTGTGAGTACCCAGACCCCTGACTGGAGCGAGGGGGCTTCTGGTACAACACCTGGTAGCCGCAGGTACCCAGGCGGATGGCCCCGCCCACTGCTGCCTGCAGAACTACGGCCGCCAGAACAAGAGTAAGATCCTGATGCTCTGAAAATGTAAATAGTTAACTGTTTGTTTCCCTGCCTTTTGCTGCTAATACCCGACCAGGGTCATTCTTAAAGGGTTCAGCTTATACACCCTTAAAGGAAAAGGTAATTTATTGTTCAGAATTTGCACTTAGTAGAATACCCAGCTGGGTAATAGAAGTTATTTATAGTATGTTATTTAAAAATATTTAACCATGTTTCGTTTGTAACGTTCACGAGTCCTCACCTCCCATAAAGGGAAGCACTGTTATAATTTCTTGTTCATAGCATTTCAAAATTTGTATGTCTTTGCTGACATGTATTGTTGTTTTTTTCCCAGTCTGGGAGTACTGGATTTAACTGGGGGGGAGTGCAGCGCCCCAGAGTCCAGGTCGTTGCAGTACTGTTGCTCCGTCACTAAGGGGAGTGATGGTACATCTGATGGCACTTAAGGAGTTCACCTGATTAGGTATCACAGTCACACTTTACACTTCACATTCTGGCCACCAGGGGGAGCAAAGGGTTCTATGTACTAGGCCACTCCTCACAATCTGGTAAAACATAGGAAGTTAGTCAGAAGCTGACTGGGTTGGAACCAGGCAACATCCTGTGGCAGAGGGTGTTGCAGGGGAAGATTCAGGGGGGTCTCTGTCAGGGGTGGGATCCTGACAGTGGCCTAGCAAACAGAACAGAACGTCACGGAGCCGCGCCTGCACTCGAATGCGGTGGCATCCTAAGAAACGAAAAGAAGCGAGGTTTACTGTGGAGAAGTGAGAAACGAGATCGCAGCAAAAAGGAGATAAAGCCAGTAGGAGTCGTGCCGTAAGATCAAGGCAACATCCTACTGAGGCGCATAGCCGGTGGCCGGAACGCCGAGGAAGTATTAGGCTCCAAGCAATACTTCAAACAGCAGCAGGACAGTTAATTTTAGGTTGGCTGTCTCACCTAAATCACCTAAGCAGACACAGGGGGCAATTGTGGGAGAGGGGCGACGCTAGGGTCCCGGAAGAACTCCAGGCCTACCCGTCATACGGGTGCATCCTATCCATATCATCTGGGGGACGGAGAAAGAACATCAGAATAGATATGAGTTGTGAGAGAAGAACATCAGAAACAGACACAACAGTTGTGAGGACTATCCCGTGGTGCTCAGCAGGGAGGTGCTACAACACACAGGTGCTAGAAGGTAGGCACTGATTTCCACCTGCAAAGGAAACTCTGGATGTGCCTTCGGACCGGCCAGTCTCAGCCAGCTCTGTTAGCAGTACTCTGGATTGAGGATCCTGAAGCCTTCAGTAAAGAGGTAAAGAGACTGCAACCCTGTGTCCTCGTTATTCATCGCGACCTGCACCATGCACCATCATCACATCTTTCATTGGATGCCCCTTAGCAGGGTCACAGAAGGGTCTAGCCACCGTGACAACCCCAGAACTGAGACAGAGAGGCCCGGTATCGAGTACCCCGCGGCCCTGCGTCTGGGGGCGCTCCAAATGGATATACCGCCACCAGGACAGGCGCCAGAACAGGATAAAACAGGAATCAAGGCAAGGACTTTGGTACCAAAACATAGACAGGAGAGGTGCAGGAACACAAACACACATAGCAAAGTTCAGGAGCTTTGTGAGTAGCTCAGGCCCCACCCATAGGGCAGGGGAACTTTATATAGGAGCTGCCCTTCAGCAATTGGCTGGGGACAGCATTTTAAGTACACACCCTCACCCTGATAAAAGCAGGGGAGGTGTGGCCGCACACGCCCTAAGCACAAACAGAAACCATTACAGCACCATCAGTGCAGGATCTGAGGCTCAGGGCACCTGACTGAGACTGCAAGCACTGATCCACATGGAAAGTCATGCATCAGCTGCAAATGACCTCACAACCCGCAGACAGCTTCTACAGAGGCAACCAGGGACCGCACATGAGGAAGGTAAAACAATAGAAAAGACCTAACCACCATGTACGGCTGCGCAGCAGAGCAGGGAACTGAGAAGGCTCCATTCAGGTAATAGCCATCAGTATCCCAGCTCAAAAGAAAAGAGTAACGAGTTAAAGCAAACATATGCATTGTCATGCCGAAAACCAGAAACAGACAGAACGGCATGACACCAGCGGAACACAACTCTAGATTCAGACCTGTCAGTCACCTGCCATTAAATTAACAATCTCTATTTATTTGCTGAGCTAGTGTGTCTGAACCACACTATTAGCAGAACAGATTCAGATTCAGATTCAGAAATGTGGCCTGGTGCCTTGCCCACGCAATTAGCACAAACAATTTAGATTCTGAAATGTGGCCTGGTGTATGGACCATACTATTAGCAGAAGTGATTTAAATTCTGAAATGTGGCCTAGTATCGGGAATACACTATTAGCAGAAAGGATTTAGATTCTGAAATGTGGCCAGGTGTCTGGCCAACACAATTAGCACAAACAATTTGGATTCTGAAATGTGGCCAGGTGTACTGCCCACACTATTAGCACAATCAATTTACATTCTGAAATGTGTCCCGGTGTATGGCCCACACTATTATCAGAAAGTTTTTAGATTCAAAAATGTAACCTGATCTCTGGACCACACTTATAGCACAGACAATTTAGATTTTGAAATTCCGCCTGGTGTATGGTCCACACTATTAGCTGAAAAGATTTAGATTCTGAAATGTGGACTCATGGATGTACCACATTATCAACACAAAAGATTTAGATTCTGAAATGTGGCCTGGTATCTGGCCCACAGTATAAGCTCAAACTATTTAGATTCTCAAATGTGGCCTGGTGACTGGACCACACTATTTGCACAAACGATGTAGATTCTGAAATGTGGTCTGGTGTATGGCCCACCCTATTAGCACAAATGATTATGATTCTTAAATGTGCCCTGGTTTCTGGCCCACACTGTTAGTACAATCAATTTACATTCTGAAATGTGGCCCGGTGTATGGCCCACACTATTATCAGAAAGGATTTTGATTCTAAAATGAAACCTGATCTCTGGACCACACTAATAGCACAGACAATTTAGATTCTGAAATATGGCCTGGTGTATGGCCCACACTATTAGCTGAAAAGATTTAGATTCTGAAATGTGGACTCGTGGATGTACCACATTATCAGAGTTAAATTCTGAAATGTGGACTGGTGTCTGGTTAACATTATTAGCACAATCCATTTTTATTCTGAAATGTTGCCTGGTGAATGCCCCACACCATTAGCATATTAGCAGAAAGGATTTAGATTCAGAAATGTGGCCTGTTGTCTGGCCCCACAATTAGCACAATTGATTTAGATTCTGAAATGTGCCTGGTGTCTGGCCGACACAATTAGCACAAACAATTTGGATTCTGAAATGTGGCCTGCTGTACAGCCCACACTATTAGAAGAAAGGAGTTACATTCTGAAATGTGGACTGGTGTCTGGTTAACATTATTAGCACAATCCATTTTTATTCTGAAATGTTGCCTGGTGAATGATCCACACCATTAGCATATTAGCAGAAAGGATTTAGATTCGGAAATGTGGCCTGTTGTCCGGCCCCACAATTAGCACAATTGATATAGATTCTGAAATATAGCCTTATCTCTGGCCTACACTATTAGCAGAAAGAATTTAGCTTCTGAAATGTTAGCTACTGGTTGGACCACGCCATTAACATACAAGAGTTTGAATTCTGAAATGTGGCCTGGTGTACACTAATTGCAGAAAGGATTTAGATTCTGAAATATGGTCTGGTGTCTGTCCTACAATATTAACACAAACTATTTTGATTCTGAAATGGGGCCTGGTGTATGGTCCACTCTATTATCAGAAAGGATTTAGATTTTAAAATGTGGCCTGGTATACGGCCCACATTACTAGCAGTAATTATTTAAATTATGAAATGTGGCCTGTTGTATGACCCACACTATTAACAGACAGGATTTTGAATCTGAAATGTGGCCTGGCGTCTTTCCCAAGCTGTTAGCACAAACAATTTAGATTCTGAAATGTGACCTGGTGTATGGCCCACACTATTAACAGAAATGATTTACATTCTTAAATGTGGACTTCTGGCTGGACCACACTATAAGCACAATGATTTCGATTCAGAAATGTGGCCTGGTGCCTGGCCCACAATATTAGCAGAAACTATTTAGGTTTTGAAATGTGGCCTGTTGTATGGCCCACACTATTAGCAAAAAAAAAATTGATTCTGAAATGTGTCCTGGTGTCAGGACCACACTATTAGCACAAACGATTTATATTCTGAAATATGGCTTGGTCTCTTTCCCACACTATTGGCTCAAACGATTTAGATACTGAAATGTGGCCTGGTCTTTGGTCCTCACTATTAGCAAAAACAAATTAGATTCTGAAATGTATGGCTCACACTATTACTAGAAAGGATTTAGATTCTCAAATGTGGCCAGGTGTCTATCCCACACTATTTGCACAAACCGCTTAGATTCTGAAATGTGGCCTGGTGTATGGCCCACACTATTAGCAGAAAGGATTTAGATTGTTAATTGTGTACTCCTGGCTTGACCTCACTATAAGCACAAACAATTTAGATTCTGGAATGTGGCCTGGTCTCTTTCCCACACTATTAGCTCAAATGATTTAGATGCTGAAATGTGGCCTGGTGTATAGCCCACATTATTAGCACAAATAATTTAGATTCTGAAATGTGGCCTAGTCTCTGTTCCTCACTATTAGCACAAACAAATTAGATTCTGAAATGTGGCCGGGTGTATGGCCCACACTATTAGCAGAAAGGATTTAGATTCTCAAATGTGGCCTGGTGTCTATCCTACATTATTAGCACAAACTACTTAGATTCTGAAATGTGGCCTGTTGTATGGCCCACACTATTAGCAGAAAGGATTTAGATTCTCAAATGTGGCCTGGTGTCTATCCTACATTATTAGCACAAACTACTTAGATTCTGAAATGTGGCCTGGTGTATGGCCCACACTATTCGCAGAAAGGATTTAGATTCTCAAATGTGGTCTTGTCTCTTTCCCACACTATTAGCTCAAGCGATTTAAATACTGAAATGTGGCCTGGTGTATAGCCCATATTATTTGCACAAACAATTTAGATTCTGAAATGTGGCCTGGTCTCTGGTCCTCACTATTAGCACACTTAATTAGATTCTGAAATGTACCTGGTGTATTGCCCACACTATTAGCAGAAAGGATGTAGATTCACCGATGTGCTGTGCTTTACGGCCGGCGCTGACACAGTCAGTGCAGGGAAGCTCTCGGCCGGAGCGCGTGCATTAGCAGCGCTCCTGCCAAAAGCAGTTTTAACCCTGTGGACGCCGGGGGACGTGACAGACATCAGAATGTGAGTATGTACTGGTTTTTTTTAACTTTTACAATGGTAACCAGGGTAAATATCGGGTTACTAAGCGCGGCCCTGCGCTTAGTAACCCAATATTTACCCTGGTTACAAGTGAACACATCGCTGGATCGGCGTCACACACGCCGATCCAGCGATGACAGCGGGTGATCAGTGACCAAAAATGGTCCTGATCATTCCCCAATGACCAACGATCTCCCAGCAGGGGCCTGATCGTTGGTCGCTGTCACACATAACGAGATCGTTAGCGGGATCGTTGCTACGTCACCAAAAGCGTGACGTTGCAACGATATCGTTAACGATATCGTTATGTGTGACTCAACCTTTAGACACACATGTCCCTCAGAGAGCACTAGAGAATACAGATGTGATAACAGGCAGCAAGGAGGGGCAGGTCATAGTGCACAGATAAGGAAAGACGGTGAGAGCCAGGTAGCTGTAAAAACGCTGCGTTATCTGAGTGAATAAATGTGGGTGAAAGAAGGTGATTGATATATGAGACTCCTTGCTCGGACTCTGCATGCCCTGTGAATGATATAAGGATTTAAGAATATAAATCCTGCTTGTATAAGGGAGTCCAATTAGGTGTGATCCTTGGTCAACTGGTACCAGGATAAAACAGAGGAACGCTAATAAGTAAAACACATAGCCACACGTGTGTGTGAATGAGATAAGCTGAAACCAAATATTTTTTATCTTTCTAACTGATATTTGGGGAAGTTGCAAGTGAGACGACTGTGCTAAATGCTCTGCAGATTTGTGTGTGGGTTATGCATGTTTTAAGTAAAGAACAGACGAGAATCGTGTCCTTTATGGTGGGTGGCAACTAGGCAAAGTTCTTAGGAAGACCTATCCACCGCATATAAGGTGGCGCAAGCGAGGGAACATTAGGTGGGCAATTTGGTATGTGAATATCCATGCCATTATAAGTGATTCTCATCTAAACCACCCTCCATGAGACCTGAAAGACAATCCCGAATATATATGTCAGAGCCCAGACGGTCAGGTTTTTCACACCAAACGTATATGTGCTAGAGAAACAGAGCTCCTTTCTAACATGCATACGTATATAGGTTTTGATGTTTTTGTCATATGGAAAATAGTACTAAATATTGTGAACACGCATTGAAATACGTTAATCTATATTGTCCTGAAGGTTTTGCCTTTGTTTTTCTGGGACTTTTTGTATTTCCATGGTGTATAGGAATTAGGATTACTTCGAATATTATCAAAGGCCGACCCCCAGCACATATTCGGTAAATGTCATGCCCTGACTGTAAAGTGGGACTGATGCTGGCAATATCCCCAGAAGGCTGGTGGATTGTGAAAACCGTACATCCTGGCTATAGCCAAGAAAACACTGGGTTTGGACCTCTGTCAGAAAGATTTCCTGAGTTAAAAGTGTTCCGACTAGGGTTGAGTGACTTTTATTTTTATAGGATCGGGTCGGGTTTCACGAAACCTGACTTTCTCAAAAGTCGGGTCGAATGAAATCGGCCGATCCTATAAAAAAGTCGGGGTCGGGGTCGGCCAAAACACGAAACCCAATGCAGTGCAATGGGATACTATGGTTCCCAGGGTCTGAAGGAGAGGAAACTCTCCTTCAGGCCCTGGGATCCATATTAATGTGTAAAATAAAGAATCAAAATAAAAAATATTGATATACTCACCCTCGGACGCGCCCTGGTACTAACCGGCAGCCTTCCTTCCTAAGAATGAGCGCGTGAATGACCTGCGGTGACGTCGCGGCTTGTGATTGGTTGCGAGCGGTCACATGGGCGGTCACGCGACCAATCACAAGCTGCGACATCATCTAAGGTCCTTCACGCGCTCATTCTTAGGAAGGAAGGCTGCCGGAAAGAAGCAGGGCGCGTCTGTCATGATTCTCAATGGCGAGAGAACATAGCCCAGCATATATGAGAACTAGCTCTTGGAAGATGGAAACTATACTGACCATGAACTAAACCTGCCGCACAACTAGAAGTGGCCGGGTAGCATGCCTACGTTTTTTAACCCTAGATGCCCAGCGCCAGCCAGAGAACTACCTAATCCTAGCAGAGGAAAAGACAGTCCTGGCTCACCTCTAGAGAAATTTTCCCAAAAGGCAGACAGAGGCCCCCACATATATTGGCGGTGATTTTAGATGAAATGACAAACGTAGTATGAAAATAGGTTTAGCAAAATCGAGGTCCGCTTTCTAGATAGCAGGAAGACAGAAAGAACACTTTCATGGTCAGCAGAAAACCCTATCAAAACACCATCCAGAAATTCCTTTAAGACTCTAGCATTAACTCATAACACCAGAGTGGCAATTTCCGATCACAAGAGCTTTCCAGACACAGTAACGAAACAGCAGCTGTGAACAGGAACAAAATGCAAAAACACACAAGGACAAAAGTCCAACTTAGCTGGGAGTTGTCTAGTAGCAGGAACAAGCACAGAGGGCTTCTGATTACATTGTTGACCGGCAAGAAACTGACAGAGGAGCAAGGCTATATAGCGACTCCCACATCCTGATAGGAGCAGGTGAACAGAGGGGATGATGCACACAAGTTCAATTCCACAAGTGGCCACCGGGGGAGCCCAGAATCCAATTTCACAACAGTACCCCCCCCTCAAGGAGGGGGCACCGAACCCTCACCAGAACCACCAGGGCGATCAGGATGAGCCCTATGAAAGGCACGGACAAGATCGGAGGCATGAACATCAGAGGCAGTGACCCAAGAATTATCCTCCTGACCGTATCCCTTCCATTTGACCAGATACTGGAGTCTCCGTCTGGAAACACGAGAGTCTAAGATCTTTTCCACAACGTACTCCAACTCACCCTCAACCAACACCGGAGCAGGAGGCTCAACGGAAGGCACAACCGGTACCTCATACCTGCGCAACAATGACCGATGAAAAACATTATGAATCGAAAAGGATGCAGGGAGGTCCAAACGGAAGGACACAGGGTTAAGAATCTCCAATATCTTGTATGGGCCGATGAACCGAGGCTTAAACTTAGGAGAAGAAACCCTCATAGGGACAAAACGAGAAGACAACCACACCAAGTCCCCAACACAAAGCCGAGGACCAACACGACGACGGCGGTTGGCAAAAAGCTGAGTCTTCTCCTGGGACAACTTCAAATTGTCCACCACCTGCCCCCAAATCTGATGCAACCTCTCCACCACAGCATCCACTCCAGGACAATCCGAAGATTCCACTTGACCGGAGGAAAATCGAGGATGAAACCCCAAATTACAGAAAAACGGGGACACCAAGGTGGCAGAGCTGGCCCGATTATTGAGGGCGAACTCCGCCAAAGGCAAAAAAGCAACCCAATCATCCTGATCCGCAGACACAAAACACCTCAAATATGTCTCCAAGGTCTGATTAGTCCGCTCGGTCTGGCCATTAGTCTGAGGATGGAAAGCAGACGAAAAAGACAAATCTATGCCCATCCTAGCACAGAATGCCCGCCAAAATCTAGACACGAATTGGGTCCCTCTGTCAGAAACGATATTCTCAGGAATACCATGCAAACGAACAACATTTTGAAAAAACAGAGGAACCAACTCGGAAGAAGAAGGCAACTTAGGCAAGGGAACCAGATGGACCATCTTAGAGAAACGGTCACACACCACCCAGATGACAGACATCTTCTGAGAAACAGGCAGATCCGAAATAAAATCCATCGAGATGTGCGTCCAAGGCCTCTTCGGGATAGGCAAGGGCAACAACAATCCACTAGCCCGAGAACAACAAGGCTTGGCCCGAGCACAAACGTCACAAGACTGCACAAAGCCTCGCACATCTCGTGACAGGGAAGGCCACCAGAAGGACCTTGCCACCAAATCCCTGGTACCAAAGATTCCAGGATGACCTGCCAACGCAGAAGAATGAACCTCAGAGATGACTCTACTGGTCCAATCATCAGGAACAAACAGTCTACCAGGTGGGCAACGATCAGGTCTATCCGCCTGAAACTCCCGCAAGGCCCGCCGCAGGTCTGGAGAAACGGCAGACAATATCACTCCATCTTTAAGGATACCTGTGGGCTCAGAATTACCAGGGGAGTCAGGCTCAAAACTCCTAGAAAGGGCATCCGCCTTAACATTCTTAGAACCCGGTAGGTACGACACCACAAAATTAAACCGAGAGAAAAACAACGACCAGCGCGCCTGTCTAGGATTCAGGCGCCTGGCAGACTCAAGGTAAATTAAATTTTTGTGGTCAGTCAATACCACCACCTGATGTCTGGCCCCCTCAAGCCAGTGACGCCACTCCTCAAAAGCCCACTTCATGGCCAAAAGCTCCCGATTCCCAATATCATAATTCCGCTCGGCGGGCGAAAATTTACGGGAAAAAAAAGCACAAGGTCTCATCACGGAGCAGTCGGAACTTCTCTGCGACAACACCGCCCCAGCTCCGATTTCAGAAGCGTCGACCTCAACCTGAAAAGGAAGAGCAACATCAGGCTGACGCAACACTGGATCGGAAGAAAAGCGGCGCTTGAGCTCCCGAAAGGCCTCCACAGCATCAGGGGACCAATCAGCAAAATCAGCACCCTTCTTAGTCAAATCAGTCAATGGTTTTACAACATCAGAAAAACCAGCAATAAATCGACGATAAAAGTTAGCAAAGCCCAAAAATTTCTGAAGACTCTTAAGAGAAGAGGGTTGCGTCCAATCACCAATAGCCTGAACCTTGACAGGATGCATCTCGATGGAAGAGGGGGAAAAAATGTATCCCAAGAAAGAAATCTTTTGAACCCCAAAAACACACTTAGAACCCTTCACACACAAGGAATTAGACCGCAAAACCTGAAAAACCCTCCTGACCTGCTGGACATGAGAGTCCCAGTCATCCGAAAAAATCAGAATATCATCCAGATACACAATCATAAATTTATCCAAATAATCGCGGAAAATGTCATGCATAAAGGACTGGAAGACTGAAGGGGCATTTGAAAGACCAAAAGGCATCACCAAATACTCAAAATGGCCCTCGGGCGTATTAAATGCGGTTTTCCACTCATCCCCCTGCTTGATTCGCACCAAATTATACGCCCCACGGAGATCAATCTTAGAGAACCACTTGGCCCCCTTTATACGAGCAAACAAATCAGTAAGCAGTGGTAACGGATATTGATATTTAACCGTGATTTTATTCAAAAGTCGATAATCAATACACGGCCTCAAAGAGCCGTCTTTCTTAGACACAAAGAAAAAACCGGCTCCTAAGGGAGATGACGAAGGACGAATATGTCCCTTTTCCAAGGACTCCTTTATATATTCTCGCATAGCAGCGTGTTCAGGCACAGACAGATTAAATAAACGACCCTTAGGGTATTTACTACCCGGAATCAAGTCTATGGCACAATCGCACTCCCGGTGCAGAGGTAGTGAACCAACCTTGGGTTCTTCAAAAACGTCACGAAAGTCAGACAAGAATTCAGGAATCTCAGAGGGAATAGATGACGAAATGGAAACCAAAGGTACGTCCCCATGAGTTCCTTTACATCCCCAGCTTAACACAGACATAGCTCTCCAGTCGAGGACTGGGTTATGAGATTGCAGCCATGGCAATCCCAGCACCAAAACATCATGTAGATTATACAGCACCAGAAAGCGAATAACCTCCTGGTGATCCGGATTAACACGCATAGTCACTTGTGTCCAGTATTGTGGTTTATTACTAGCCAATGGGGTGGAGTCAATCCCTTTCAGAGGTATCGGAGCCTCCAGTGGCTCCAAATCATACCCACAGCGTTTGGCAAAGGACCAATCCATAAGACTCAAAGCAGCGCCAGAGTCGACATAGGCGTCCGCGGTAATAGATGACAAAGAACAAATCAGGGTCACAGATAGAATAAACTTAGACTGTAAAGTGCTAATTGAAACAGACTTGTCAGGCTTCTTAGTACGCTTAAAGCATGCTGATATAACATGAGTTGAATCACCACAATAGAAGCACAACCCATTTTTTCGTCTAAAATTCTGCCGCTCGCTTCTGGACAGAATTCTATCACATTGCATATTTTCTGGCGTTTTCTCAGTAGACACCGCCAAATGGTGCACAGGTTTGCGCTCCCGCAGACGCCTATCGATCTGAATAGCCATCGTCATGGACTCATTTAGACTCGCAGGCACAGGGAACCCCACCATAACATCCTTAATGGCATCAGAGAGACCTTCTCTGAAAATCGCCGCCAGGGCGCACTCATTCCACTGAGTAAGCACAGACCATTTGCGGAATTTTTGGCAGTATATTTCAGCTTCATCTTGCCCCTGAGACAAGGAGATCAAGGCCTTTTCCGCCTGAAGCTCTAAATGAGGTTCCTCATAAAGCAACCCCAAGGCCAGAAAAAACGCATCCACATTGAGCAACGCAGGATCCCCTGGTGCCAATGCAAAAGCCCAGTCTTGAGGGTCGCCCCGGAGCAAGGAAATTACAATCCTGACCTGCTGTGCAGGGTCTCCGGCAGAGCGAGACTTCAGGGACAAAAACAATTTGCAATTATTTTTAAAATTTTGAAAGTGAGATCTATTCCCCGAGAAGAATTCAGGCAAAGGAATTCTAGGCTCAGACATAGGTGCATGAACAACAAAATCTTGCAAATTTTGTACCTTTGTGGCGAGATTATTCAAACCTGTAGCTACACTCTGAAGATCCATTTGAAACAGGTGAACACAGAGCCATTCAAGGATTAGAAGGAGAGAAAGAGAGGAAGGCTGCAGTATAGGCAGACTAGCAAGTGATTCAATTAAGAGCACACTCAGAACTAGAGGAAAAAAAAAAAAAAAAAAATTGTAGCAGACTTCTTTTTTCTCTCCTTTCTCAGCCAGTAATTTAACCCTTTTGTGGGCCGGTCAAACTGTCATGATTCTCAATGGCGAGAGAACATAGCCCAGCATATATGAGAACTAGCTCTTGGAAGATGGAAACTATACTGACCATGAACTAAACCTGCCGCACAACTAGAAGTGGCCGGGTAGCATGCCTACGTTTTTTAACCCTAGATGCCCAGCGCCAGCCGGAGAACTACCTAATCCTAGCAGAGGAAAAGACAGTCCTGGCTCACCTCTAGAGAAATTTTCCCAAAAGGCAGACAGAGGCCCCCACATATATTGGCGGTGATTTTAGATGAAATGACAAACGTAGTATGAAAATAGGTTTAGCAAAATCGAGGTCCGCTTTCTAGATAGCAGGAAGACAGAAAGAACACTTTCATGGTCAGCAGAAAACCCTATCAAAACACCATCCAGAAATTCCTTTAAGACTCTAGCATTAACTCATAACACCAGAGTGGCAATTTCCGATCACAAGAGCTTTCCAGACACAGTAACGAAACAGCAGCTGTGAACAGGAACAAAATGCAAAAACACACAAGGACAAAAGTCCAACTTAGCTGGGAGTTGTCTAGTAGCAGGAACAAGCACAGAGGGCTTCTGATTACATTGTTGACCGGCAAGAAACTGACAGAGGAGCAAGGCTATATAGCGACTCCCACATCCTGATAGGAGCAGGTGAACAGAGGGGATGATGCACACAAGTTCAATTCCACAAGTGGCCACCGGGGGAGCCCAGAATCCAATTTCACAACACGCGTCCAAGGGTGAGTATATTCCTATTAGGTACATACTCACCCTCGGACGCGCCCTGCTTCTTTCCGGCAGCCTTCCTTCCTAAGAATGAGCACGTGAAGGACCTTAGATGATGTCGCAGCTTGTGATTGGTCGCGTGACCACCCATGTGACCGCTCGCAACCAATCACAAGCCGCGATGTCACCGCAGGTCATTGACGCGCTCATTCTTAGGAAGGAAGGCTGCCGGTTAGTACCAGGGCGCGTCCAAGGGTGAGTATATCAATATTTTTTATTTTGATTCTTTATTTAACACTTAAATATGGATTCCGATACCGATTCCTGATATCGCAAACATATTGGAACTCGGTATCGGAATTCCAATACCAGATTCAGAAGATCGCCGACCTCATGGCCGACCCCACACAGGGGTCGGGTTTCATGAAACCCGACTTTGCCAAAAGTCGGCGACTTCTGAAAATGGCCGACCCGTTTCGCTCAACCCTAGTTCCGACTTAACGTTGATGGGACCATTCTGTGGACCCCTGGAACATTGTTGAGTCAGATAGAGGACAATAATCTCTGGTATCCCAGTAACATACCTTTCAGGTGTCCCCTGAACAACAGGAAACCAGAAGATTATATCCAAATTGCAAAACATTTTGCTCTCCTCTGTGGGTTTAGAATGTAGAACTGTTTGTCTCTGTCACACAGACAGATGAGTAGAGGGTAATGTCAAGTCGATTCAGAAAGTATAAAGTATGTCGATAGGTGGAATCAAATGTATGGTTTTAAAGAATACTTACTGTGAATTGGTAAAAAGATATTGTTGAATTAAACTGAAAGTGCTATTGTTGAATTAAAAGCAAGAACTCTGAGAGTAATGAAAATCTATCTAAGATAAGACGCCCAGTAAAGTACGGAAACTTGGCACTCTGACAACTGTAAAAAATTTGCACATAGGTTCTATGCACCAAGTACATGTTACCCTATAAACAAAATTTTATGTTTTTGCTTAGTTGATGAGTTGTTGAGAAGTTTCAAATTTTTGGCTACATGCCAGAAAACTTTTTTCTTCTCTCCTTTTCTTGGTTTTTGAATTCAGCTACTCTCCTACACTGAGGTAGTGGATTCAAAAGGGGGGAGGAGTACTAGTAAATCACTGTGTTTTTGCAAGTTGTGTGGCCCTTATGGCTCAAGAAACTGTAGATTTCTCACATGTCTCTTGTATACCTCTCATTAATCCAGATATTGAGCTTTTTGTAGATGGTGCAAGAAGCATCGGAAAGGAAGGACGGCTCTATGCTGGGTATGCAGTGGTCACACAACATGAGGTAATAAAAGCAGAACCACTCCCTCCTCACATGTACACAAAAGAGGTGGAGTTGACGGGACTCATTGAGGCGCTTAGAGGGGCTGAAGGGAAACGATATAACATTAATGTGACGTCAAGATATCTTTTGGGAGTGACCCATGACTTTGGCCCCATATGGAGGGCAAGAGGTTTTCTTACAGCAGCAGGTATTCCTGTCAAACACTGGCACCTCATTAAACAGGTGATGGACTCACTGCTGCTCCCGAAAGAGGTTGCCATAGTCAAGGTAAAGGCACACAGAAAGCTCACTACCGACGAGCCATGAGGCACAAACTAGGAGGACCCAGCAGCCAAGGAAGCTGCAAGAATGAGGCGACACGAGACCCCTGGGTCACCTCTACGGACCATGGTAAGCGCTGAGTATAACCAGCTGGCCTTAAGTATCTTGCAGGCTCTTGACTCGGGGATCCACCGGGAAAGAGTCAAAGGTCTGGTTGCAGAGTGGTACTCGGGACCATGAAGGTTTGTGGAGGGTGGGACAGCGGGTGTGTCTGCCAAGATCTTTGTGCTCTGTGACGACCCAAGTGGCTCACAATCTAATACACCGGTCCAAGGATACATGTGCCCTGGTAGATGAGAGGGTCATTCCTGGTTTCACAATGATCCCTGTGAGGATTGGTCACTTGTTGGGTGGCAAACTGGTGAAAGTGACTAGGGATATCAACCAGTCCAGGCCCTGCAACGCAGAGACAAATGGGGAATCAGCCTATTAACCCGCATGACCCTGTCCAAAGCCCCATTTCCAGTTTCAATACTCCACATCCCTGCCACTCATTGCCCCAAGGAAGCATGCATAGTCCTGTACCTCACCATTGACAACCCCTCAGAGAACGACCAAGGGTTATATGTACTAGGCTCAAGTACTAAACTTGGGAGGGAGAATGGTGGCACAAAAGGTAAATTTTGGCTAAGAAGCATAGATACCAGTGGGGGCACACAGGGGGTACCTGATACATTCAAAGCCAGGAACGAGACAGCAGTTGGGCTTAAACCCATCATTCCCATAAATAAGAACATACAGTGGATAAACTACCTATGCTATAATCAACAACGGTCTATAAAATACACTGGGGATGCCATAACTTATTGACTAGTGTTGAGCGATACCTTCCGATATTTGAAAGTATCGGTATTGGATTGGATCGGCCGATATCCAAAAAATATCGGATATCGCCGATTCCGATACCTGATACCAATACAAGTCAATGGGACACAAATATCGGAAGTGATCCTGGATGGTTCCCAGGGTCTGAAGGAAAGGAAACTCTCCTTCAGGCCCTGGGATCCATATTCATGTAAAAAATAAAGAATAAAAATAAAAAATATGGATATACTCACCCTCGGACGAGCCCTGGCTGTCACCGCTGCAAGCATCTGCCTCTGTTCCTAAGAATGCAGAGAGTGAAGGACCTTCGATGACGTCGCGGTCACGTGAGCGGTCACATGAGCGGTCACGCGACCAATCACAAGACCGCGACGTCATTGCAGGTCCTATACTCACTGCATTCTTAGGAACGGAGGCTGCCGGTTGCACCGCTGCGAGCCATGGGCCGTCGGTGGGTGAGTATATCCATATTTTTTATTTTTATTCCTTATTTTTTACATGAATATGGATCCCGATCCCGATATCGCAAAAATATCGGAACTTGGGATCGGAATTCCGATACAGCGAATATTGGCCGATACCCGATATTTGCAGTATCGGAATGCTCAACACTATTATTGACCCATTAAGTTTACAATAGCAATTCTATCTGCTTTAACTGTATTAGCCTTAAATCTTTACCCGCATAGCTACATGCCTTAAGAAAATGATGATGAGGACCATGGAAACCAAAGTGATTACGACCATACATGCTGATTTTAAAGATCCCCTAGATGAAAGATGCTGCTGTGAAACCATGAGAGGATCCACATCCCCCGGAATATTTCTGCCTGAAGCACACCAATGAGGGAGAGACCAGGATCTGACTTCCTCCTGTGCAAAGTCCATTAGGAGGGGGTCCATCTACTAGAGATGGACCGTCTCGTGTATACGGTGAAGATTAGTTAGTTAGGGTCCAGCATTTTGAGTCAGGTAGGCCGGGAGGACAGATCGATAGGCTCGACGAGATTAGGGTTTTGATTCTGCATATCTCCAAAGGGGGGACTGTTAAGGGGAGAATGTATGGCATATGAAGATATACTGAAATCAAACTTATATGGATGCTTTGCTTAATATTAGATTCATGTCACTTTAAGGTTTTCTGATCCACTGTTATAAGACTTAATTCTGTTTATTATTCCATCCCAGGATGTGCCAAGATATGCCAATGTCTAGATGGACTTTGTAATTCCCCTAGTGTTATCAAGAGTAAATACACCTGTACATAGGGAGATCAATTCCCAATAAACTGAAGATCAGTAGAATACGTGCATAGACAGATGCCAACCTGACCTAGAACAGGTCATTAGGGTGATAACGGTACAGAATAATCAACAAACAATATAATCAATCAAAATGACTTGTGATAATTATTAAGTTGCAAAGACCTATGATGTAATGTGCTGAGACCGCCCGATTTCTCTTATAAAAAGAGTGGTTCGACCAATAAAGGCGGGAATCTTTCGAGACAATTGCTTGCATTTGTGTCCTGATTTCTCCGGCCGTAACATTTCACATTCAATTTGGCAGCAGACAACTAAGATGAGAAAACACGCATCCCGTGTGCCCTAACACACACTATTAGCAGAAAGAATTTAGAATCTTAAATATGTACTCCTGGCAGGACCACACTATGAGCACAAACGATTTAGATTCAGAAATCTGGCCTGGTGTATGGCCCACACTATTAGCAGCAACTATTTAGATTCTGAAATGTGGCCTGTTATATAGGTTACACTATTAGTAAACACTATTTAGACTCTGAAATGGGGCCAGGTCTCTTTCCCTACACTATTAGCACAAATTATTTACATTCGTAAATGTGACCTGGTGTCTGGACTACACTATTAGCACAAAAGATTTAGATTTTGAAATGTGACCTGGTCTATGGCCAACACTATTAGCACAAACAATTTAGATTCTGAAATGTGGCCTGGTGTATGGCCCACACTATTAGCAATTATTATCAATAAGGATGTAGATTCTAAAGTGTGGCCTAGTGTCTGTCCCACATTATTAACACAAACAACTTAGATTCTGAAATGTGGCCTGGTCAGGGGCGGATTATAATAGGGTCAATCTGGGCGGTAGCCCAGGGCCCAGTGGTGTGGGTTGCCCTTGGCTACTGCTCAGATTACCCACCGCCAGTCAGGGCATTACTGGCCTGACTGGAGTATGGCCCCGGTGGGCTGAGGGGGCCCGCATCGGGCCCCTCTCATCTGCTCACCAGGCCCCTACCGGCGCTGCGGCAGTTTCACCTATAGTTAACAACAGCCGCCAGCCAATTGGAGGCTGGCAGCTGAAGTTGGCCGCAGGCGCAGCACACACGTTGCCGGCGTCTGACGTCATTGTCAGTCGCTGGCAAGTGAGAGCTGCTGGAGGGAGCTCGCCGCTGGAGCATGGACAGGTGAGGAGAACAGCCAGAACAGCCAGATTGCTGGACACACTGGGGGCAATGCTGTAGAGGAGACACTGGGGCAGATTGCTGGACAGACTGGGGGCAATATTGGATACACTGGGGCAGATTGCTGGATCATGCACTGTGGGCAATATGCTGGACAGACTGGGGCAATATGCTGGAGACACTGGGGCAGATTGCTGAACACACTGGGGCAGAATGCTGGACACACTGGGGCAGAATGCTCAACACACTGGGGCAGATTGCTGGACACACTGGGGGCAATATGCTGGACACGCTGTGGGCAATATGATGGCGACACTGGGGCAGATTGCTGGACACACTGGGGGCAATATGCTGGACACACTGGGGGCAATATGCTGGACAGACTGGGGCAGAATGCTGAACACACTGGTGCAGAATGCTGGACATACTGGGGGAAATATGCTGGAGACACTGGAGCAGAATGCTGGACCCACTGGGGCAGATTGCTGGACAGACTGGGGGCAATATTGGAGACACTGGGGCAGAATGCTGGACACACTGGGGGCAATATGTTGGACACACTGGGGGCAATATGCTGGACAGAAAAACCCAACCGCGATAACTTGAAATCCTAGAGAAAAATATATAAACCAAAAAAGAAAACAAGGACCCCTAAAATGTAACTTTTATTAAAGCAAATTTTAAAAAGACTATATTTATCCAAAAATCAGATAAAAAAGTCTTAAATGTACCTATTAGACCCTAGGTCAAACTACAATGAATCCTGCCTGGCAGTGGAGGTAGGCACCCTACTTTACTGCGGTAGGCGCCCCCACTCATTGACGGCTCACCCTTAAACGCCCTAAAAAGTACCTACAATCAAGAAAAGGCTGGTGAACCCTACTGTGAACTCCCTATAATGCCAACTGCCTGACAGTGGAGGTAGACACCCTAATTTACTGCGGTAGGTGCCCCCACTCGACGACGGCTAACCCTAGGGTCCTGACAGTCCCTTCAATTAGGGATAGAAAAAAGATAATGTCCCACAAACACCACCGATACCCGTAAGAGAAAAAGAAAAAAAAAAAAACAAAATGCAAAAATAACCCCAAAAAATGAATATAAATAACAAAAAATGAATTATCTAAATGTACTTAATCAATGTACCAGAGGGAGCAATACAGAGCACAATGACTAAAGAACAATGCCCACCTCAGGGTAATATCAAGTAAACCCACATACGGGTACACAGAGTGCAAAGATATATATTTTGTCTAAAGAAAGATATAAAAATGTACGGCACAAAAAAGTGCCTAAAACGAACAGTCAATTTTATACGCACTCCTCTATCTAATGAATGAGGTCCAATCTTGTCTTACTGTATAATATACCAATGCTAGATATGAAAAGCAAAATGACCAATATATGTGCACAAGAGTACTTATGATATAATGAACAACAGTCTCTTAACCACAACAAGATATGGACAAATATTATCTTTCAGGTAGCAAGAGCGAAACCACAACCAATATTCGGTACCAATATAAGGAGAATTCCCCAATGTACATATAATGAGGATTAAAGGACTCAATCGTCCTATTGGTGCTAATAGAAAAGAAAAAAATGGTCACCAGTGTACTCATCTATTTGCTGAAGTCTCCCATGGTGTGGATCCAGCTACTACCAGAGACTTAGACGGTTTCATGCAGATAAATGTAACCGGCATCTGTCATATAGTCCCCAAAACAATGCCCAGGCAGGATTCATTGTAGTTTGACCTAGGGTCTAATAGGTACATTTAATACTTTTTTATCTGATTTTTGGATAAATATAGTCTTTTTAAAATTTGCTTTAACCTCTTACTGACCTCGGACGGGATAGTACGTCAGAGGTCAGCTCCCCTGCTTTGATGCGGGCTCCGGTGGTGAGCCCGCATCAAAGCCGGGACATGTCAGCTGTTTTGAACAGCTGACATGTGCCCGCAATAGCAGCGGGTGAAATCGCGATTCACCAGCCGCTATTAACTAGTTAAATGCCGCTGTCAAACGCAGACAGCGGCATTTAACTACTGCATCCGGCCGGGCGGGGCCGGAAATGACATCGCCGACCCCCGTCACATGATCGGAGGTCGGTGATGCTTCTGAATAGTAACCATAGAGGTCCTTGAGACCTCTATGGTTACTGATCCCCGGCAGCTGTGAGCGCCACCATGTGGTCGGCACTCACAGCACACCTGATTTTCTGCTACATAGCAGCAAACAGCAGATCGCTGCTATGTAGCAGAGGTGATCGTGCTATGCCTGCTTCTAGCCTCCCACGGAGGCTATTGAAGCATGGCAAAAGTAAAAAAAAAAGTTAAAAAAAATGTGAAAAAAATAAAAAAAATATAAAAGTTTAACCCCTTCATGACCTTGCCGTTTTTTGCAATTCTGACCAGTGTCCCTTTATGAGGTAATAACTCAGGAACGCTTCAACGGATCCTAGCGATTCTGAGATTGTTTTTTCGTGACATATTGGGCTTCATGTTAGTGGTAAATTTAGGTCGATAATTTCTGAGTTTATTTGTGAAAAAAAACGGAAATTTGGCAAAAATTTTGAAAATTTCGCAATTTTCACATTTTTAATTTTTATTCTGTTAAACCAGAGAGTTATGTGACACAAAATAGTTAATAAATAACATTTCCCACATGTCTACTTTACATCAGCACAATTTTGGAAACAATTTTTTTTTTTGCTAGGAAGTTATAAGGGTTAAAATTTGACCAGTGATTTCTCATTTTTACAACAAAATTTACAAAACCATTTTTTTTAGGGACCACCTCACATTTGAAGTCAGTTTGAGGGTTCTATATGGATGAAAATACCCAAAAGTGACACCATTCTAAAAACTGCACCCCTCAAGGTGATCAAAACCACATTCAAGAAGTTTATTAACCCTTCAGGTTTTTCACAGCAGCAGAAGCAACATGGAAGGAAAAAATGAACATTTAACTTTTTAGTCACAAAAATGATCTTTTAGCAACAATTTTTTATTTTCCCAAGGGTAAAAGGAGAAACTGGACCACGGACGTTGTTGTCCAATTTGTCCTGAGTACGCTGATACCTCATATGTGGGGGTAAACCACTGTTTGGGCGCACGGCAGGGCTCGGAAGGGAAGGAGCGCCATTTGACTTTTTGAATGAAAAATTGGCTCCAATCTTTAGCGGACACCATGTCGCGTTTGGAGAGCCCCCGTGTGCCTAAACATTGGAGCTCCCCCACAAGTGACCACATTTTGGAAACTAGACCCCCCAAGGAACTTATCTAGAAGCATAGTGAGCACTTTAAACCCCCAGGTGCTTCACAAATTGATCCGTAAAAATGAAAAAGTACTTTTTTTTCACAAAAAAATTATTTTAGCCTCAATTTTTTCATTTTCACATGGGCAACAGGATAAAATGGATCCTAAATTTTGTTGGGCAATTTCTCCTGAGTACACCAATACCTCACATGTGGGGGTAAACCACTGTTTGGGCACATGGTAAGGCTCGGAAGGGAAGGAGCGCCATTTGACTTTTTGAATGAAAAATTATCTCCATCGTTAGCGGACACCATGTCGCGTTTGGAAAGCCCCTGTGTGCCTAAACATTGGAGCTCCTCCACAAGTGACCCCATTTTGGAAACTAGACCCCCCAAGGAACTCATCTAGAGGCATAGTGAGCACTTTAAACCCCCAGGTGCTTCACAAATTGATCCGCAAAAATGAAAAAGTACTTTTTTTCACACAAAATTTCTTTTAGCCTCAATTCTTTCATTTTCACATGGGCAACAGGATAAAATGGATCCTAAAATTTGTTGGGCAATTTCTCCTGAGTATGCCGATACCTCATATGTGGGGGTAAACCACTGTTTGGGTGCACGGCAAGGCTCGGAAAGGGGAGGCGTGCCATTTGACTTTTTGAAGGGAAAATTAGCTCCAATCGTTAGCGGACACCATGTCGCGTTTGGAGAGCCCCTGTGTGCCTAAACATTGGAGCTCCCCCACAAGTGACCACATTTTGGAAACTAGACCCCCCAAGGAACTTATCTAGAAGCATAGTGAGCACTTTAAACCCCCAGGTGCTTCACAAATTGATCCGTAAAAATGAAAAAGTACTTTTTTTTCACAAAAAAATTATTTTAGCCTCAATTTTTTCATTTTTACATGGGCAACAGGATAAAATGGATCCTAAATTTTGTTGGGCAATTTCTCCTGAGTACACCAATACCTCACATGTGGGGGTAAACCACTGTTTGGGCACATGGTAAGGCTCGGAAGGGAAGGAGCGCCATTTGACTTTTTGAATGAAAAATTATCTCCATCGTTAGCGGACACCATGTCGCGTTTGGAAAGCCCCTGTGTGCCTAAACATTGGAGCTCCTCCACAAGTGACCCCATTTTGGAAACTAGACCCCCCAAGGAACTCATCTAGAGGCATAGTGAGCACTTTAAACCCCCAGGTGCTTCACAAATTGATCCGCAAAAATGAAAAAGTACTTTTTTTTCACACAAAATTTCTTTTAGCCTCAATTCTTTCATTTTCACATGGGCAACAGGATAAAATGGATCCTAAAATTTGTTGGGCAATTTCTCCTGAGTATGCCGATACCTCATATGTGGGGGTAAACCACTGTTTGGGTGCACGGCAAGGCTCGGAAAGGGGAGGCGTGCCATTTGACTTTTTGAAGGGAAAATTAGCTCCAATCGTTAGCGGACACCATGTCGCGTTTGGAGAGCCCCTGTGTGCCTAAACATTGGAGCTCCCCTACAAGTGACCCCATTTTGGAAACTAGACCCCCCAAGGAACTTATCTAGATGCATAGTGAGCACTTATAACCCCCAGGTGCTTCACAGAAGTTTATAACGCAGAGCCGTGAAAATAAAAAAATAATTTTTCTTTCCTCAAAAATGATTTTTAGCCCAGATTTTTTTATTTTCCCAAGGGTAATAGGAGAAATTGGACCCCAAATGTTGTTGTCCAGTTTGTCCTGAGTACGATGATACCCCATATGTGGGGGTAAACCACTGTTTGGGCGCACGGCAGGGCTCGGAAGGGAAGGCACGCCATTTGGCTTTTTGAATGGAAAATTAGCTCCAATCATTAGCGGACACCATGTCGCGTTTGGAGAGCCCCTGTGTGCCTAAACATTGGAGCTCCCGCACAAGTGACCCCATTTTGGAAACTAGACCTCCCAAGGAACTAATCTAGATGTGTGGTGAGCACTTTGAACCCCCAAGTGCTTCACAGAAGTTTATAACGCAGAGCCATGAAAATAAAAAATAATTTTTCTTTTCTCAAAAATGATTTTTTAGCCCACAATTTTTTATTTTCCCAAGGGTAACAGGAGAAATTGGACCCCAAAAGTTGTTGTCCAGTTTCTCCTGAGTACGCTGATACCCCATATGTGGGGGTAAACCACTGTTTTGGCACACGTCGGGGTTCGGAAGGGAAGTAGTGACGTTTTGAAATGCAGACTTTGATGGAATGCTCTGCGGGCATCAGGTTGCGTTTGCAGAGTCCCTGATGTGCCTAAACAGTAGGAACTCCCCACAAGTGACTCCATTTTGGAAACTAGACCCCCAAGGGAACTTATCTAGATGTGTGGTGAGCACTTTGAACCCCCAAGTGCTTCACAGAAGTTTATAACGCAGAGCCGTGAAAATAATAAATGTGTTTCCTTTCCTCAAAAATATTTTTTTAGCCCAGAATTTTTTATTTTTGCAAGAGTAACAGGAGAAATTGGACCCCAAAAGTTGTTGTCCAGTTTCTCCTGAGTACGCTGATACCCCATATGTGGGGGTAAACCACTGTTTGGGCACATGCCGGGGCTCGGAAGGGAAGTAGTGACGTTTTGGAATGCAGACTTTCATGGAATGGTCTGCGGGCATCATGTTACGTTTGCAGAGCCCCTGATATGCCTAAACAGTAGAAACCCCCCACAAGTGACCCCATTTTGGAAACTAGACCCCCCAAGGAACTTATCTAGATGTGTGGTGAGCACGTTCAACCCCCAAGTGCTTCACAGAAGTTTACAACGCAGAGCCGTGAAAATAAAAAATCATTTTTCTTGCCTCAAAAAAGATGTTTTAGCAAGCAATTTTTTATTTTCACAAGGGTAACAGGACAATTTGGACCCCAATATTTGTTGCCCAGTTTGTTGTGAGTACGCTGATACCCCATATGTGGGGGTAAACCACTGTTTGGGCACACGTCAGGGCTCGGAAGGGAAGTAGTGACATTTGAAATGCAGACTTTGATGGAATGGTCTGCGGGCGTCACATTGCATTTGCAGAGCCCTTGATGTGCCTAAACAGTAGAAACACCCCACAAGTGACCCCATTTTGGAAACTAGACCCCCGAAGGAACTTATCTAGATGTGTGGTGAGCACTTTCAACCCCCAAGTGCTTCACAGAAGTTTATAACGCAGAGCCGTGAAAATAAAAAATAATTGTTCTTTCCTCAAAAATTATGTTTTAGCAAGTAATTTTTTATTTTTGCAAGGGTAACAGGAGAAATTGGACCCCAACAGTTGTTGCCCAGTTTGTCCTGAGTACGCTGGTACCCCAAATGTGGGGGTAAACCACTGTTTGGGCACACGTCGGGGCTTGGAAGGGAGGGAGCACCATTTGACTTTTTGAATGCAAGATTGGCTGGAATCAATGGTGGCGCCATGTTGCGTTTGGAGACCCCTGATGTGCCTAAACAGTGGAAACCCCTCATTTCTAACTTCAACACTAACCCCAACACACCCCTAATCCTAATCCCAACTGTAGCCATAACCCTAATCCCAACCCTAACCCCAACACACCCCTAACCACAACCCTAACCCCAACACACCCGTAACCCTAATTCCAACCCTAATCCTAACCCTAATCCCAACCCTAACCCTAATCCCAACCCTAACCACAACTGTAACCCCAACACACCCCTAACCCTATCCGTAACCCTAACCACAAGCCTAATCTTAACCCTATTTCCAACCCTAGCCCTAATTCCAACCCTAACCCTAAGGGTATGTGCCCACGTAGCGGATTCGTGTGAGATTTTTCCGCACGACTTTTGAAAAATCTGCAAGTAAAAGGCACTGCGTTTTACCTGCGGATTTACAGCAGATTTCCAGTGTTTTTTTGTGCGGATTTCACCTGCGGATTCCTATTGAGGAACAGGTGTAAAACGCTGCGGAATCCGCACAAAGAATTGACATGCTGCGGAAGATACAACGCAGCGTTTCTGCATGGAATTTTCTGCACCATGGGCACAGCGGATTTGGTTTTCCAAAGGTGTACACGGTACTGTAAACCTGATGGAAAACTGCTACGAATTCGCAGCGGCCAATCCGCTGCGGATCCGCGGCCAATCCGCTGCGGATCCGCGGCCAATCCGCTGCGGATCCGCGGCCAATCCGCTGCGGATCCGCATCCAATCCGCTGCGGATCCGCGGCCAATCCGCTGCGGATCCGCGGCCAATCCGCTGCGGATCCGCAGCCAAATCCGCACATGCCATAACCCTAACCCTACCCCTAACCCTAACCCTACCCCTAACCCTAACCCTACCCGTAACCCTAACCCTAGTTCTAACCCTAACCCTAGTTCTAACCCTAACCCTAGTGGAAAAAAAATATATATATATTTTCTTTATTTTATTATTATCCCTATCTATGGGGGTGATAAAGGGGGGGGGGTTTATTTATTATTTTTTTTATTTTGATCGCTGTGGTAGAACCTACCACAGCGATCAAAATGTACTTGAATGGAATCTGCCGGCGGGCGTACTGAGCATGCGCCCGCCATTTTGGAAGATGGCGGCGCCCAGCGAGGAGACGGCCGGACACCGGGAGAATCGGTAAGTATGAAGGGGTGGTGGGGGGGTGGATTGGAGCACAGGGGGGTGATCGGACCACAGGGGGGAGCGGACAGCAGGACGGGGGTGCGGGCAGGAGCACGGGGCAGCGCAGCACAGGACGGAGGGGACCGGACCCCATAACGGAGGACTGGGGGGGCGATCGGTGGGGTGGGGGGGGCTCACATCAGTATTTCCAGCCATGGCCGATGATATTGCAGCATCGGCCATGGCTGGATTGTAATATTTCACCTGTTTTTTAGGTGAAATATTACAAATCGCTCTGATTGGCAGTTTCACTTTCAACAGCCAATCAGAGCGATCGTAGCCACGGGGGGGTGTAGCCACCCCCCCTGGGCTGAAGCACCACTCCCCCTGTCTCTGCAGATCGGGTGAGATTGGAGTTAACCCTTTCACCCGATCTGCAGGAGCGCGATCATTCCATGACGCATACGCTGCGTCAAAGGTCGATCACCCCCCTTTCGCCCCAATCAAAATAAATCAATAAAAAAAAAATCAAACCTACACATATTTGGTATCGCCACGTTCATAATCACCCGATCTATCAATAAAAAAAAGCATTAACCTGATCGCTAAACGGCGTAATGAGAAAAAAAATCGAAAAGCCAGAACTACGTTTTTTTGGTCACCACAACATTGCATTAAAATGCAATAACGGGCGATCAAAAGAACGTATCTGCACCGAATTGAAATAATTAAAAACGCCAGCTTGGCACGCAAAAAATAAGCCCTCAACTGACCCCAGATCATGAAAAATGGAGACGCTACGAGTATCGGAAAATGGGGAAATTTTTTTATTTTTATTTTTTTAGCAAACTTTGGAAATTGTTTTCACCACTTAGGTAAAAAATAACCTAGTCATGTTAGGTGTCTATGAACTCGGAGTGAACTGGAGAATCATAATGGCAGGTCAGATTTAGCATTTAGTGAACCTAGCAAAAAAGCCAAGCAAAAAACAAGTGTGGGATTGCACTTTTTTTGCAATTTCACCGCACTTGGAATTTTTTTCCTGTTTTTTAGTACAAGACATGGTAAAACCAATGACGTCTTTCAAAAGTACATCTCGCCCCGCAAAAAATAAGGCCTCACTTGGCCAAATTGATGGAAAAATTAAAAATTTATGGCTCTGGGAAGGAGGGGAGCGAAAAACGAACACGGAAAAACGAAAAATCCCAAGGTCATGAAGGGGTTAATAAAAGTTACATTTTAGGGGTCCTTGTTTTCTTTTTTTGCTTTATATATTGCAATATGCTGGACACACTAGGGGCAATATGCTGGACACACTGGGGCAGAATGCTGGAGACACTGGGGCAGAATGCTGGAGACACTGGGGCAGAATGCTGGAGACACTGGGGGCAATATGCTGGAGACACTGGGGCAGAATGCTGGACACACTGGGGCAGATTGCTGGACAGACTGGGGGCAATATTGGAGACACTGGGGCAATATGCTGGAGACACTGGGGCAGATTGCTGGACACACTGGGGGCAATATGCTGGACACACTGGGGCAAATTGCTGGACACACTGGGGGCAATATGCTGGACACACTGGGGGCAATATTCTGGACACACTGGGGGCAATATGCTGGACACACTGGGGCAGAATGCTGGACACACTGGGGCATATTGCTGCACAGATTGGGGGCAATATTGGAGACACTGGGGCAGAATGCTGGACACACTGGGGCAAATTGCTGGGCACACTGGGGGCAATATGCTGGACACACTGGGGGCAGGACTGGAGGCATGGGCAGAATGTAGATATGGGGCATGATTGGAGACACGGGGCAGAATGAAAGACATGGGGCAGGATAGGATCATGGGGCAGGATGGATACGATGGAGACAGATGGGGCAGGACGGGGAGATCATATGGGGTAGAATGGATACTCGTGAGGGCAGGATGCGAGAACATATGGCTGGAGCCAGGAATGAGGTAGACGGGGCAGGATGGGGAATATTATTACCATAGGGGCTAATTAAGGGATATTATTACTGCAGTGATGTATTTATTTTATTTTTTTAGTATATTGTCTTAAATGGGGGGCGGTCCTGTTACTGTGCAGAGTGACACTACTGTATATCGCCTTTTTTTCTTCATGTGGTGTAATGTAGAAGTTGGGAAAAATTAAGTAATGTGTTCTGCAAGCAGAGCTCTAGATAACTGTTATTTCCTGCAGAAACGAGCAGGTATAACCTCTACACAGACACTGCATACTAAGTACAGATCTCCTGTGAATACTGGCACTTATGGTTATAGTATTGTGTTTTTTTGTTTTTTTTTATCACTGATCAGTATTGTAGTATTCAGTCACTATGTGGTGGTAATATGTGGTCTGGAAATGGTGTTGCGGTATTTGTCCCTTGTATGTGCTATTTGGTCACCAAGTGGTGGTAATATGTGGTCTTGACATTGTGTAGCGGTATTTGTTCCTTGTATGTGATATTATTCGATCACTGTGGTTGTAATTTGTGGTCTGGTCATGGTGCGGTGGTATTTGTTCCTTGTATGTGATATTATTGGTCATTTTAAAAATTGAAAAATAAATCAAAATATACCTAAGTTGTATTGCATATTTTAACAAATATTTAATAGGTTACAGTAGAGTACGGCCTGGCCAAAAGTGTCTACCGTGTTATGGTGGTGGCTTACAAAATCTTTGTCACATGACCCCGTCACATGGCCCCATCACATGACCCCGTCACATGACCGGGGGGGCCTACAGTGTCTGAACAGCCCAGGGCCCTGGCTACCCTTAATCAACCCCTGGGCCTGGCGTATGGCCCACACTATTAGCAGAAAGTTTTTAAATTCTTAAATGTGGACTTTGGCTGGAATACACTATAAGCACAAACAATTTAGATTCTGAAATGTGATCTGTTGTATTTCCCACACTATTAATAAAAATGGTTTAGATTCTGAATTGTGGCCTGGTCTCTTCTCTACACTGTTAGCATAAATGATTTAGATTTGAAATGTGACAGAAAAACGACTGGCACATCCAAACTAGTGTGAATAGGTGCATACCAGGAGCAGCTACCTCCATATATAATATACAAAAAAAGGTTGCACTCTATCGCGCCAAAACACGTCAAATATGAAATACATGAAATATGAATAGCAAAATGGGTTATTGAACATTAGGAAAACATTTTTGAGACGCTTAGCACAGAATTTGCTTAAATAGTGTGAGCCCATCAACCATCGTCAAGGTGGTCTCATTAAACTGATGGGTATCTGACCTCCCTGTCCAAATGTTAACACTTACCGAAGGCTAATGTCTGTATGCTTGGGTGAATATGGACACTTCTAATCTTGGTATTGCAGACCCCCCAGTCCTCTAATAGCCTTGGTCGCTCTTCTCTGCACCCGCTCTAGTTCAGCTATGTCTTTCTTATACACCGGAGACCAGAACTGTGCACAGTATTCTAAGTGTGGTCGAACTAGTGACTTGTATAGAGGTAAAATTATGTTCTCCTCATGAGCATCTATGCCTCTTTTAATACATTCCATTATTTTACTTGCCTTTGTAGCAGCTGCCTGACACTGGCCACTAAATATGAGTTTGTCATCCACCCATACACCCAGGTCCTTTTCATTGACGGTTTTGCCAGAGTTTTAGAATTAAGCACATAGTTATACATCTTATTACTTCTACCCAAGTGCATGACCTTACATTTATCCCCATTAAAGCTCATTTGCCATTTATCAGCCCAAGCCTCTAGTTTACATAAATCATCCTGTAATATAAAATTGTCCTCCCCTGTATTGATTACCCTGCAGAGTTTAGTGTCATCTGCAAATATCGAAATTTTACTCTGAATGCCCCCTACAAGGTCATTAATAAATATGTTAAAAAGAAGAGGGCCCAATACTGACCCCTGTGGTACCCCATTGCTAAACGCGACCCAGTCTGAGTGTGCTCCATTAATAACCACCCTTTGTTTCCTATCCCTGAGCCAGCTCTCAACCCACTTACACATATTTTCCCCTATCCCCATTATTCTCATTTTATGTATCAACCTTTTGTGTGGCACCATATCAAAAGCTTTTGAAAAGTCCATATACACTACATCTACTTGGTTCCCTTGGTCCAGTCCGGAACTTACCTCTTCATAGAAGCTGATCAAATTAGTCTGACATGAACGGTCCCTAGTAAACCCGTGTTGATACTGGGTCATGAGGTTATTCCTCTTCAGATACTCCAGTATAGCATCCCTTAGAATGCCCTCCAGGATTTTACCCACAGTAGAGGTTAAGCTTACTGGCCTATAATTTCCGAGTTCAGTTTTTGTCCCCTTTTTGAATATTGGCACCACATTTGCTATACGCCAGTCCTGTGGTACAGACCCTGTTATTATGGACTCTTTAAAGATTAAAAATAATGGTCTATCAATGACTGTACTTAATTCCTGCAGTACTCGGGGGTGTATCCCATCCGGGCCCGGAGATTTGTCAATTTTAGTGATTTTTAGACGCCGCCGCACTTCCTTCTGGGTTAAGCAGGTGACACTTATTGGGGAATTTTTGCTATCACTGATCATATTGTCTGCCATGGGATTTTCTTGTGTAAATACTGATGAATAAAAGTCATTTAGCATATTGGCTTTTTCCTCATCCTCATCCACCATTTCCCCCAGACTATTTTTAAGGGGGCCAACACTTTCATTTTTTAGTTTCTTACTATTTATGTAGTTAAAGAATATTTTGGGATTATTTTTACTCTCTCTGGCAATGAGTCTCTCTGTGTCAATTTTTGCTGCCTTGATTTGCTTTTTACAGAATTTATTTAATTTTCTGTATTTATTTAGTGCCTCATCACTACCTACTTCCTTTAATTCTCTAAATGCTTTCTTTTTGTCACTTATTGCACCCCTTACAGCTCTATTTAGCCATATTGGTTTCCTCCTATTTCTAGTACGTTTATTCCCATATGGTATATACTGTGCACAAGTCCTATCCAGGATGCTAATAAACGTCTCCCATTTTCTTTGTGTATTTTTATGTCTCAGGATATCATCCCAGTTAATTGCACCAAGATCATCTCTCATCCGTTGGACATTTGCCCTCCTGAAGTTTTGTGTCCTTGTCACCCCTCTACTACACATCTTATTAAAGGATACACGAAAACTTATTATTTTGTGATCACTATTCCCCAAGTGACCCCCAACCCTTATATTTGCTGTGCGGTCTGGCCTGTTGGTTAAAATTAGGTCTAGCAGTGCCCCCCTTCTTGTTGGGTCCTGAACCAGTTGTGAAAGGTAATTGTCTCTCATAGTTGTCAAAAACCGATTGCCTTTGCTGGAACTGCAGGTTTCTGTTCCCCAATTTATTTCAGGGTAGTTGAAGTCCCCCATAATAATGACTTCTCCTTGAGTCGCAGCTTCATCTATTTGCTTTACGAGGATATTCTCCATTGCTTCCATTATTTTTGGAGATTTATAACAAACCCCTATCAGTAATTTATTATTTTTTCCCCCTCCCCTTATCTCCACCCACAGGGACTCTACATTTTCATTAAATTCGCCTATATTATCACGCCAGATGGATTTTAAGGACGATTTTACATACAGACACACCCCACCCCCTCGCTTATCTGTACGGTCATTTCTGAAAAGGCTATAGCCCTGCAAGTTAACAGCCCAGTCATGGCTCTCATCCAGCCATGTTTCAGATATCCCCACCATGTCATAATTATGCTCCAACAACATTAATTCTAATTCGTCCATTTTGTTGGCGAGGCTTCTGGCATTAGTATACATGCACTTGATGTTCCTCTCTGTACCTCTATTCTTTCTTAAATTATTAACTGTTCTAACCCCACCCCCCATGCCACCGCCACCCCCAACTTCCTTACTTGTGCCAAGGTCTCTATCTGCCCTATCTTCCCCTCCTATAAATTGAATACCCTCCCCCCAATCCCTAGTTTAAACACTCCTCCAACCTTCTAGCCATTTTCTCCCCCAGCACAGCTGCACCTTCCCCATTGAGGTGCAGCCCATCCCTGGCGTAGAGCCTGTAGCCCACTGAGAAGTCAGCCCAGTTCTGCAGAAACCCAAACCCCTCCTTCCCACACCAATTCTTGAGCCACTTATTAACCTCCCTAATCTCCCGTTGCCTCTCTGGCGTGGCACGTGGTACAGGCAGTATTTCGGAAAATACCACGTTGGAGGTCCTTGCTTTCAGCTTGCAGCCTAATTCCCTGAAATCATCTTTAAGGACCTTCCACCTACCTCTAACTTTGTCATTTGTGCCAATGTGCACCATGACCGCTGGGTCCTCACCAGCCCCTCCCAGTAATCTGTCAACCCGATCAGCGATGTGTCGGACTCGAGCGCCAGGTAGGCAGCACACCGTCCGACGATCCCTGTCTTTGTGACAGATTGCCCTATCTATTCCCCTAATAATTGAGTCCCCCCACTACCAGCACCTGTCTGGCCAGTACTGCTCTCCTATTTCCCTCCTTACTGTAGCAGTCACTCCTCCGGCTTTCAGAGGGCATGCCTGGCTGCAGCAGTGCTACCCCTGTACTGGCACACCCCTCATCCGCCAACTTAGCAAACTTATTGGGGTGTGCCAGATCAGGACTAGCCTCCCTGGCACTCTTCCCTCTACCCCGCTTTCTGACTGTCACCCAGCTAGCTACTTCACTGTCCTGCAGCTCCATCCTACCATCCCCCCTCATCTATCCCATTGAGCGTCTGCTCAGTGAGCAGAAGACTATTCTCCATATTGTCTATGGATCTCAGTGTTGCCAGCTGCACATTTAGATCCAGAATCTGGGTTTCCAAATGCACAACGTGCTCACATCTCGCACAGCAGTATGCACCCTCGACCGGCTGATCAAGGACTGCATACATGTGGCAAGATGTGCACTGGATGGCATTAACAATAGTGGAGCACATTTCCTAATGGAGATTGCACCAGACAGAAATGTTAAATAAAAATAAATACAAAGTATTAATAAAAAACAGACAGCAATTCCTCCCTTGGAAACTCCCTGATTCCAAAGTCACTGAATCACAAGTCACACTTACCGCCGTTCACACTTACACTCAGGTCACACTCAGCTCGCTCACACTCACTATGCTGAAGATTTAAAGATTTTTTTTCCCCTTCAGCAACAATCCACCTTGCTGTTCAATGCTCTACCAAAAAGGACTTGAGTCCCAAACAGCTGCCCCTTATAACCCCTTAATTATGAGCCCCCACCCTAAGTTAACCCCTTGTGAATATAGCTACTCCCAATTCAACAACTCACACCAATTCACACAGGTATTTGTTAAAGGCTTTCCAAATACCTCTTCACTAAATCACAAGTCACACTTACCGCCGTTCACACTGACGCTCAGGTCACACTCAGCTCGATCACACTCGCTAAGCTGAAGATTTAAAGATTTTTTTTTCCCTTCAGCAACAATCCACCTTGCTGTTCAATGCTCTACCAAAAAAGGTTGCACTCTATTGTGCTAAAACACGTCAAATATGAAATACATGAAATATGAATAGCAAAATGGCTTTTTGAACATTAGGAAAAAAATTTTGAGACGCTTAGCACAGAATTTGGCCAAATAGTGTGAGCTCATCAACCATGGTCAAGGTGGTCTCATTAAACTGATGGGTACCTGACCTCCCTGTCCAAATGTGAACACTTACCGAAGGCTAATGTCTGTATGCTTGGGTGAACATGACACCTCTCTCAGCAAAGCCTACATATGGGTTGGCCGGAACCAAGTGTGATTAGATGTAATTAAAAACCAGATGGTGAAGGGAGGCCTGGTGTATGTCCCACACTATTAGCAGAAAGAATTTAGATTCTTAAATGTGGACTCGTGGATGTACCACATTATCAACACAAAACATTTAGATTCTGAAATGTGGCCTGGTATCTGGCCCACAGTATAAGCTCAAACTATTTAGATTCTCAAATGTGGCCTGGTGTCTGGACCACACTATTTGCACAATCAACTTACATTCTGAAACGTGATCCGGTGTATGGCCCACACTATTATCAGAAAGGATTTAGATTCTAAAATGTAACCTGATCTCTGGCCCACACTTATAGCACAGACAATTTAGATTCGGAAATTTGGCCTGGTGTATGGCCCACACTATTAGCTGAAAAGAATTAGGTTTTGAAATGTGGACTCGTGGATGTACCACATTATCAACGCAAAAGATTTAGATTCTGAAATGTGGCCTGGTATCTGGCCCACAGTATAAGCACAAACTATTTAGATTCTCAAATGTGGCCTGGTGTCTGGACCACACTATTTGCACAAATGATGTAGATTCTGAAATGTGGTCTGGTGAATGGCCCACCCTATTAGCACAAACAATTTTGATTCTGAAATGTGGCATGTTCTCTGGCCCACACTATTAGCACAATCAACTTACATCCTGAAATGTGGCCCAGTGTATGGCCCACACTATTATCAGAAAGGATTTAGATTCTAAAATGTAACCTGATCTGTGAACCACACTAATAGCACAGGTAATTTAGATTCTGAAATTCGGCCCGGTGTATGGCCCACACTATTAGCTGAAAAGATTTAGATTCTGAAATGTGGACTCGTGGATTGCACATTATTAACGCAAAAGATTTAGTTTCTGAAATGTGGCATGGAGTATGGCCCACACTATTAGCACAAATTAATTAGATTCTGAAATTTGCCCTGGTCTCTGGTCCACACTATTAGCACAAACTATTTAGATTCTGCATTGTGGCCTGGTGTATGGCCCACACTATTAGCACAAACGATTTAGATGCTGAAAGGTCAATTTCACACAGGATCCTGTCTATCTGAACTGTCTGACTACTTGTAGCAGCAGTAGGAGTAGCATCTTTCCACTGTTACACTGACAAAATGGAGCTAAAACTACACGTGTACCTCTGAAATGAAGACGATATTTGACTTCCTCAGCCAATGACAGAAGACCTTGTTTCTAAACGTCAATGATGGTTTCAGCACCCCAATTGGCTGTCGTAATCTCCACACATTAAGTTAATTAAAAAAATACAGTCTGCCACTCCTCTGACCTTTGCCCCACCCCTTCCCTCATCAAACACATCCGTCCCCCACTCATCATACAGTATCACTATCCTAGCTAAATTCCTACCAAAAAAGTTAGTGGAAACTCGATCATTTACCAAACTGTGGACAAATTTTGCAGATTTTGAGGAAAATTCTCTGGAATTGGAACAAGAATCTGAATGTGCAACATTTGTGCTAAATTTGAGATTGGCGAATGCTTTCAGAATAAGTTCACTCATCTCTATTAGGGTCTATACATATGCTGCAATAGATGTGTATCACATCTTACCCATTGGTTGCATGGGAAGAGGCAATCCATGCCAACTGATTACACTCCACTTGCTATTTCTTCATGGTTGCCCCCCAATTAGGAAAGGAGTGTCAAGTTTGAAAAAGTGGACAGTATCCAGTGGACAGTATCCAAGCATTCCATCTGTCCTGTACCACATACAGAAGAACTGCTGTTTCCAAAAGCACCAGAAACATTTTCAGTTGAGTCAACTGAGGAAGAAGGGGACACTTGATGTCATGAAGCATCTTCCTCTCACAACACAGATTTTCTGTCAGCAACCTCAACTGAACCACACCTTATATCACAAAGTGAACTGAATGATCTTGGTAGAGATTTGGATCTGCCCGAGTGCAAGTCTGAGCTATTAGGTTCTAGCAATGGAATTTTGTAGAGTTCTGTTCAGATTTATTTGTTCTGCAACCGTGAAAAAAGATCTTGTCTAACACTTCTTCATGGAGGGCTATCTTGTGGCATGCAGCAACATCAACATTTTAATGGAAGCTTTGGAGATAAGTAATAATCAAGAGGAATGGAGGCTAGAGATCTTTGCATGTTTTCCATGCTGTCATGTGCATGACAGCACGAGAAACACTAGCGACTCTGATTGGCAGTCATATCATTACCGCCGGTCAGAGAGCTGTCAGATGACAGCATGAGCCATAAGCGGTGACATGTGGTAAAATGTGTACTGCTGGTTAACGGCGTTGGCTGATGTGAGAGTATTTCTCATCAGCCTACACCTGCTGTCACTCATAACAGCGAGATCAGGCACCACTGATAGGAGTATTCATCAGCCGGTACCTGTGCTATCGATACATTTTTAAAAAAATTATGTGGAGCTTCTTCTATTTTTGATAATCAACACAGGCAAAACTGACAGTTGTGGGCTGCAACACTCAGCTGTCAGCTTTATCATGGCTGGTTATCAAGAATAGAGGTGTCCCATGCCATTTTTTAAAATTATTTAAATAAATAATTTTAAAAAATGGCATGGGGTACCCCCCATTTTTGACAACCAGCCAAGCTAAAGCAAACAGCTGGGGGCTAGTATTCTCAAACTGGTAAAGGGCCATGGACATTGGCCCCAGCCTACAAATAGCATTCTACAGCAACCCCACAAATGGGGCATCAATTAGCTGCGCCAATTCTCATGCTTTGCCCAGCTCTTCCTACTTGCCATGGTGCCATGGCAAATGGGGTAATGGTTATGGGGATGTCAGTTATTTTATGGCTACTGAAATCAAGCCCACAAGTTAGTATTGAAGAGGGGTCTATCAGACACCCCCATTACTAATCTCATAGACTGCAAAAAAAGACAAAGCCAGAATAAAATCTTTTAAATAAAATAATGAAACTAACTCTTTTTTTAAATAAAAATATAAAAACACAGTTATACTCACATTTAATGCCTCATTTTTCAAGCAGAAGATTGAGAACATCAGAGACAGTTTTAGTGGGCAACCCCCAGAGCCCTTCCTCCCAACTACCCAGCCCTCCACCTCCAAAACCAACTTCCCCACCATTACAGAAGATCGACTCTCCACTCTACTCTCAAGATCGCATCTCACCACCTGTGCATTGACCAGATCCCATCCCACTTCCTCCCAAATCTCGCCACAGTCTTCATCCCAACCCTAACCCATCTCTTCAACCTATCACTAACAACTGGTGTGTTCCCCTCAAGCTTTAAACATGCCTCAATCACACATATCCTCAAAAAGCCCTCTCTTGACCCATCCTCTGTATCTAGCTATCGCCCTAAATCACTTCTCCCTTATGCCTCAAAACTACTGGAACAACACGTCCATCTTGAACTGTCCTCCCATCTATCTTCCTGCTCCCTCTTCGACTGCTTACAATCAGGCTTCCAGTCACACCACTCCACTGAAACTGCCTTAACTAAGGTCACCAATGACCTATTAACTGCCAAGAGCAAGCAACAGTACTCTATCCTCCTCCTCCTGGGCTTGTCCTCTGCCTTTGACACAGTGGACCATTCCCTGTTGCTGCGGACCCTCTCATCCCTTGGCATCACAGACTTGGCCCTATCCTGGATCTCGTCATACCTAACTGACCGGACATTCAGCATCTCCCACTCACACACCACCTCCTCACCTCGCCCCCTATCTGTCGGAGTCCCACAAGGTTCTGCTCTTCTCCATCTACACCTTTGGCCTAGGACAGCTCATAGAATTTCATGGTTTTCAGTATCATTTCTATGCTGATGCCACACAGATTTACATCTCTGGACCAGATATCACAACCCTACTAAACAGAATCCCTCAATGTCTGTCCGCTATTTCATCCTTCTTCTCCACTAGATTTCTAAAACTTAACATGGACAAAACAGAATTCATTGTCTTTCCCCCATCCCACGCAACCCCCCAACGAACCTCTACATTACAGTAAATGGCTGCCCATTCTCTCCAGTCCCACAAGCTCGGTCTTGGGGAAATCCATGACACTGATATCTCCTTCGAACCACATATCCAAGCCCTTTCCACTTCCTGCCGCCTTCAACTCAAAAATATTTTACGGATCTGTACATTCCTAAACCAAGAATCTGCAAATACTCTTGTCTATGCCCTCATCATCTCCCGCCTCGACTACTGTAACCTCCTGCTTTGTGACCTCCCCTCTAAAACTCTCGCACCCCTCCAATCTATTCTAAACTCTGCTGCCCGACTAATCCACCTGTTCCCCCGCTATTCCCCGGCCTCTCCCCTCTGTCAATCCCTTCACTGGCTCTCCATTACTCAGAGACTCCAGTACAAATGCCTAACCATGACATACAAAGCCATCCACAACCTGTCTCCTCGATACATCTGCGACCTCATCTCCCGATACTTTCCTGCACGCAACCTCCGGTCCTCACAAGATCTCCTTCTCTACTCCCCTCTTATCTCCTCTTCCCACAATCGCATACAAGATTTCTCTCGCCCATCACCCCTACTCTGGAACTCTCTACCACAACACATCATACTCTCGCATACCATTGAAACCTTCAAAAAGAACCTGAAGACCCAACTCTTCCAACAAGCCTACAACCTGCAGTAACCACCGATCAACCAAACCGCTGCATGACCAGCTCTACCCTCAACTACTGTATCCTCACCCATCCCTTGTAGATTGTCAGCCATCGCGGGCAGGGTCCTCTCTTCTCCTGTACCAGTTGTGACTTGTATTGTTCAAGATTATTATACTTGTTTTTATTATGTATACCCCTCCTTACATGTAAAGTGCCATGGAATAAATGGCGCTATAATAATAAATAATAATAATTAATATTATTCTACTGAAGCCCATGTCACCTGCAAAAAACTGAAAATAATAAACAATCATAATATTCACCTTTACACCTAATCCACCGATTCTCATGTCAGCTGGAAAAGAATAAAAATAATAAACAACCATATTCCAAACCTGTTCCATGTGAAGATAATCCAAGCTATCTCATGACAATCTGGATGATTTGGATAGCGGTCACATTGGTGATGTGAGCCAGAACACACTGACACAGGAGCATAATCACTCCTCCAGTGTGTAGCACTGAGCTGCTGTGAAAAAGTTCACCGGAGTTCAAAGCTGATGAAAGTGAGAAAGTTTTCACGCAAGGAGTGGTGCCGTGGTGCGACAAGTGAGGTCACCAGGGCTCATCAACTTGTATTTTTGGTTAACTTTCTCATGGCAGCTCAGCACTAGTCACTGCAGGAGTGATTACACTTCTGTCAGTGTGAGCCAGTTGATGTGGAGAGCAGTCACCAAATCATATGGATCGTCATTGGACAGCTTGGATTATCTTCTCATCGGACAGGTGAAGGATATGGTTGTTTATTATTTTTTTTCCAGAGTACATGGGCATCGGTGAATTAGGTGCAAAGGTAATATGGTTGTTTGTTATTTTCTGTTTTTTTCAGGAATTGGGTCAAGGTTCGATTTTGGTTACTGTTCTGGTACCTGAACCGAACATTTTTTTAAATATTCAGCTGAACATCGGAGAGTTTGCCCATCACTAATGGAGGCTCTTCATTGATTCATCCAAAACAAATCTAGAAGCCATCTTGATGCATAATGGCAATGCATTTCCTTCATTTCCACTTGGTTATGCAGTCAACATGAAACCTATGATAAAAAGCTGTTGAGGCTGTTGACATTCAGTTCAGCCAATATGTAAAAAAGTCCTACATCCAGCACTTGTTGAGCCACAAAAGATTTTGTTACCACAATTGCAGATCAAATATGGCTTAATGAAGAAATTTGTAAAGGCAATGGATAAAAATGCAAAGGCATTCAAGTATCTTATAAATTTCCAAGGTTGAATGAAGCAATGGTAAAGGAAGTGCATGCTGGGATTAGAGTTGAGCGACTTTTACTTTTTTAGGATCGAGTCGGGTTTCGCGAAACCCGACTTTGCCAAAAGTCGAGTAGGGTGAAATCGGCCGATTATTGCAAAAAGTCGGGGGGCGACTGAAACACGAAACCCAATGCAAGTCAATGGGGAATCAAAGTCGGCAGAGAGTGGAGGACAGGAAAACACCTACAGTGCCTATTTTAATGCCAAAAACATCAATTCTTATTACTGAAGCTTGTCAATCTTAATTAACTTTATAATACTAGTTAGGCATTGAAAATTGGGGGTCATTTGGCTAAAGTTGTGGGGGGTAGGGCTAGTTCAAGTTTTTTGTGGGCCCAGGAAACGCGGACTACGTCACGGGGGTGGAGCAGGGAGAGGTAAGTATTTCAACTTTACAAGTGCTGTGATCCTGAGCAAGCAGGGGGCCCACTCGTTCACATTGGCACTGGCACAGGGCCCCTCAAAGTACGGCGGTGTGTTTGATGGTGGGGGCGCCTCCCACCGGCGGAGACACTTTTACGTACTATGAGGGGCCCTGTGCCAGTGACGTTGCCAACGAGTATGCCCCCCCACCTGATGAAGGAACCTGCACTTTCATCTGCACCTTCCTCTTTGTCCCCGTGTAAGGTGGTATAGTATGCGGGAAGGGGAACCTGACTCTCAGCAGGGTCAGATTCTGGCTGTGTAGAGTGCAAGGGGAATGTAGTGGTCTGGGTCAATGTACCAGCAGACTCATCTAGCAGTGGCTGGGCAATGGGCAGGATGAGGAGGAAACACAGATATAGACCCAAATAATAAAGTGGGCTAAATGCAGTTCAAAATTGGTAACAGGAGTAAACTGGCGGCATAGCTTTGTTCAGCAGAGGACAATTGTAAGGAGTGGCAGACACAGTTAGTAGGCCCAAAAAAGTATGTAGGCTAAATGCAGTTCAAAATTGGTAACAGGAGTACACTGGCAGCATAGCTTTGTTCAGTGGAGGACAATTGTAAGGAGTGGCAGACACAGTTAGTAGGCCCAAAAAGTACCTAGGCTAAATGCAGTTCAAAATTGGTAACAGAAGTAAACTGGCAGCATCGCTTTGTTCAGAGGAGGACAACTGTAAGGAGTGGCAGAAACAGTTAGTAGGGCCAAGTAGTAGTTAAGTGGGCCAAATGCAGTTTAATATGTGATATAGGCTGAAAATTGAAGCTCAGCTTTGTTCAGTGGAGGAGAAAAGCAAGGAGCGGTAGACACTGTTAGTAGGCCCAACCAAACAAGTAGGCCAAATGCAGTTTAATATGTGATATAGGCTGAAAATTGAAGCTCAGCTTTGTTCAGTGGAGGAGAACAACAAGCAGCGGCAGACACCGTTAGTAGGCCCAACCAAACAAGTTGGCCAAATGCAGTTTAATATGTGATATAGGCTGAAAATTGAAGCTCAGCATTGTTCAGTGGAGGAGAAAAGCAAGGAGCAGCAGACACCGTTAGTAGGCCAACCAAACAAGTAGGCCAAACGCAGTTTAATATGTGATATAGGCTGAAAATTGAAGCTCAGCTTTGTTTATTGGAGGAGAAAAGCAAGGAGCGGCAGGCACCGTTAGTAGGTCCAACCAAACAAGTAGGCCAAATGCAGTTTAATATTTGATATAGGCTGAAAATTGAAGCTCAGCTTTGTTCAGTGGAGGAGAACAACAAGCAGCGGCAGACACTGTTAGTAGGCCCCTCCAAACAAGTAGGCCAAATACAGTTTAAAATTGGTCACAGGGGTACACAGGCAGCATAGCGTTGTTCAGCGGAGGACAATTGTAAGGAGTGGCGCAGACAGACTTAGTAGGCCTAAAATGAAAAAGTAGGTTCAATGCAGCTTAAAATTGGTTACAGGGGTACACAGGCGGCATAGTGTTGTTCAGTGAAGGACGATTGTAATGAGTGGTGCAGACAGACTTAGTAGGCCTAAATTAAAAAAGTAGGCTCAATGCAGTTTAAAATTGGTTACAGGGGTACACAGGCGGCATAGCGTTGTTCAGCAGGGGACAATTGTAAGGAGTGGTGCAGACAGACACAGGTACTAGGCCTAAAATAAAAAAGTAGGCTCAATGCAGTTCAAAACGGGTTACAGGAGTGAACTGGCGGCATAGTGTTGTTCAGCGGAGGACAATTGTAAGGAGTGGCGCAGACAGACTTAGCAGGCCTAAAATGAAAAAGTAGGTTCAATGCAGTTTAAAATTGGTTACAGGGGTACACAGGCGGCATAGCGTTGTTCAGCGGATGACAACTGTAAGGAGTGGCTGACATAGTTAGTAGGCCAAAATAATAAAGTGAGGTAAATGTGTGACAAAATTTTTTTCAAAAATAAACATGTGGCATAGCTAGGTACAGGGGTGGGCTCCTCTGCTGAGTAGCAGTCAGTGGTAGTTGGCACAAAGTATTAAATGGTCTAAATGGAGGCCAGGGCCCCTGTATAATTTTACTATCATCTATCATTTCAACAAATTTGTATTGGCAGTGCCATTGAAGGATTTAACAGCACAGACTAAACAGTGGTGGAGCAGTGAGAGGTAAGTTTTGCAAGTGGTAGAGCACTGTTCGAGCTGTGGGGAACACTCTCTTGTGGGTGGCGGTACTGGCCCAGGGCCCCTCATATTACGACAGTGTGTCTGACGTTGGGTGTGCACCACTACCGCCAGAGACACTTCATTGTACTATGAGGGACCCTGTGCCAGTGCCGTCGGCCAAAAGTGCGCACACCCACCTGTCCAGGCAAACGGCACTCGCACGGGTGCTTGCACCAAGTGGTGACCACGGCCCCATTGGGGGAGTCAGCCCATTTAGGGAGGTGTAAAAATGGCCTATGGTGGACATTCAGCAGTTGCTAATGGAGGAATTGGAGCAGTCAGTAAGAGGAGTCCAAAAGCAAGACCTTTTTACAGGAATGCTACGTGTCAGCAGGGGAAGGTGGAGCAAAATAATTAGAAATCCATGATTGGTTCATTTTAATGAAGGTTAGATCATCAACATTTTGGGTAGCCAGACGAGTCCTTTTTTCGGTCAGTATTGAACCAGCAGCACTGAAGACTAGTGTTGAGCGATACCGTCTGATACTTGAAAGTATCGGTATCGGAAAGTATCGGCCGATACCGGCAAAGTATCGGATCTAATCCGATACCGATAGCCGATACCAATACAAGTCAATGGGACTCAAGTATCGGAAGGTATCCCTGATGGTTCCCAGGGTCTGAAGGAGAGGAAACTCTCCTTCAGGCCCTGGGAACCATATTAATGTGTAAAATAAAGAATTAAAATAAAAAATATTGATATACTCAACTCTCCGACGCAGCCTGGACATCACCGCTGGTAACCGGCAGCCTGCTTTGTTTAAAATGAGCGCGTTCAGTACCTTCCATGACGTCACGGCTTCTGATTGGTCGCGTGCCGCTCATGTGACCGCCACGCGACGAATCAGAAGCCGTGACATCATCCCTCAGGTCCTAAATTCCTAATTCTAGGAATTTAGGACCTGAGAATTACGTCACGGCTTGTGACTGGTCGCGTGGCGGTCACATGGGCGGCCACGACCAATCACAAGATGTGACGTCATCTAAGGCCCTGAACGCGCTCATTCTTAGGAAGGAAGGCTGCCGGAAGCCGAGGGTGAGTATATTCCTATTAGGTATATACTCACCCTCGGACGCGCCCTGCTTCTTTCCGGCAGCCTTCCTTCTTAAAAATGAGCACGTTCAGGGCCTTAGATGACGTCACAGCTTGTGATTGGTCGCGGCCGCCCATGTGACCGCCACGCGACCAATCACAAGCCGTGACGTAATTCTCTGGTCCTAAATTCCTAGAGTTAGAGAGGTGAGTATATCAAAATTTTTTATTTTAATTCTTTATTTTACACATTAATATGGTCCCGATACCGATTCCCGATACAACAAAAGTATCGGATCTCGGTATCGGAATTCCGATACGGCGAGTATCGGCCGATACCCGATACTTGCGGTATCGGAATGCTCAACACTACTGAAGACTCTTTCTGATAGCACACTAGCAGCTGGGCAAGCGAGCTCCTGTAATGCATATTCTGCCAATTCAGGGCAGGTGTCTATTTTAGATGCTCAGTAATCAAAGGGGAATGACGTGTGAGGGAGAACATCGATAAGGGAGGAAAAATAGTTAGTAACCATACTGGACAAATGTTGTCTCCTGTCACTTTGAATGGATGCAGCAGTACCTGTCGTGTCTGCGGTCATTGCGAAATCACTCCACAACCTGGTCATAAAACCCCTCTGTCCAATGCCACTTCTGATTTGTGCACCTCTAACACCTCTGCCATGTTGCCCCCTGCAGCTCGTGTGAGAACCATCACCGCCGCTGTGTGCTGGGAATGCCTGAACCAAATGGTCTACAGGAGTTGCTTGTTTGGTAGCCAATATTTGTTCAAAGTTCTCATGTGGCATGATATTTTGCAATTTCCCTTTATAGCGTGGATCCAGGAGGCAGGTCAAGCAGTAATCGTCATCGGTCATCATTTTGATAATGCGGGGGTCTCTTTTTAGGATACGCAAGGCATAATCAGCCATGTGGGCCAATGTTCCAGGTGTCAAATCACTGCTTGTGCTGGGTTGAGGAGCACTTTCTGGCAAATCAACATCACTTGTCTCCCGCAAAAACCCTGTACCTGACCTTGCAACGCCACCAGTTTCTATTGCCCCCTGAGAAGCATCCTCCTCCCATAAATATTAATTTCCATCCTCCTCCTCTTCGTCCGCCACCTCGTCCAGGAGAGTTCCCTGAGCAGACAATGGCTGACTGTCATCAAGGCTTCCCTCATCCTCGGCTGCAGACGCTTGCTCCTTAATGTGCGTCAAACTTTGCATCAGCAGACGCATTAGTGGGATGCTCATGCTTATGATGGCGTCGTCTGCACTTACCAGCCATGTGCATTCCTCAAAACACTGAAGGACTTGACAGGTCTTGTAGCTTCAACCACTGCACATCTGACAACTCCATGTCTGCCATCCAACTGCCTGCCCGTGTATGTGTATCCTCCCACAAATACATTGCAGCACGCCTCTGTTCGCACAGCCTCTGAAGGATGTGCAGTGTGGAGTTCCACCTTGTTGCAACGTCGATTATTAGGCGGTGCTGGGGAAGCTTTAACGATCGCTGATGGTTCTGCATACGGCTGGAGTGTACGGTTAACCGGCGGATGTGCGAACAAAGTCTTCGCACCTTCAGGAGCAGGGCTGGTAACCCCGGATAACTTTTCAGGAAGCACTGCACCACCAGGTTCAAGGTGTGAGCCAGGCAAGGTATGTGTTTCAGTTGTGAAAGGGCTATGGCAGCCATAAAATTCCTTCCGTTATCACTGACTACCTTGCCTGCCTCAAGATGTACACTGCCCAGCCATGACTGGGTTTGTTGCTGCAAGTACTTGGCCAGTACTTCCGCGGTGTGTCTGTTGTCACCCAAATACTTAATTTGTACCACAGCCTGCTGACGCTTCCCACTAGCTGTTCGATAATTGGACACCTCGTGTGCAACACTGGCAGCTGCAGATAGAGTGGTCATGCGACTGCGCTCTATGGACGAGCTTTTGCTTCTGGAGGAGGAGGAGGAGGAGGGGTGGCAAATGCCTACAGCCAACTGTTTCCTAGACCGTGGGCTAGGCAGAACTGTCCCACTATGGCTGTCCCCTGTGGACCCTGCATACACCACATTAACCCAGTGCGCAGTGATGGACACGTAACGTCCCTGGCCATGCCTACTGGTCCATGCATCTGTTGTGACTGATTGCCTCAGTGCATGGACAATGCGGTCTTTTACATGCTGGTGGAGGGCTGGGATGGCTTTTCTCACAATGAAGTGCCGACTGGATAGGTCATAGCGTGGTACTGCGTAGGCCATCAGGTCTTTGAAAGCTTTGCTTTCAACCAACCGGTAGGGCATCATCTCTAACGTAATTAGTATAGCAATGTGGGTGTTCAAACCCTGTGTACGCGGATGAGAGGATGAGTACATTCTTTTCCTAACGAGAGTCTCTTGTAGGGTGAGCTGGACTGGAGAGCTGCATATGGTGGATCTAGTGGGGGTGGTGGTGGACATGGCGGATTGAGAGAGGGTTGGTGATGGTATTCTTGATGTTCGCCTACATACAATGTTTCCTACCAATAACCTTGTGATTCCCTGACTGCTTTGGCCTTGCAACGATACCTCCATATTTGCTGCTGGTGGTGTCCTAACCAGTGGGCTTACAGTGAGGGAAGTGTCATGGTTCCCAATGGCAAGGGAACGTCAGAGAACATAAATAACAGAACAGCTCTTGGGTGATGGAATCTCGAGCTGACCGTGAGCTAAACCTACCACACAACTAACAGTGGCCGGGTGGCGTACCTACGTTTTTTCCCTAGACGCCTAGCGCCAGCCGGAGGACTAACTAACCCTAATAGAGGAAAAGACAGACCTGGCTTACCTCTAGGGAAATTCCCCCAAAAAGGAGACAGAAGCCCCCCACATATATTGACGTTGAATTCAGAGGAAAAGACATACGCAGTATGAAGGTAGGTTCAGCAAAGCGAGGTCCGCTTACTAGATAGCAAGAAGATACAATAGGGAACTTCACGGTCAGCTGAAAACCCTATTAAAGTACCATCCCGAAATTACTTTAAGACTCATGTGTCAACTCATGACACCGGAGTGGCAATTTCGGCCCACAAGAGCTTCCAGCTACAGAAAAATAACATAACTGTGAACTGGAACAAAAATGCAAAACAAACTTAGGACTAAGAGTCCAACTTAGCTGATAGTAGTCTAGAAGCAGGAACATGCAACAGAAAGGCTCTGGTTACATTGATGGCCGGCACTAGAATAACTGAGCAGCAAGGCTAAATAGGATACACCCATATCCTAATGGAAACAGGTGAACAGAGAAAGTGAAGCACACAAGTCCAGTACCACCAGTGACCACCGGGGGAGCCCAAAAACCAAACCCACAACAGTACCCCCCCCTCAAGGAGGGGGCACCGAACCCTCACAAGAACCACCAGGGCGATCAGGACGAGCCCTATGAAAGGCACGGACCAAATCAGAGGCATGAACATCAGAGGCTGTCACCCAAGAATTATCCTCTTGACCGTAGCCCTTCCACTTGACCAGATACTGAAGTTTCCATCTGGAAACACGGGAGTCCAGGATCTTCTCCACAACGTACTCCAATTCACCCTCAACCAACACCGGAGCGGGAGGCTCAACGGAAGGCACAACCGGTACCTCATACCTGCGCAATAATGACCGATGGAAGACATTATGGATAGAAAAAGATGCTGGGAGGTCCAATCGAAAGGACACGGGGTTAAGAATCTCCAAAATCTTATACGGGCCGATGAACCGAGGCTTAAACTTAGGAGAAGAAACCCTCATAGGGACAAAACGAGAAGACAACCACACCAAGTCCCCAACACGAAGACGAGGACCAACACGACGACGGCGGATAGCAAAATGCCGAGTCTTCTCCTGGGACAACTCCAAATTGTCCACCACCTGCCCCCAAATCCGATGCAACCTCTCCACCACAGCATCCACTCCAGGACAATCCGAAGATTCCACTTGACCGGAGGAAAATCGAGGATGAAACCCCAAATTACAGAAAAACGGGGACACCAAGGTGGCAGAGCTGGCCCGATTATTGAGGGCAAACTCCGCCAAAGGCAAAAAAGCAACCCAATCATCCTGATCCGCAGACACAAAACACCTCAAATATGTCTCCAAGGTCTGATTAGTCCGCTCGGTCTGGCCATTAGTCTGAGGATGGAAAGCAGACGAAAAAGACAAATCTATGCCCATCCTAGCACAGAATGCCCGCCAAAATCTAGACACGAATTGGGTCCCTCTGTCAGAAATGATATTCTCAGGAATACCATGCAAACGAACAACATTTTGAAAAAACAGAGGAACCAACTCGGAAGAAGAAGGCAACTTAGGCAAGGGAACCAGATGGACCATCTTAGAGAAACGGTCACACACCACCCAGATGACAGACATCTTCTGAGAAACAGGCAGATCCGAAATAAAATCCATCGAGATGTGCGTCCAAGGCCTCTTCGGGATAGGCAAGGGCAACAACAATCCACTAGCCCGAGAACAACAAGGCTGGCTTGGCCCGAGCACAAACGTCACAAGACTGCACAAAGCCTCGCACATCTCGTGACAGGGAAGGCCACCAGAAGGACCTTGCCACCAAATCCCTGGTACCAAAGATTCCAGGATGACCTGCCAACGCAGAAGAATGAACCTCAGAGATGACTCTACTGGTCCAATCATCAGGAACAAACAGTCTACCAGGTGGGCAACGATCAGGTCTATCCGCCTGAAACTCCTGCAAGGCCCGCCGCAGGTCTGGAGAAACGGCAGACAATATCACTCCATCTTTAAGGATACCTGTGGGCTCAGAATTACCAGGGGAGTCAGGCTCAAAACTCCTAGAAAGGGCATCCGCCTTAACATTCTTAGAACCCGGTAGGTACGACACCACAAAATTAAACCGAGAGAAAAACAACGACCAGCGCGCCTGTCTAGGATTCAGGCGCCTGGCAGACTCAAGGTAAATTAAATTTTTGTGGTCAGTCAATACCACCACCTGATGTCTGGCCCCCTCAAGCCAGTGACGCCACTCCTCAAAAGCCCACTTCATGGCCAAAAGCTCCCGATTCCCAATATCATAATTCCGCTCGGCGGGCGAAAATTTACGGGAAAAAAAAGCACAAGGTCTCATCACGGAGCAGTCGGAACTTCTCTGCGACAACACCGCCCCAGCTCCGATTTCAGAAGCGTCGACCTCAACCTGAAAAGGAAGAGCAACATCAGGCTGACGCAACACTGGGGCGGAAGAAAAGCGGCGCTTGAGCTCCCGAAAGGCCTCCACAGCATCAGGGGACCAATCAGCAACATCAGCACCCTTCTTAGTCAAATCAGTCAATGGTTTTACAACATCAGAAAAACCAGCAATAAATCGACGATAAAAGTTAGCAAAGCCCAAAAATTTCTGAAGACTCTTAAGAGAAGAGGGTTGCGTCCAATCACCAATAGCCTGAACCTTGACAGGATCCATCTCGATGGAAGAGGGGGAAAAAATGTATCCCAAGAAAGAAATCTTTTGAACCCCAAAAACACACTTAGAACCCTTCACACACAAGGAATTAGACCGCAAAACCTGAAAAACCCTCCTGACCTGCTGGACATGAGAGTCCCAGTCATCCGAAAAAATCAGAATATCATCCAGATACACAATCATAAATTTATCCAAATAATCGCGGAAAATGTCATGCATAAAGGACTGGAAGACTGAAGGGGCATTTGAAAGACCAAAAGGCATCACCAAATACTCAAAATGGCCCTCGGGCGTATTAAATGCGGTTTTCCACTCATCCCCCTGCTTGATTCGCACCAAATTATACGCCCCACGGAGATCAATCTTAGAGAACCACTTGGCCCCCTTTATACGAGCAAACAAATCAGTAAGCAGTGGTAACGGATATTGATATTTAACCGTGATTTTATTCAAAAGTCGATAATCAATACACGGCCTCAAAGAGCCGTCTTTCTTAGACACAAAGAAAAAACCGGCTCCTAAGGGAGATGACGAAGGACGAATATGTCCCTTTTCCAAGGACTCCTTTATATATTCTCGCATAGCAGCGTGTTCAGGCACAGACAGATTAAATAAACGACCCTTAGGGTATTTACTACCCGGAATCAAGTCTATGGCACAATCGCACTCCCGGTGCGGAGGTAGTGAACCAACCTTGGGTTCTTCAAAAACGTCACGAAAGTCAGACAAGAATTCAGGAATCTCAGAGGGAATAGATGATGAAATGGAAACCAAAGGTACGTCCCCATGAGTTCCTTTACATCCCCAGCTTAACACAGACATAGCTCTCCAGTCGAGGACTGGGTTATGAGATTGCAGCCATGGCAATCCCAGCACCAAAACATCATGTAGATTATACAGCACCAGAAAGCGAATAACCTCCTGGTGATCCGGATTAACACGCATAGTCACTTGTGTCCAGTATTGTGGTTTATTACTAGCCAATGGGGTGGAGTCAATCCCTTTCAGAGGTATCGGAGCCTCCAGTGGCTCCAAATCATACCCACAGCGTTTGGCAAAGGACCAATCCATAAGACTCAAAGCAGCGCCAGAGTCGACATAGGCGTCCGCGGTAATAGATGACAAAGAACAAATCAGGGTCACAGATAGAATAAACTTAGACTGTAAAGTGCTAATTGAAACAGACTTGTCAGGCTTCTTAGTACGCTTAAAGCATGCTGATATAACATGAGTTGAATCACCACAATAGAAGCACAACCCATTTTTTCGTCTAAAATTCTGCCGCTCGCTTCTGGACAGAATTCTATCACATTGCATATTTTCTGGCGTTTTCTCAGTAGACACCGCCAAATGGTGCACAGGTCTGCGCTCCCGCAGACGCCTATCGATCTGAATAGCCATCGTCATGGACTCATTCAGACTCGCAGGCACAGGGAACCCCACCATAACATCCTTAATGGCATCAGAGAGACCTTCTCTGAAAATCGCCGCCAGGGCGCACTCATTCCACTGAGTAAGCACAGACCATTTGCGGAATTTTTGGCAGTATATTTCAGCTTCATCTTGCCCCTGAGACAAGGACATCAAGGCCTTTTCCGCCTGAAGCTCTAAATGAGGTTCCTCATAAAGCAACCCCAAGGCCAGAAAAAACGCATCCACATTGAGCAACGCAGGATCCCCTGGTGCCAATGCAAAAGCCCAGTCTTGAGGGTCGCCCCGGAGCAAGGAAATTACAATCCTGACCTGCTGTGCAGGGTCTCCGGCAGAGCGAGACTTCAGGGACAAAAACAATTTGCAATTATTTTTAAAATTTTGAAAGTGAGATCTATTCCCCGAGAAGAATTCAGGCAAAGGAATTCTAGGCTCAGACATAGGTGCATGAACAACAAAATCTTGCAAATTTTGTACCTTTGTGGCGAGATTATTCAAACCTGTAGCTACACTCTGAAGATCCATTTGAAACAGGTGAACACAGAGCCATTCAAGGATTAGAAGGAGAGAAAGAGAGGAAGGCTGCAGTATAGGCAGACTAGCAAGTGAATCAATTAAGAGCACACTCAGAACTAGAGGAAAAAAAAAAAAAAATTGTAGCAGACTTCTTTTTTCTCTCCTTTCTCAGCCAGTAATTTAACCCTTTTTTTGGCCGGTCAAACTGTCATGATTCTCAATGGCGAGAGAACATAGCCCAGCATATATGAGAACTAGCTCTTGGAAGATGGAAACTATAATGACCATGAACTAAACCTGCCGCACAACTAGAAGTAGCCGGGTAGCATGCCTACGTTTTTTAACCCTAGATGCCCAGCGCCAGCCGGAGAACTACCTAATCCTAGCAGAGGAAAAGACAGTCCTGGCTCACCTCTAGAGAAATTTTCCCAAAAGGCAGACAGAGGCCCCCACATATATTGGCGGTGATTTTAGATGAAATGACAAACGTAGTATGAAAATAGGTTTAGCAAAATCGAGGTCCGCTTTCTAGATAGCAGGAAGACAGAAAGGACACTTTCATGGTCAGCAGAAAACCCTATCAAAACACCATCCAGAAATTCCTTTAAGACTCTAGCATTAACTCATAACACCAGAGTGGCAATTTCCGATCACAAGAGCTTTCCAGACACAGTAACGAAACAGCAGCTGTGAACAGGAACAAAATGCAAAAACACACAAGGACAAAAGTCCAACTTAGCTGGGAGTTGTCTAGTAGCAGGAACAAGCACAGAAGGCTTCTGATTACATTGATGACCGGCAAGAAACTGACAGAGGAGCAAGGTAATATAGCGACTCCCACATCCTGATAGGAGCAGGTGAACAGAGGGGATGATGCACACAAGTTCAATTCCACAAGTGGCCACCGGGGGAGCCCAGAATCCAATTTCACAACAGACGCCACTCCTCAAAAGCCCACTTCATAGCCAAAAGCTCCCGATTACCAATATCATAATTTCGCTCGGCGGGCGAAAATTTTCTAGAAAAGAACGCACAAGGTCTCATCACGGAGCAGTCGGAACTTTTCTGCGACAAGACCGCCCCAGCTCCGATCTCGGAAGCATCGACCTCAACCTGAAAAGGAAGAGTAACATCAGGCTGACGCAACACAGGGGCGGAAGAAAAGCGGCGCTTAAGCTCCCGAAAGGCCTCCACAGCAGCAGGGGACCAATCAGCAACATCAGCACCCTTTTTGGTCAAATCAGTCAAAGGTTTAGCAACATCAGAAAAACCAGTTATAAATCGACGATAAAAATTAGCAAAGCCCAAAAATTTCTGAAGGCTCTTAAGAGAAGAAGGTTGCGTCCAATCACAAATAGCCCGAACCTTGACAGGATCCATCTCAATGGAAGAGGGGGAAAAAATGTACCCCAAAAAAGAAATCTTTTGAACCCCAAAAATACACTTAGAACCCTTCACACACAAGGAATTAGCCCGCAAAACCTGAAAAACCCTCCTGACCTGTTGGACATGAGAATCCCAGTCATCCGAAAAAATCAAAATATCATCCAGATACACGATCATAAATTTATCCAAATATTCACGGAAAATGTCATGCATAAAGGACTGAAAGACTGAAGGGGCATTTGAAAGACCAAAAGGCATTACTAAATACTCAAAATGGCCCTCGGGCGTATTAAATGCGGTTTTCCACTCATCCCCCTGCTTAATTCGCACCAAATTATACGCCCCACGGAGATCAATCTTAGAGAACCACTTAGCCCCTTTTATTCGAGCAAACAAATCAGTCAGCAGTGGCAGAGGATACTGATATTTGACTGTAATTTTATTCAAGAGTCGATAATCAATACACGGCCTCAAAGAGCCATCTTTTTTAGATACAAAGAAAAAACCGGCTCCTAAGGGAGATGAAGAAGGACGAATATGTCCCTTTTCCAGGGACTCCTTAATATATTCTCGCATAGCAGCATGTTCAGGTACAGATAGATTAAATAAACGACCCTTTGGAAATTTACTGCCCGGAATCAGATCTATGGTACAATCGCAATCTCTGTGAGGAGGTAGTGAACCAAGCTTAGGCTCCTCAAAAACATCACGATAATCAGATAAAAATTCCGGAATCTCAGAGGGAATAGATGATGAAATGGAAACCAAAGGTACGTCCCCATGAGCCCCCTGACATCCCCAGCTTAACACAGACATTGCTTTCCAGTCAAGGACTGGGTTATGAGATTGTAACCATGGTAATCCGAGCACCAAAACGTCATGTAGATTGTACAACACAAGGAAGCGAATCATCTCCTGATGGTCTGGATTCATACGCATAGTCACTTGTGTCCAGTATTGTGGTTTATTACTAGCCAATGGTGTAGAGTCAATACCCTTCAGAGGTATAGGAACTTCCAGAGGCTCTAGATCAAACCCACAGCGCCTGGCAAAGGACCAATCCATTAGACTCAAAGCGGCGCCAGAGTCGACATAGGCATCCGCGGTAATTGACGATAATGAACAAATCAAGGTCACAGACAGAATAAACTTAGACTGTAAAGTGCCAATTGAAATAGACTTATCAACCTTTTTTGTACGTTTAGAGCATGCTGATATAACATGAGTTGAATCACCACAATAGAAGCACAACCCATTTTTTCGCCTAAAATTCTGCCGTTCGCTTCTGGACAGAATTCTATCACATTGCATATTTTCTGGAGCCTTCTCAGAAGACACCGCCAAATGGTGCACAGGTTTGCGCTCCCACAAACGCCGATCAATCTGAATAGCCATTGTCATGGACTCATTCAGACCTGTAGGTGCAGGGAACCCCACCATAACATCTTTAATGGCATCAGAGAGACCCTCTCTGAAATTCGCCGACAGGGCGCACTCATTCCACTGGGTAAGCACAGACCATTTACGAAATTTTTGGCAGTATATTTCAGCTTCATCTTGCCCTTGAGATAGGGCCATCAAGGCTTTTTCAGCCTGAATCTCTAAGTTAGGTTCCTCATAAAGCAACCCCAAAGCCAGAAAAAACGCATCCACATTGAGCAACGCAGGATCCCCGGGTGCCAATGCAAATGCCCAGTCTTGAGGGTCACCCCGCAGCAAGGAAATTACTATCCTAACCTGCTGTGCGGGATCTCCAGCGGAGCGAGATCTCAGGGAAAGAAATAATTTACAATTATTTTTGAAATTCAGGAAACGAGATCTATCCCCGGAGAAAAATTCTGGTATAGGAATTCTAGGTTCAGATATAGGAGCATGAATAACAAAATCCTGTAAATTTTGAACCTTCATAGCAAGATTATTCAAACCTGTAGCCGAACTCTGAGGATCCATTTTACTCAGGTGAGATCAGAGCCATTCAAGGATTAGAAGGAGAGAGAGAGACAAAGGCTGCAATTAGAGCAGAAATGCAACTAAGTCAACTAAAGAGCAAGCTCAGAGGAAAAAAAAAAAAAAAAATCTGCAGACTTCTTTTTCTCTCCTTTCTTCTGCCAACGGTTTTAACACTGGGCCGGCCATACTGTCATGGTTCCCAATGGCAAGGGAACGTCAGAGAACATAAATAACAGAACAGCTCTTGGGTGATGGAATCTCGAGCTGACCGTGAGCTAAACCTACCACACAACTAACAGTGGCCGGGTGGCGTACCTACGTTTTATCCCTAGACGCCTAGCGCCAGCCGGAGGACTAACTAGCCCTAATAGAGGAAAAGACAGACCTGGCTTACCTCTAGGGAAATTCCCCCAAAAAGGAGACAGAAGCCCCCCACATATATTGACGGTGAATTCAGAGGAAAAGACATACGCAGTATGAAGGTAGGTTCAGCAAAGCGAGGTCCGCTTACTAGATAGCAAGAAGATACAATAGGGAACTTCACGGTCAGCTGAAAACCCTATTAAAGTACCATCCCGAAATTACTTTAAGACTCATGTGTCAACTCATGACACCGGAGTGGCAATTTCGGCCCACAAGAGCTTCCAGCTACAGAAAAATAACATAACTGTGAACTGGAACAAAAATGCAAAACAAACTTAGGACTAAGAGTCCAACTTAGCTGATAGTAGTCTAGAAGCAGGAACATGCAACAGAAAGGCTCTGGTTACACTGATGGCCAGCACTAGAATAACTGAGCAGCAAGGCTAAATAGGATACACCCATATCCTAATGGAAACAGGTGAACAGAGAAAGTGAAGCACACAAGTCCAGTACCACCAGTGACCACCGGGGGAGCCCAAAAACCAAACCCACAACAGGGAAGCAATGTAGCGTTGCTGACTACCTTCATTCTGAGCAGGTGCACCAACGGTACGGGACTTTTGGTAGTTAGTCCAGGCTTGCAAGTGCATGCTGGTTAAATGTCTAAGCATGGACGTTGTATTTAAATTTTGAAGATTCTTCCCACTGCTAAAGATATTTGAGCATTTATTACAGATAACTTTTGACTGATCATTCGGATCTTGGTTACAAAATTGCCACACTACACTCTTCCTACTATGGAATACCTTTTCAGGCATTGCACGCTGTGCTACTTTCACCGGATGGCCACGCTGTCCTAAAACTGTTTTTGTTTTCGACAAACTTTTTGGCCTGATACGGGCCTGCCAGATGACAGCTGTTGCGATGTAGATGGCTGCTGCGGATCATCCTCCTCCACTTCTGAGCTACTGGCAGTGGCACCCTCTTCCCCAATGGCTGCCAATCTGGGTCAACAACTGGGTCATCTATAACCTCCTCTTCAATGTCATGTGCACCTTCCTCTGTGTCACCGTGTAAGGTGCTATAGCGTTCGGGATGGGGCACCATAGTCTCATCAGGGTCAGATTCTGGCTCAGTACACTGTGAGGGCAATGTAGTGATCTGAGTCAATGGAACAGCATAATAATCTAGCTGTGGCTGTGCATCAGTGCACTCCATGTCCGATTCATCTTGTAATGGGCAGTTAACAATTTCCCTTTCTAACCCAGGCATGGTATGTGTAAAGAGCTCCATGGAGTAACCTGTAGTGTCGCCTGACACATCCTTCACTTTTAGTTTGGGTGAAGGACACAAGGAGACGTCTTGTTCCTGACCAGGAGCATCCACTGATGACTCGCTGCTTTTATATTTGGAACTTTCTGAAGAGGAGGCGAAAGAGCTAGAGGCTGAGTCAGCAAGGAAAGCTAAAACTTTTTCCTGCTGCCCTGCCTTTAAAAGCTGTTTTCCTACTCCCAGATAAGGGAGCCTTCGAGGCCTTGTGTAGCCAGACGATGACGCTGGCTCAACACCTCCCGCCTTAGGTGCTATTGTGCTTTTGCCACTACCACCAGATGCACCACCACCACCACCATCAGTACCAGCTGGCAACCACCGCCCACTGGCTCTTCCACCAGACTTCCTCATTTTTTGGAAAATCTAACCAAAATAACAACCCTTATATGGTACTGTAAAACAAGGTAGAAGGTGTATATAAACTTGATGAGAATTTAAATCTCCCTTTTTTTGTGGGAGACTGAACCAAAACTCATGCCCTGTGCATAAAACAACACAATGTAAGTGGAAGAAAGTGGCTGGCTGATATACGACAAACTAACAGGACTGAAGTATATCCACTTTGTGAGAATTTGAATCTCACTTTTTTTTGGAGACTGAACCAAAACTCAGGCCCAGTGTACTGTATAAAACAACACAATGTAAGTGGCAGAAAGTGGCTGGAAGATATATGAAAAAATACAAGGACTGTAGAACAATTTCAATCTCCCTACAATGATCTCAGGACAAGTATGGCAGCAATAAAAAGGACTGCTGCACACAAAAGTGTGGACAAATAAACAAGATGACTGTGCAGAAAGGAGCAACATGATTTTTGCTTTTAAAAAAGCAGTTGGTTTACACAGCAGCGTGCAAACAGCAATGCAGCTATCAGGGAGCCTTATCAGGCAGCCTAATAAGATACAGAGCTGATGCGCAAAGATATAGCCTCCACTATCCCTGCAAAACAAAGGTGGTGTTGGACAGTGGAAATCACTACAGCACAAGCGGTTTGGGGGTTAATCTTCCCTCCCTAACTATATCCCTTCTTCTGATGAAGCTGCAGCAACCTCTCCCTATGCTAAGATCGGCAGAAGTAAGATGGCGGTCGGCGTGTACGCCCCTTTATAACCCCTGTGACGCCGCAGAAAGCAAGCCAATCACTGTCATGCCCTTCTCTAAGACGGTGGGGACCGAGACCTATGTCATTACGCTGCCCCACTCTGCGTCCTCATTCGTTGGCTGAAAAATGGTGCTGAAAGCGTCATACGAAACGCGACTTTTGCACGCAGATCACCGACATCATGGCCGATCCCACACTAGGATCGGGTCGGGTTTCATCAAACCCGACTTTGCCGAAAGTCAGCGATTTTTGAATTTGTCCGATACGTTTCGCTCAACCCTACTGGTAACATAGCAACAAAGTAACATGGTTAGCAAGGCCGATAAAAGACATTTATCCATACAGTTCAGCCTATATTCCATCAGAATAAATCCCCAGATCTACGTCCTTCTAAAGTACCTTATAACTGTAAGATACAATATTGTTACGTTCCAGGAAGACATCCAGGCCTCTCATGAACCCCTCGACTGAGTTCAACATCACCACCTCCTCAGGCAAGGAATTCCAGATTCTCACTGCCCTAAAAGTAAAGAATCCGCTTCTATGTTGGTGGAAAAATCTTCTCTCCTCCAGACGCAGAGAATACTCCCTTGTGACCATCACCTTCCTTGGTATAAACAGATCCTCGGAGAGATATTTGTATTGTCCCCTTATGTACTTATACAGTATATGGTTATTAGATCGCCCCTCAGTCGTCTTTTTTCTAAACATTCATACTGATAACCTGTCCTTAGGATAGGTCATCAATACCAGATCTGTGGGGGGTGAGACACCCATCACTCCCGCAGTTCATTCTTTTTACATTTACTGGGTGCTTTTTCTGTTGGGTTAGAGAGTGTACCTACCTTAAAAGACGTTGTGTGCACATACACTAACTATCATTGTCCACTTTTGTAAGCTTAAATAATTAATCATTAAAATTCGATTAAATAAAATCAAATGTCATTTGTAAGCACTTACATTTTTCAGCAACTGTTTTTATTTGTGTAATAAACTTGATTAGCTATAAACAAATGATTTCTGTAATGATGCTTTTGAATAATTTTTTGGATGTTAATTTTCAATATATTGTAACAAGAAAATGCAATAATAAAAAGTAAACAATGTGTTTTCCCATGGTTTGACTTATTGCAATGTTATTTTTGATTAGTTTAGCCTAATTGAAAAGGAGAATAAAACTGCATTTCAGGTAATAAGATTTATAGGTAACATTTTATTTTTATTAAATTACTATTATGACTAATCTGTAGAGTAAAATGTGGTTTCAATTGTATAAAAATGGCAATCTAATTCCATGATACGTATTGGTCTTATTGCATATATCATTTGTCATTAAGATCATATGACTCTTCCATTGGAAACTGATAAATGACAAAATATCTAATATTGAGAATGCCTTTGGGCACTGAGTTTGCAAGGTCCATGTTCATGTGTGGTATTGTATGAAGGAAAATAACGTTTATATAGATCTGCGACTACACAGTGCTGTGTAAAGATATTTATTTTTCCCCAAATTTTTTAGATTTTTGCTAATTTGTCACGTTTAAATGCTTCATATTAAACTAATCATAATATTATAAAAAGAAAATATATGTAAAAACAACATGCAGCTTTTAAAAGTCTATCCCATGAATTGAATTAGAATTTTCAGATATAGGTTTAAACTATATCATCCACATAAATAATTACTGCACCCTTAAACATTACAATTGACAGCAAGAAATGTAATCAGAGACCTGCTATAAATTGTGAGGAGTCTTGTACATCCATGTGGAAAAATTGTAAACAATTATGAATAATCTAAGCAATGGCTTTGTAACTTTCTGCATGAGTAGATTTCAATTATTTTGTTTGATATTTGTATTTGGATCTCCCTAGCATGTGATAACATATCTCATTTTACATTCCCAGACTGGTTCAATTTAGGGTTGAGCGACTCTCACTTTTTTAGGATCGAGTCGGGTTTCGCGAAACCTGACTTTGTCAAAAGTCGAGTCAAGTCTAATCGTCCGATTATCATCTAAAGTCGGAGATCGTCCGAAACACGAAACCCAATGCAAGTCAATGGGGAAGCATAGTCGGCAGTGAGTGGAGGCCAGGAAAACACCTACAGTGCCCATTGTAATGGTAAAAACATCCATTCTTGTTACTGAAGCTTGTCAATCTTAATTTACTTTATAATAATAGTTAGGCATTGGAAATTAGGGGTCATTTGGCTAAAGTTGTGGGGGGTAGGGCTGGTTCAAGTTTTTAGTGGGCCCAGGAAACGTGGACTACGTCACGGCGGTGGAGCAGTGAGATGTAAGTATTTCAAGTTTGCAAGTGCTGTGATCCTGAGCAAGCAGGGGGGCCCACTCGTTCGCATTGGCTCTGGCACAGGGCCCCTCAAAGTACGGTGGTGTGTTTGCACGGCGGGGGCGCCTCCCACCGGCAGCGACACTTTTGCGTACTCTGAGGGGCCCTGTGTCTGTGACGTTGCCAATGAGTATGCCCCCCCACCTGATGAAGGAACCTGCACTTTCATCTGCACCTTCCTCTTTGTCCCCGTGTAAGGTGGTATAGTATGCGGGAAGGGGAACCTGACTTTCAGCAGGGTCAGATTGTGGCTGTGTAGCGTGCAAGGGGAATGTAGTGGTCTGGGTCAATGTACCACAAGACTCATCTAGCACTGGCTGGGCAATGGGCAGGATGAGGAGGAAACACAGATATAGGCCCAAATAGTAAAGTGGGCTAAATGCAGTTAAAAATTGGTAACAGGACTAACCAGGCGGCATTGCTTTGTTCAGTGGAGTAGAAAGCCCAAGAGCGGCAGACACCGTTTTAAGGGCCCAACCACACTAGTAGGCCCAAGGCAGTTTAATATTACAAATATAGGCCGAAAGCCTGAAGATTGAAGCTCAGGAAAATAACACACTATATTACAGTATAGTTTCTGTGGCACAAAATGACTGACAGAGATACCACAGACAGGACTGGTGCAGATGCACAGATTTGACAATATTAATCTCCACATTTTTTATATGGGAGACTAGTCAATAAATCAGGCCCACTGTATGACAGTATAGTTTCTGTGGCTGAAAATAACTGACAGAGATACCACAGACAGGAGTGGCACAGATGCACAGATTTGCCAATACTAATCTCCCTTTATTATTTTTTTTATATGGGAGAATATATATGCACAGTCGACTAGAGCGGGGGCACCATTTGCGCAGGTATCTAGGGTGCCTACCCCCGCAGGCAGGTAGGGTGTATTTAGGTACAGTATAGGGGTATAGGCTGATTTGCCCTATTACAGGCTAAAATAAGTGTGCAATACATCATATAAGTGTGTATATTGGTAGACAAAAGTGAACACACGTATGCACAAGCCTATATATATATATATATATATACCCCCTTTTTTCCTATTACAAGTGCAACATATTTTAAAAGGTGTGCGATATCTTTTGAACACACTCTTTGCACTATTTTTGATTTGTGACAATTATTTGTCTGTTGTGTATGGTCTGCTGGATGTGGTATTTCTATCTTCCGCACGACAGGGCCTATTAAGGATAGTTAGGATCAGCCAACGTTGAGCAGGGGCGCCATTGCGCAAGTATATAGGGTGCCAACCTCTGCTGCGAGGAAGGGCACAGATAGTTGGTCCAATAGGGAGTTGATGCACCCTGTATCTTTGTCGGCAGCCATACGTGTTTTTAGATCATGTATGTTGTATAGAATGTTTTATTTAAAGGTAGTAAATGTTAAGTTTTATTGTGTCATTTACTTTATTTGAAATAGTGTCTTTTTCTGCGGTGATTTGATTAAGGTAGGACGCTTTCATGAAGAAAAATTCTGTGAAAAAAACAACATTAGTCTCCCTTTATTTTTATTTTTTTAAATGGGAGACTAGTGATTAAATCAGGCCCACTATATCACAGTATAGTTTCTGTGGCACAAAATGACTGACAGAGATACCACAGACACGACTGGCACAGATGCACAGATTTGGCAATATTATTCTCCCTTTATTTTTATTTTTTTTATATGGGAGACTAGTGATTAAATCAGGCCCACTAGATCACAGTATAGTTTCTGTGGCACAAAATGACTGACAGAGATACCACAGACACGACTGGCACAGATGCACAGATTTGGCAATATTATTCTCCCTTTATTTTTATTTTTTTTTTATATGGGAGACAAGTTAATAAATCAGGCCCAATGTATGACAGTATAGTTTCTGTGGCACAAAATGACTGACAGAGAAACCACAGACACGACTGGCACAGATGCACAGATTTGGCAATATTATTCTCCCTTTATTTTTATTTTTTTTATATGGGAGACTAGTGATTAAATCAGGCCCACTATATCACAGTATAGTTTCTGTGGCACAAAATGACTGACAGAGATACCACAGACACGACTGGCACAGATGCACAGATTTGGCAATATTATTCTCCCTTTATTTTTATTTTTTTTTATATGGGAGACAAGTTAATAAATCAGGCCCAATGTATGACAGTATAGTTTCTGTGGCACAAAATGACTGACAGAGAAACCACAGACACGACTGGCGCAGATGCACAGATTTGGCAATATTATTCTCCCTTTATTTTTAATTTTTTTATATGGGAGACTAGTGATTAAATCAGGCCCACTATATCACAGTATAGTTTCTGTGGTACAAAATAACTGACAGAGATACCACAGACAGGAGTGGCACAGATGCACAGATTTGCCAATATTAATCTCCCTTTATTATTTTTTTTATATGGGAGAATATATATGCACAGTCGACTAGAGCGGGGGCGCCATTTGCGCAGGTATCTAGGGTGCCTACCCCCGCAGGCAGGTAGGGTGTATTTAGGTACAGTATAGGGGTATAGGCTGATTTGCCCTATTACAGGCTAAAATAAGTGTGCAATACATCATATAAGTGTGTATATTGGTAGACAAAAGTGAACACACGTATGCACAAGCCTATATATATATATATATATATATATCCCCCTTTTTTCCTATTACAAGTGCAACATATTTTAAAAGGTGTGCGATATCTTTTGAACACACTCTTTGCACTATTTTTGATTTGTGACAATTATTTGTCTGTTGTGTATGGTCTGCTGGATGTGGTATTTCTATCTTCCGCACGACAGGGCCTATTAAGGATAGTTAGGATCAGCCAACGTTGAGCAGGGGCGCCATTGCGCAAGTATATAGGGTGCCAACCTCTGCTGCGAGGAAGGGCACAGATAGTTGGTCCAATAGGGAGTTGATGCACCCTGTATCTTTGTCGGCAGCCATACGTGTTTTTAGATAATGTATGTTGTATAGAATGTTTTATTTAAAGGTAGTAAATGTTAAGTTTTATTGTGTCATTTACTTTATTTGAAATAGTGTCTTTTTCTGCGGTGATTTGATTAAGGTAGGACGCTTTCATGAAGAAAAATTCTGTGAAAAAAACAACATTAGTCTCCCTTTATTTTTATTTTTTTAAATGGGAGACTAGTGATTAAATCAGGCCCACTATATCACAGTATAGTTTCTGTGGCACAAAATGACTAACAGAGATACCACAGACACGACTGGCACAGATGCACAGATTTGGCAATATTATTCTCCCTTTATTTTTATTTTTTTTATATGGGAGACTAGTGATTAAATCAGGCCCACTAGATCACAGTATAGTTTCTGTGGCACAAAATGACTGACAGAGATACCACAGACACGACTGGCACAGATGACAGATGCACAGATTTGGCAATATTATTCTCCCTTTATTTTTATTTTTTTTTTATATGGGAGACAAGTTAATAAATCAGGCCCAATGTATGACAGTATAGTTTCTGTGGCACAAAATGACTGACAGAGAAACCACAGACACGACTGGCACAGATGCACAGATTTGGCAATATTATTCTCCCTTTATTTTTAATTTTTTTATATGGGAGACTAGTGATTAAATCAGGCCCACTATATCACAGTATAGTTTCTGTGGTACAAAATGACTGACAGAGAAACCACAGACACGACTGGCACAGATGCACAGATTTGGCAATATTATTCTCCCTTTATTTTTATTTTTTTATATGGGAGACAAGTCAATAAATCAGGCCCAATGTATGACAGTATAGTTTCTGTGGCACAAAATGACTGACAGAGAAACCACAGACACGACTGGCACAGATGCACAGATTTGGCAATATTATTCTCCCTTTATTTTTATTTTTTTATATGGGAGACTAGTGATTAAATCAGGCCCACTATATCACAGTATAGTTTCTGTGGCACAAAATGACTGACAGAGATACCACAGACACGACTGGCGCAGATGCACAGATTTGGCAATATTATTCTCCCTTTATTTTTAGTTTTTTATATGGGAGACTAGTGATTAAATCAGGCCCACTATATCACAGTATAGTTTCTGTGGCACAAAATGACTGACAGAGATACCACAGATACGACTGGCACAGATGCACAGATTTGGCAATATTATTCTCCCTTTAGTTTTATTTTTTTATATGGGAGACTAGTGATTAAATCAGGCCCACTAGATCACAGTATAGTTTCTGTGGCACAAAATGACTGACAGAGATACCACAGACACGACTGGCACAGATGCACAGATTTGGCAATATTATTCTCCCTTTATTTTTATTTTTTTATATGGGAGACAAGTCAATAAATCAGGCCCAATGTATGACAGTATAGTTTCTGTGGCACAAAATGACTGACAGAGAAACCACAGACACGACTGGCACAGATGCACAGATTTGGCAATATTATTCTCCCTTTATTTTTAGTTTTTTATATGGGAGACTAGTGATTAAATCAGGCCCACTATATCACAGTATAGTTTCTGTGGCACAAAATGACTGACAGAGATACCACAGACACGACTGGCACAGATTTGGCAATATTATTCTCCCTTTATTTTTAGTTTTTTATATGGGAGACTAGTGATTAAATCAGGCCCACTATATCACAGTATAGTTTCTGTGGCACAAAATGACTGACAGAGATACCACAGATACGACTGGCACAGATGCACAGATTTGGCAATATTATTCTCCCTTTATTTTTATTTTTTTATATGGGAGACTAGTGACTAAATCAGGCCCACTAGATCACAGTATAGTTTCTGTGGCACAAAATGACTGACAGAGATACCACAGACACGACTGGCACAGATGCACAGATTTGGCAATATTATTCTCCCTGTATTTTTATTTTTTTATATGGGAGACTAGTGATTAAATCAGGCCCACTAGATCACAGTATAGTTTCTGTGGCACAAAATGACTGACAGAGATACCACAGACACGACTGGCACAGATGCACAAATTTGGCAATATTATTCTCCCTTTATTTTTTTTTTTATATGGGAGACAAGTTAATAAATCAGGCCCAATGTATGACAGTATAGTTTCCGTGGCACAAAATGACTGACAGAGAAACCACAGACACGACTGGCACAGATGCACAGATTTGGCAATATTATTCTCCCTTTATTTTTATTTTTTGGGGGCAGACTAGTGAATAAATGAGGCCCACTATATTACAGTATAGTTTCTGTGGCACAAAATGACTGACAGAGATACCACAGACAGGACTGGCGCAGATGCACTGATTGGCAATATAAATCTCCCTTTTTAGGTGTGGGACAGCGCAGAAAAATACAGGCCCACTGTTTTACACTACACAGTTTCAGGGGCAGAAAGTGGCTTGAAGATATATACAGTATATAAGAAAAAAAAAAATTGCTACAATTACTATCTCCCAACAATAATCTCAGAAAAGTATGGCAGGCAGCAATAAAAGGGACGGCTGCACACAAAAAGTGTGGACAAACAAACAAGATAGCTGTGCAGAAAGGAAGGAGCCAAATAAGCGAGAAAACAGCCGCACTGAAAGGAAGGAGCAGCAGGATTTGTGCTGTGAAAAAAGCAGTTGGTTTGCACAGCGGCGTACACACAGCAATGCAACTATCAGGGAGCCTTCTAGGGCAGCTCTGTAAGCTACAGAGCTGATGAAGAAAAATTTAGCCTCCACTGTCCCTGCAAAGAAAAGGTGGTGTGGGACAGTGGAAATCGCTACAGCACAAGCAGTTTTGGGGGTTAATTTACCCTGCCTAACGCTATCCCTGCTTCTGACGAAGCGGCAGCAACCTCTCCCTATGCTCAGATCAGCAGCAGTAAGATGGCGGTTGGCGGGAACGCCCCTTTATAGCCCCTGTGACGCCGCAGAAAGCAAGCCAATCACTGCCATGCCCTTCTCTAAGATGGTGGGGACCGAGACCTATGTTATCACGCTGCCCACACTCTGCATCCACCTTCAATGGCTGAGAAAGGGCGCTGAAAGCGTCATACGAAACGCGACTTTGGCGCGAAGGTCACAGACTGCGTGGCCGATCCCACGCTGGGATCGGGTCGGGTTTCACGAAACCCGACTTTGCCAAAATTCGGCGACTTTTGAAATTGTTCGATCCGTTTCGCTCAACCCTAGTTCAATTTTCTGATGTTTAAATTCAACAGGTTGACTACTTAGGCTACGTTCACATTTGCGTTGTGCGCCGCAGCATCGGCAACACAATGCACAACGCAAACAAAACCGCAACAAAACGCATGCTAAAACGCTGCGTTTTGCGACGCATGCGTTCTTTTTGGCCGAAAGTTGGACGCAAAAAAAATGCAACTTGTTGCGTTCTCTGCGCCCAACGCTTGCGGCCATGCGTCGCAAAACGCAGCACAACACATGTCCATGCGCCTCCATGTTTAATATAGGGGCGCATGACGCATGCGGCGACGCTGCGGCGCCCGACACTGCGGCGCCGAACGCTAATGTGAACGTAGAGTTATAGCATACTGTCAGTACTGTTGTACTTATTGAGTACTTATACTTATATACTTATATGGGTATCACTAGTGAAAGTGAATGTGAACCCAACTGTCAATTTAATTTGATTAGGTGCTGTATTTAATAGTTAATGGGACAATTACAGGGCAAGGTCAGGGCTTTTGAAATTATATCAACATTTATAAAAAGCATTTTCTTACCTAATTTGCTCATTTTTGTCAAGTAATAAAAGCTGTTAATGATCTGAAGCATACAAGCCTGATGAATGTGAAAAAGTAGAAAAAAATATTTAATTAAGCTTAGATTCCTTTAAATATTTAAAGGATAACCTCGTTTTAATTTTTATTTTACAAATCAATAGTACATATTAAAATAAGCAACTTTGCTATATATCTTATAAGAGAAATCTGCTTCTTTCTCAGCCAGGATTGGTTAATCATAGAGATGTTCTGGTTTGTCGTGTTCAATGGAACTGCAGTCCAACTGCAGTAAACGGAAGCACAATGAGGGTAAGAGCAGGACAATTGCACTGCAAACAAATGTGGATAGAGATATCAGTTCAAGGTGTTTTCCCACGAACAGAGAACATTTTAAAGTTGATTTTAATAATAATTTCCACAGTTGGATGTGTTTAAAAAAATCTTCCAGAGCTGAGATAATCTTATTAATGTGCGCCTGCTGTGTGCTGTGTAATGGCTGTGTCTGACCGTGCAGGGACATGGTATGATCATACCACAGCTCCTGGGCAGTGGAGGAAGCCAAAGAGAGTATACAGATAACACAGCATGGAATCACAGATGATCATTTTGTGAGATAAAGTATATCCCTGCCGGTTTTAAAAAAATGTTTTACCTCAAATTTTTTGTGATTACAGATGAGCGAACTCATGGATGTCCGTGTTCAGCTTGTTCGGGAGGACTTTTTTTAAAGTCCCATTCGGGTTGTGAACTTGACCCGAACTTGACCCTGGACCCTAAGTCCCATAAAAGTAATTGGGGACTCAAACTTCAGAGCTGTAAAATGAATGTTGTAGTAAGGAATAGGGAGCTGCAAAGGGAAGGGAAATGTGAGTAAGAGCCGAACAATTGCCCTGGAAAAAAAAAATGTGGATGGGGGAAAATGACTTGAAGAAGTAATTTCATCATAGCCATAATGTAAAATAGGAAGTGAATCAAGAGCATAAAAAAATTAACAGTACTCCCACAGAGACTGAGGTTTGCTACCACCAGTCCAGATATAAATTTCACCCTAAGAGCATTGGTGAGAGTATCTCCAAAGAAATAGCTTACAAACTTCACTCCCACACGATGGGGCAAAGTGCTCTCATGGAAGCTGATTCAAATTTCACCCACAGAGCATTTGGAACAAATACCCAACATAAAATTAATAAAAATTTCAGCCACAGAGCATGGGGAACAACACCTTCACAAAAGATTTTTTTTTATTTCAGCCTCAGAGCATGGGGAACAATACCACACACAGAAGATTTTAACAAATTTCAGCCTCAGAGCATGGGGAACTATAAGCCCACAGAAGATTTTAACAAATTTCTGCCTCAGAGCATGGGGAAAAATACCCCCACAGAAGATTTTAACAAATTTCAGTCTCATAGCATGGGGAACAATACCCCAAAAGAAGTTTTTTTTTTAAATATCAGCCTTAGAACACGGTAAACAATACACCCATATTAGATTTTACCAAATTTCAGCAACAGAGCATGGGGAACAATACCCCCACTGAAGATTTTACCAAATTTCAGCCACAGAGCATGGGCAACAATACCCCAACAGAAGCTTTTAATAAATGTCTGCCTCAGAGCATGGGGAGCAATACCCCAAAAGAAAATTTTGATAAATTTCAGCCTCAGAGCATAGGGAACAATATCCCCACATAGAAGATTTAAAAAAAATCAGCCTCAGACCATGGGGAACAAAACCTCCACAGAAGATCTTAACAAGTATTAGCCTTAGAGCATGGGGAACAATATCCCCACGGAAGATTTGAACAAATTTCAGCCTCAGAGCATGGGCAACAATGCCCCCACAGAAGCTTTTACCAAATTTCAAGGGAAACTAATGAAAACAACAGAAATTAAATACAAAAACAAAGTATTTTCTTGAACCAGGAGGTCTAGGTCCAAGTGGAGGATAAGGAGGAAGTAGAGGTGAACATGGCAGAGGCAGAGGAGGAGGTAGCCAACACCTTTTTTATTTTATTTTTTTATTGGCAAATGGAGTGTAACCATGGCTGGGTGCAGCTGTTACAGTTGTCTAGTCAGCCAAAGGTACGGACAAGTCCTTTGTTATTCATGCTTGGTTCATTTTAATGAATGTGAGCTTGCCCATATTGGCTGTGATGACACCCCCTGCCATGATAAACACACATTTCGACAGTATACTTGTCACGAGGAAGGCCAGCACCTCCAAGGTATAAAGGGCAAGCTCAGGCTATGTGTCCAATTTGGAGAATGAAAAAAGTAAAATGTGCCAGACATGTTAGTATGTGGAAACATGTGGACAGGTACACTTCCACCATGTTGTGGAAACACTGGCTCCTGCTGATATGGACCATATCAGATGGTGGTGCCAGATGTTGTGGCATGTGGAGAAAGTGCTTCCTCATTTTGGCCATGCTAACCCTGCTTTCCGAGGTGCTGGCGTTGCCCCAGCTGGATTGGTGACTTTCTCCTCTAAACCTTATAGAAAATGATAGGGTCTCAAAAATTATTTAACACCAGAAAAAAAGGAAAGACCTCTAAAAATTTGCTTCAAGAAATCAAGATCAAAAAATCCAAAAATGAAGGTGCAAAAAATGTGCAAATGTTTGCAAACCAGTGGGGGTCAAAAAGCAGTATAATAACAGGGACTAATCTCTCCCTAGAGAAGCCCTGTACAATTGCCCTACCTGTCAGCGGAGGTTGGCACCCTAGTTGTAGACGTGATGGCGCCCCTGCTCATCGTCGGTAGCCCTTGAAAACCCTATTGCACCCTCCACATACTAAACACTAAGGTAATACAAAAAAACACACACATGCAAAAGTGCAAAAAGTACCCAAAATAACAGACTCGAAGAGGAAGAGGCCAAAAGCACATCAAAAGAGGTAGCAGGAGGAGGCTCAGATTTCTCCTGCTTTTTAATATGTTCATTCCACTGCACCTTGTGGTTGGATTTGAGATGCCTAATCATACAGGTAGTGCTCAGGTTTAGAATATCTATGCCATGCTTGAGGCTCTGATGGTACAGCGTGCAAACAACCTGCCACTTGTCTTCACTACATTTGGTGAAGAAATTCCATGCCAGGGAGCTCCTTTTAGCTACCTATTGGGGGCTCTTCAATTAGCCTGAGGAGCAATAGCAGATGACATACTGGCTGCAGGCTGGTCTCTGTGCTTTTGCACCCTGCTCCTTCTTTTTCTGTGCTGCTTGGGAAGCATGACCTCTTCTTCCTCCGAACTTCACATGTCACTATGAGGTCCTTCGATCCAGGTTTGTTGGATGACCTCATCATCCCTCACATCATCTTCCACCCAGGCCTGGACCCTACCCTTTTTGATGGTTGTGGTAGATCAGCTTACTTGACTGTTCCTGGAGGTAAACACATGAGCACTGTCTGTTTAAGAACTTCCTTATGCTATTTAGTGAAAAATATCTCCCCTCAAGCAGTTTACCAGTGACTTTGTCACATATCCCCCCTCTGCCCAAAGCCTGGAGCTTTGGCACCTTCACTCGCTAAGCACAGGAGTCTGGACAGGGCATCTGCATTCCAATGCAATTTCTCTGGCCTGTACTTGACATGAAAATTAATGTCCTGGAAAGCTAAAAACCATATAGTCACACGGGAATTCTTCTCCTTCCTTTCCCCCATCCATCTCAGGGGTGCATGATCAGAGACTAGCCTGAACTTCCTGCCTAGTATGTAGTGTATCAGGGTGTTGATTGCCCACTTGATGGCAAAGCACTCTATTTCTATGATAGCATAGTTCTTTTCACAGGAGGAGAGTTTCCTACTCAGGTATAGGACTGGATGTTTGTTCCCATCAACATTCCTTGATGTTGGAGGCATCCGTTTGGGGCATAAACACCTTAGTGAAATCTGGTGTGATCAAGACCGGCTGTCTGCACAGGGTGAGCTTCAACTCCTGGAATGCCATCTCAGCTTCAGAGGACCATTTGACCATCGACGACTTTGTGTCCTTGAAAAGATCAGTCAGGGGGTGGCTATCATGGCAAAATTTGGGATAAATCGTGGATAGTATCCCACAATTCTCAAAAACGTCCTTAACCCATTACTTGCCAAATTAAAATTTTTACAAGTACGGATTTTTCAGAAAAGGGCATCCCAATATTCAATTAAAAATAACAATGACATGATTTCCTATTTTGAAAACATTCATTTTACAAACACAACACAAAAAATTGGACCTAATTATAAAAATTATAAAATCTTAGTTACTAGAAGCTAGAGATTAGGTGTCCCAAAAAAAGGACATTGGTAGATAATGGGTTAACTGCTTTTTGGAGATCGGTTGTGCCCACTTTTGGATTGCCTCCGCCTTGTCTATTTGTGTCCTTATCTCACCCTTCCCGAAGATGTAGCCTAAGTATTTTGCCTCATCTTTCCCAAGGGTGCACTTCTTTGGGTTTATGGTAAACCTCCCCTTCCTCTGTGCATCCAGTATCGGCTGGACCTTCTGCAGGTAACTTCTCCAATCTGGGCTAAAGATCCCAATGTCATCCAAATGAGTTGTGGTGTATGTTTTGTGAGGGGCTAGGATTTGGTCCATTGCCCTCTGGAAGGTAGCTGGGGCTCTTTATAGTCCAAATGGCATTTTGGTATACTGAAAACACCCATCAGGTGTAGAGAAGGCCGTCTTCTCCTTGGCACTTGTGGACAGGAGAATTTTCCAGTATCCTTTTGTTAGGTCCAGGATAGTGATAAATCTGGCTGACCCTAGCCTCTCAATGAGCTCATCTAGCAGAGACATCTTCAAATTTGGAGGACACCTCATTAAACTTTGTGTAGTCGTTACAGAAGTGCCACTCTAAATCCGTCTGGATGGACCAGACTCTCTTTGACTCCTTGAAGATGCCCAGGCTCAACATTTTCCTCACCTCCTTGGAGACCACCTCGCGGTGAGCTTCGGGAACCTGATATGGCTTTTGGTTCACTCTCACATGCGGTTCAATCAGGATTTTGTGCTCTACAACCTGCGTACAACCTGGTAACTCCGTAAACAGATCCCGATTCCGCTGAAGCAGCTCACGGAACTGTTTCTGGGTCGGTGACAGTGTTTCTGCCACTGTGACATCCTCGACACAGGCTTCAGTAGTGTCTCCCAGGCATCTAGCTTCTGCTGGTTCCCTGTCTCGCCATAGTTTGAGCAGGTGGTACACTTGGTACAGCTTCCTTCTCTCTGGCTGGTGGACCTTATTGTTGACATCACTCAACTTTTTGACCACCTTGTATGGCCTTTGCCACTTGGCCAGGAACTTATTTTCCACAGTGGGGATCAACACCAACACCCGGTCTCCAGGGCTAAACTGACTCAGTCTTGTCGACTGATTGTAGACCCTTGCATGGGCCTCTTGTGCTTGGAGGAAGCTCTCCATGTGATCCTGTCCGGCATTTGGGCCTCATGTTCGATGACATTTCAGGGGGGTGTAACCTCTGCTTCCCATGTCTTCTTTGCAAAGTCCAGAAGTACTCAAGAGTGCCGTCCATATCATAGCTCAAATGGTGAGAACCCCGTGGAGGTCTATGGGACTTCTCTAATGGAGAACAGTAGGTATGGTAACAAAGCAATCCCACTCTCAACCATACTTCTGAACCTTCTTGTGCATAGATTTTTAAGGTGTTATTGAACATCCCCACTAGGCCGTCTGTCTGGGGATGGCACACCGACATTCTGAGTCGGGTAATCTGGAGGACCTTACACAACTCCCTCATTACCTCGGACATGAACAGTGTCCCTTGGTTCATCAGGATCTCCTTTGGCAGGCCTGTCTGGGAGAAAATATGAACTAGGTCTCACGCAATACTTCTGACGGAGGAGTTTCTCAATGGATCGCCTCTGAGTACCATGTTGCATAGTCCATTACTACCAGCATATATTGATGACCTCTGGTGGACTTAACTAAGGGCCCGACCAGGTCAGTGGCAAATGGGATTTCTATTATGGTCAATGGCACTAGGGGACAGCAGAAATGGGATACGGGAGCAGTTAGCTGACAGTTAGGGAAGGATAAGAAGAAATTATGTCTCAGTGACACCAAGGCCAGTAGAACCTCTGAAGGATCCACTCTTGAGTTTTGTCTACTCCCAGATGCCCACCCAACACATGAGAATGAGCCAGATCTAGTACCCTACACCAATAGGGTCTTGGCATCAACAACTGCTCTATCACCTTCCCTCTAGGTTTAGAGACCCGATAAAGCAGTTCTTAATTTAAAGTGAAATACAGAAACCTGGTGTAGGCCTTCAGCTCTTGAGCAGCCCCATTTATCACAGTCAAACACATTTTTCAAAGTTAGATCCTGCAGTTTGGGTAGTCCCAAAATCCCCCCCCCAGAAAACTCAGGAATCTCGGCTTCATTGGTCACTGTCTCATCCTCATCACCAGCAAGGACACACAGGGGGAACTTCATCTTCATGGATGGACCAGATCCTGTCTGCATTAGTGGACACCTCGCCTGTCCCACAGGTCCCAAAACAAGCTAAAGTCCCGCCTGATGATTACCGAGTGTAGCAAGTCTTTGACTTCCCTGACTCCATGAGACTCAGTAAAATGGTTTATTTTTATCAACACTATGGTGAAGGGGTAGTCCTTGGCATCACCGTGGAGATAGTGGACATCCAAGTGTTTCCCTGGGATCAACTGGTAAGGAAGTGTGGCTCTTACTAGATCACTAAACTTCCTGAGTCCAAAAGTCCTGACACCAGCACCCCTTTTATTTTCATGGGACATGCCTGAAAACCCTCACTGGGTTGATAGTCTACACTGCAGGCAGGATAGGCATAGTATGAGCAGTATATAAGAGGAGGACAACGGGAGTATATATAGAAAAGTAACAATTTTATTGAAAAACACAATTAAAAACATACACATTTAAAAGACACCAAATGAATGTACCAGGAATCCATATTATATCCCATTTTAACAACCAACCATTGGAATGTACAAAGAGAAGATGTGCGGTAACTCCATGTAATCCTACCAAGTGGACCCAGTTCCCAATGACCACCCTATATCCGCAGTAATACATATAAACCTGTGCAACTATGAAGTTAGAAAAGGTGTCACTACAAGAACCTGATCCACAATTGTTGTGAATTTGGATTCTGGGCTCCCCCGGTGGCTACTGGTGGAATTGAACTTGTGACATCATCTTCCCTGTTCACCTGTTCTGATTAGATCTGGGTGTCGCTATATAACCTGGCTTCTCTGTTAGATGCTTGCCGGTCAACAATGTTATCAGAAGCCTCTCTGTGCTTGTTCCTGCTCCCAGACATCTACTAGATAAGTTGGACATTCGTCCATGTTTTGTTTTTGTATTTTGGTTCCAGTTCACAGCTGCAGTTTCGTTACTGTGTCTGGAAAGCTCTTGTTGATCAGGAATTGCCACTCTGGTATTATGAGTTAATGCCAGAGTCCTAAAGTAATTTCTGGATGTGTTTTGTTAGGGTTTTCTACTGACCATGAAAGTATGCTTTCTGTCTTCTGCTATCTAGAAAGCGGACCTCAAATTTGCTAAAACTATTTTCCTGCTGCGTTTGTTATTTCTTCTAAAATCACCGCCAATATATGTGGGGGGCCTCTGTCTCCTTTTTTTGGGCATTTCTCTAGAGGTGAGTCAGGTCTTATATTTCCCTCTGCTAGCATTATTTAGTTCTCCGGCCGGCGCTGGGCATATAGGGATAAAAAGTAGGACATGCTACCTGGCTACTTCTAGATTATGCGGTAGGTTTAGTTCATGGTCAGTATAGTTACATCTTCCAAGAGCTTGTTCCTATAGAGGCTTATGCTAGTTCTCTGGCCATGGAGATCATGACAGTTTGACCGGCCCACTAAAGGGTTAAAATCCTTGGCTGAGAAAGGAGAGAAATAAGAAGTCTGCTGAGAGTTTTTTTTTTTTTTTTTTTTCTCTGTGCTCTTAATTGGATCACTTGCCAGTCTGTCTATGCTGCAGTCTTTCTTTTTTTTCTCTCTCCTTATAATCTTTGAATGGCTTTGTGTTCACCTGTTAATAATGGATCTTCAGAGTGTAACTGCAGGTTTGAATAATCTCACCACGAAAGTACAAAATTTGCAAGATTTTATTATTCATGCTCCGGTATCTGAGCCGAGAATTCCTTTGCCGGAATTCTTCTCAGGGAATAGATCTAGCTTTCAGAATTTTAGAAATAATTGTAAGCTATTTTTGTCCCTGAAATCTCGTTCTGCTGGAGACCCTGCACAGCAGGTTGGGATTGTGATTTCCTTGCTCCGCGGCGACCCTCAAGACTGGGCTTTTGCATTGGCACCAGGGGATCCTGCGTTGCGCAATGTGGATGCGTTTTTTTTGGCCTTGGGCTTGCTGTATGAGGAACCTCATTTGGAACTTCAGGCAGAAAAAACTTTGATGTCCCTATCGCAGGGGCAAGATGAAGCTGAAATTTACTGCCAAAGATTCCGTAAATGGTCTGTGCTTACTCAGTGGAATGAGTGTGCCTTGGCGGCTACTTTCAGAGAGGGTCTCTCTGATGCCATTAAGGATGTTATGGTGGGGTTCCCTGTGCCTGCGGGTCTGAATGAGTCCATGACAATGGCCATTCAGATCGATAGGCGTCTGCGGGAGCGCAAACCTGTGCACCATCTGGCGGTGTCCACTGAGAAGACGCCAGAAAGCATGCAGTGTGATAGAATTCTGTCCAGAAGCGAGCGGCAGAATTTTAGACGGAAAAATGGGTTGTGTTTCTATTGTGGGGATTCTACTCATGTTATATCAGCATGCTCTAAGCGTACTAAAAAGCTTGATAAATCCGTTTCCATTGGCACTTTACAGTCTAAATTTATTTTGTCTGTGACCCTGATTTGCTCTTTGTCATCTATTACTACTGACGCCTATATCGACTCTGGCGCCGCTTTGAGTCTTATGGATTGGTCCTTTGCCAATCGTTGTGGGTATGATTTAGAGCCTTTGGAAACTCTTATTCCTCTGAAGGGGATTGACTCCACCCCATTGGCTAATAATAAACCACAATACTGGACACAAGTGACTATGTGTATTAATCCGGATCACCAGGAGATTATTCGCTTTCTGGTGCTGTATAATCTACATGAGGATTTGGTGCTGGGATTGCCATGGCTGCAGTCTCACAACCCAGTCCTTGACTGGAGAGCTATGTCTGTGTTGAGCTGGGGATGTAAGGGGACTCATGGGGACGTACCTTTGGTGTCCATTTCATCATCTATTCCCTCTGAAATCCCTGAGTTCCTGTCTGATTATCGTGACGTCTTTGAAGAACCCAAGCTGGGTTCACTACCTCCGCACCGTGAGTGCGATTGTGCTATAGATTTAATTCCGGGTAGTAAATACCCAAAGGGTCGTTTATTTAATCTGTCTGTGCCTGAACATACTGCTATGCGAGAATATATAAAGGAGTCCTTGGAAAAGGGACATATTCGTCCATCGTCATCTCCCTTAGGAGCCGGTTTTTTCTTTGTGTCAAAAAAAGACGGCTCTTTGAGACCATGTATTGATTATCGGCTTTTGAATAAAATCACGGTTAAATATCAATACCCATTGCCGTTGCTGACTGATTTGTTTGCTCGCATAAAGGGGGCCAAGTGGTTCTCTAAGATTGATCTCCGTGGGGCGTATAATTTGGTGCGGATCAGGCAGGGGGATGAGTGGAAAACCGCATTTAATACGCCCGAGGGCCACTTTGAGTATTTGGTGATGCCTTTTGGTCTTTCTAATGCCCCTTCAGTCTTCCAGTCCTTTATGCATGATATTTTCCGCGATTTTTTGGATAAATTTATGATAGTGTATCTGGATGATATTCTGATTTTCTCGGATGACTGGGACTCTCATGTCCGGCAAGTTAAGAGGGTTTTTCAGGTTTTGCGGTCTAATTCTCTGTGTGTCAAGGGTTCTAAGTGCGTTTTTGGGGTTCAGAGAATTTCCTTTTTGGGATATATTTTTTCTCCCTCTTCCATTGAGATGGATCCTGTCAAGGTTCAAGCTATTTGTGATTGGACGCAGCCCTCTTCTCTTAAAAGTCTTCAGAAATTTTTGGGCTTTGCCAACTTTTATCGTCGATTTATTTCTGGTTTTTCGGATGTCGTTAAGCCATTGACCGATTTGACTAGACAGGGTGCTGATGTTGCTAATTGGTCCCCTGATGTTGTGGAGGCCTTTCAGGAGCTTAAGCGCTGTTTTTCTTCTGCCCCTGTGTTGCGTCAGCCTGATGTTACTCTTCCTTTTCAGGTTGAGGTCGACGCTTCTGAGATCGGAGCTGGGGCAGTGTTGTCGCAGAAAAGTTCTGACTGCGCCGTGATGAGGCCTTGTGCCTTCTTTTCCCGTAAATTTTCGCCCGCTGAGCGGAATTATGATGTTGGGAATCGGGAGCTTTTGGCCATGAAGTGGGCGTTTGAGGAGTGGCGCCATTGGCTCGAGGGGGCCAGACATCAGGTGGTGGTATTGACTGACCACAAAAATTTGATTTATCTTGAGACCGCCAGGCGCCTGAATCCTAGACAGGCGCGCTGGTCATTATTTTTTTCTCGGTTTGATTTTGTGGTATCGTACCTACCAGGTTCTAAGAATGTTAAGGCGGATGCCCTTTCTAGGAGTTTTGAGCCTGATTCACCTGGCAACTCTGACCCCACAGGTATTCTTAAGGAGGGAGTTATCTTGTCAGCCGTTTCTCCAGACCTGCGGCGGGCCTTGCAGGAGTTTCAGGCGGATAGACCGGATCGTTGTCCGCCTGATAGGCTGTTTGTTCCTGATGATTGGACCAGTAAAGTCATCTCTGAGGTGCATTCTTCTGCGTTGGCAGGTCATCCTGGAATTTTTGGTACCAGGGATTTGGTGGCAAGATCCTTCTGGTGGCCTTCCCTGTCACGAGATGTGCGAGGCTTTGTGCAGTCTTGTGACGTTTGTGCTCGGGCCAAGCCTTGTTGTTCTCGGGCTAGTGGATTATTGTTGCCCTTGCCTATTCCTAAGAGGCCTTGGACACACATCTCGATGGATTTTATTTCAGATCTGCCTGTTTCTCAGAAGATGTCTGTCATCTGGGTGGTGTGTGACCGTTTTTCTAAGATGGTTCATTTGGTTCCCCTGCCCAAATTGCCTTCTTCTTCCGAGTTGGTGCCCCTGTTTTTTCAAAATGTTGTTCGTTTGCATGGTATTCCTGAGAATATCGTTTCTGACAGAGGAACCCAATTTGTGTCTAGATTTTGGCGGGCATTTTGTGCTAGGATGGGCATAGATTTGTCTTTTTCGTCTGCTTTTCACCCTCAGACTAATGGCCAGACCGAGCGGACTAATCAGACCCTGGAGACATATCTGAGGTGTTTTGTGTCTGCTGACCAGGATGATTGGGTTGCTTTTTTGCCATTGGCGGAGTTCGCCCTCAATAATCGGGCCAGCTCTGCCACCTTGGTTTCCCCGTTTTTCTGTAATTCGGGGTTCCATCCTCGATTTTCCTCCGGTCAGATGGAATCCTCGGATTGTCCTGGAGTGGATGCGGTGGTGGAGAGATTGCATCATATCTGGGGGCAGGTGATGGACAATTTAAAGTTGTCCCAGGAGAAGACTCAGCTTTTTGCCAACCGTCACCGTCGTGTTGGTCCTCGGCTTTGTGTTGGAGATTTGGTGTGGTTGTCTTCTCGTTTTGTCCCTATGAGGGTCTCATCTCCTAAGTTTAAGCCTCGGTTCATCGGTCCGTATAAAATATTGGAGATTCTTAACCCTGTTTCCTTCCGTTTGGACCTCCCTGCATCCTTTTCTATTCATAACGTTTTTCATCGGTCGTTATTGCGCAGGTATGAGGCACCGGTTGTGCCTTCCGTTGAGCCTCCTGCTCCGGTGTTGGTTGAGGGTGAGTTGGAGTACGTTGTGGAAAAAATCCTAGACTCCCGTGTTTCCAGACGGAGACTCCAGTATCTGGTCAAGTGGAAGGGATATGGCCAGGAGGATAATTCTTGGGTCACTGCATCTGATGTTCATGCCTCTGATCTGGTTCGTGCCTTTCATAGGGCCCATCCTGATCGCCCTGGTGGTTCTGGTGAGGGTTCGGTGCCCCCTCCTTGAGGGGGGGGTACTGTTGTGAATTTGGATTCTGGGCTCCCCCGGTGGCTACTGGTGGAATTGAACTTGTGACATCATCTTCCCTGTTCACCTGTTCTGATTAGATCTGGGTGTCGCTATATAACCTGGCTTCTCTGTTAGATGCTTGCCGGTCAACAATGTTATCAGAAGCCTCTCTGTGCTTGTTCCTGCTCCCAGACATCTACTAGATAAGTTGGACATTCGTCCATGTTTTGTTTTTGTATTTTGGTTCCAGTTCACAGCTGCAGTTTCGTTACTGTGTCTGGAAAGCTCTTGTTGATCAGGAATTGCCACTCTGGTATTATGAGTTAATGCCAGAGTCCTAAAGTAATTTCTGGATGTGTTTTGTTAGGGTTTTCTACTGACCATGAAAGTATGCTTTCTGTCTTCTGCTATCTAGAAAGCGGACCTCAAATTTGCTAAAACTATTTTCCTGCTGCGTTTGTTATTTCTTCTAAAATCACCGCCAATATATGTGGGGGGCCTCTGTCTCCTTTTTTTGGGCATTTCTCTAGAGGTGAGTCAGGTCTTATATTTCCCTCTGCTAGCATTATTTAGTTCTCCGGCCGGCGCTGGGCATATAGGGATAAAAAGTAGGACATGCTACCTGGCTACTTCTAGATTATGCGGTAGGTTTAGTTCATGGTCAGTATAGTTACATCTTCCAAGAGCTTGTTCCTATAGAGGCTTATGCTAGTTCTCTGGCCATGGAGATCATGACACACAATGGAGACTAACATGGAGAGTGCCCGGAGGAGCAGCAAGAGTAACAAGCCATGCGGCGTTAGAAAATCCACCTCCCAGAGCACAAGCACAATCTTACCCACATGAGGATCCCTGGACTGAGCGTCACCCCCGACGCACGTTTCGCTGCTATCCTAGCGGCTTTCTCAAGGGGAAGTGTCATTTCCTCAAAACACCTAACCTTATATCCTGTAGGACCTGCGTCACATGACAGTCATGTGACCGGGTATTTACACCACTGCTTGTATCGGCGCATGTGTCCACCGCTCTCCGCCCCGCAGCCTCGGGGAAATTTATTGTTGTGGTTTTTCCCTCCTTTCTGTTGTTTTCTCTTCTCTTTTTTAACGTTGTATTTTTCTTATTTGTTTTGTATTTAGTGATTTTATTATATTACATCTAAATATCCTGGTTGAAGAAGGACGCATCCTAATCTATCATGCTAATGATGACATCACACTTCGCTGCAACTGCGGAATTGGAATATTGCTTAAATTGCATTTTGTATGTTATAATGGGCATTGTACAGACTGTATAGTTGCGGTGTTGAATAATAGAATATAAAATTATAAGTTTGTGGTAGGGTGCAAATTATAGGCTGCAGTGCGCGTGTGCTCACTTGCCTCCCCCCCTTCACCTCCAAAGTCCGGCCGCGGTGCGTCTGTGAGTGGCTGTTTGGTTGCTGGGGTTACCTGGCTGCCATTCACTGTTTTTCAGACGTGGGCCGGCTCGCGGGGCTGCGGGGCGGAGAGCAGTGGACACATGCGCCGATACAAGCAGTGGTGTAAATACCCGGTCACATGACTGTCATGTGACGCAGGTCCTACAGGATATAAGGTTAGGTGTTTTGAGGAAATGACACTTCCCCTTGAGAAAGCCGCTAGGATAGCAGCGAAACGTGCGTCGGGGGTGACGCTCAGTCCAGGGATCCTCATGTGGGTAAGATTGTGCTTGTGCTCTGGGAGGTGGATTTTCTAACGCCGCATGGCTTGTTACTCTTGCTGCTCCTCCGGGCACTCTCCATGTTAGTCTCCATTGTGGATCAGGTTCTTGTAGTGGCACCTTTTCTAACTTCATAGTTGCACAGGTTTATATGTATTACTGCGGATATAGGGTGGTCATTGGGAACTGGGTCCACTTGGTAGGATTACATGGAGTTACCGCACATCTTCTCTTTGTACATTCCAATGGTTGGTTGTTAAAATGGGATATAATATGGAATCCTGGTACATTCATTTGGTGTCTTTTAAATGTGTGTGTTTTTAATTGTGTTTTTCAATAAAATTGTTACTTTTCTATATATACTCCCGTTGTCCTCCTCTTATATAGTTCCTATTGGGAGGTATACGCACAGGGGTGGGGACATTGTTCCTGACCACCTGTTTTACTGAGTCTGGGTGTGGGTGGAATAGTATGAGCAGTGCCTTACTAGGCTACAGTCCATCTTCTTGGAGAACAAGGGATGACAGACCGCAACATCTCCAGCAGAGCAAGTCTTTACCAATAGCCCTTTACAACCCCTCAATGATCCCTTGGAATCTAGGACTCCCCCAGGGGTGCCTCTACTACCCCTCTTTTGGGACTCAGGCTTCCACTGGGTACCACAGTATGGGGATGCACCACCCTCTGGCTTTCCTAGGGACCTCTTGGTCACCTGGTATCATTCCACTAGGCCCAGCAATTTGTCCGCATTCTAGTTTGTCCCCATAATACGCCCAGTGGTGGACCCATTGTGCTCTGACTGATGCAGTCATTCCCGCGCGTGCCAAAATTTCAGTCTTTGATTTGGCATACTCCAGTGCATCCTGTAACACCAAATAATAAGCCTTTTGGGGCTCACCAGTTAGATAGGGGGGCAGCATCTCTGTTCACTGCTCTGGCGGTAGCTTCTCATCATCTGCTAACAGTCAAAAATGCTTCCACATCATCATGCTAGGTTATTTTTTGCATGGCTCATCTTCCGGACGTATGTGTCATCACCTGGAATTGAGGAGGGGCTGCCAGCCTTCCACGAACCGCCTCTGTGAGCAATCTGCTGCTGGTGCTGCTGTTGAACCTGCTGTATAAACAGCTTACTGGTCTTTTGTTGCTCCATCTGTTGCTGCTGATGCTGTTGGTGCTGTTGCTGCTGTGCTGATACCAGGTGTTTTAGCAGGTCCTCCATCTTGCCAGATGTCGTATGCTGGCTTGAGGCCTCCTTCACCTAGGACAAGTATTACCTCTTGTTGCAGTCACACGTGCTCACTGGAAACATTGCCCGCACTTCTAACACCATCTGTGGTAGACCGGTTTACTCAGTTGTTCACGGAGGTAGACAAGGGAGCACTGTCTCTTTAAAAACTTCCATTGATTTATTATAAGCCTCATGAACCAAGGTGTAGTAAAATATTTACAGCCCTCTGGACAAAACAGGAAAACAAAACTAAATGGTAACACTCAGCACAGTCCTTCTCAGAGCGGGGTTCCTCCCGCTCATCGCAAGCAGAACACACACGGTTCAGGTTGATTCCAGCACAAACCCTTCTATGGATTGTTCCTCTGCGGACACTGAACACTGCGGCATTTGGAGGCCAGGAGGCCAGCTACTTAAGTCCCGGACCACATCCTGGGGTGCAGACACCCACTCTATGGATGTCCACATAAAACTCAGCCCATTATGCAAATTAGCTTTTAACCCCTCACCGCACTTAGTGTGCTGGAGGAAAATCTCTGGGTTTTATATCACTTATGCCATTAAGCATTGTGAAACATACAATGGGTATGGAAAGTATTCAGACCCCTTTAAATTTTTCACTCTTTGTTTCATTGCAGCGACTTGGTAAATTCAAAAAAGTTAATTTTTTTCTTACTAATGTACACTATGCACCCCATCTTGACTGAAAAAAAAGAAATGTAGACATTTTGCAAATATATTAAAAAATAAAAACTGAAATATCACATGGTCATAAGTATTCAGACCCTTTGCTCAGACACTCATATTTAAGTCACATTCTGTCCATTTCCTTGTGATCCTCCTTGAGATGGTTCTACATTGGAGGCCAGCTGTGTTTAATTAAACTGATAGGACTTGATTTGGAAAGGCACACGCCTGTCATAGTAACATAGTAACATAGTAACATAGTTAGTAAGGCCGAAAAAAGACATTTGTCCATCCAGTTCAGCCTATATTCCTATATTCCATCATAATAAATCCCCAGATCTACGTCCTTCTACAGAACCTAATAATTGTATGATACAATATTGTTCTGCTCCAGGAAGACATCCAGGCCTCTCTTGAACCCCTCGACTGAGTTCGCCATCACCACCTCCTCAGGCAAGCAATTCCAGATTCTCACTGCCCTAACAGTAAAGAATCCTCTTCTATGTTGGTGGAAAAACCTTCTCTCCTCCAGACGCAAAGAATGCCCCCTTGTGCCCGTCACCTTCCTTGGTATAAACAGATCCTCAGCAAGATATTTGTATTGTCCCCTTATATACTTATACATGGTTATTAGATCGCCCCTCAGTCGTCTTTTTTCTAGACTAAATAATCCTAATTTCGCTAATCTATCTGGGTATTGTAGTTCTCCCATCCCCTTTATTAACTTTGTTGCCCTCCTTTGTACTCTCTCTAGTTCCATTATATCCTTCCTGAGCACCGGTGCCCAAAACTGGACACAGTACTCCATGTGCGGTCTAACTAGGGATTTGTACAGAGGCAGTATAATGCTCTCATCATGTGTATCCAGACCTCTTTTAATGCACCCCATGATCCTGTTTGCCTTGGCAGCTGCTGCCTGGCACTGGCTGCTCCAGGTAAGTTTATCATTAACTAGGATCCCCAAGTCCTTCTCCCTGTCAGATTTACCCAGTGGTTTCCCGTTCAGTGTGTAATGGTGATATTGATTCCTTCTTCCCATGTGTATAACCTTACATTTATCATTGTTAAACCTCATCTGCCACCTTTCAGCCCAAGTTTCCAACTTATCCAGATCCATCTGTAGCAGAATACTATCTTCTCTTGTATTAACTGCTTTACATAGTTTTGTATCATCTGCAAATATCAATATTTTACTGTGTAAACCTTCTACCAGATCATTAATGAATATGTTGAAGAGAACAGGTCCCAATACCGACCCCTGCGGTACCCCACTGGTCACAGCGACCCAGTTAGAGACTATACCATTTATAACCACCCTCTGCTTTCTATCACTAAGCCAGTTACTAACCCATTTACACACATTTTCCCCCAGACCAAGCATTCTCATTTTGTGTACCAACCTCTTGTGCGGCACGGTATCAAACGCTTTGGAAAAATCGAGATATACCACGTCCAATGACTCACCGTGGTCTAGCCTATAGCTTACCTCTTCATAAAAACTGATTAGATTGGTTTGACATGAGCGATTTCTCATAAACCCATGCTGATATGGAGTTAAACAGTTATTCTCATTGAGATAATCCAGAATAACATCCTTCAGAAACCCTTCAAATATTTTACCAACAATAGAGGTTAGACTTACTGGCCTATAATTTCCAGGTTCACTTTTAGAGCCCTTTTTGAATATTGGCACCACATTTGCTATGCGCCAGTCCTGCGGAACAGACCCCGTCGCTATAGAGTCCCTAAAAATAAGAAATAATGGTTTATCTATTACATTACTTAGTTCTCTTAGTACTCGTGGGTGTATGCCATCCGGACCCGGAGATTTATCTATTTTAATCTTATTTAGCCGGTTTCGCACATCTTCTTGGGTTAGATTGGTGACCCTTAATATAAGGTTTTCATTGTTTCTTGGGATTTCACCTAGCATTTTATTTTCCACCGTGAATACCGTGGAGAAGAAGGTGTTTAATATCTTAGCCTTTTCCTCGTCATCTACAACCATTCTTTCCTCACTATTTTATAAGGGGCCTACATTTTCAGTTTTTATTCTTTTACTATTGATATAGTTGAAGAACAGTTTGGGATTAGTTTTACTCTCCTTAGCAATGTGCTTCTCTGTTTCCTTTTTGGCAGCTTTAATTAGTTTTTTAGATAAAGTATTTTTCTCCCTATAGTTTTTTAGAGCTTCAATGGTGCCATCCTGCTTTGTAGTGCAAATGCTTTCTTTCTACTGTTAATTGCCTTGTCTTACTTCTTTGTTTAGCCACATTGGGTTTTTCCTATTTCTAGTCCTTTTATTCCCACAAGGTATAAACCGCTTACAGTGCCTATTTAGGATGTTCTTAAACATTTTCCATTTATTATCTGTATTCTTATTTCTGAGGATATTGTCCCAGTCTACCAGATTAAGGGCATCTCTAAGCTGGTCAAACCTTGCCTTCCTAAAGTTCAGTGTTTTTGTGACTCCCTGACAAGTCCCCCTAGTGAAAGACAGGTGAAACTGTACAATATTGTGGTCGCTATTTCCTAGATGCCCGACCACCTGCAGATGTGTTATTCTGTCAGGTCTATTAGATAGTATTAGGTCTAAAAGTGCTGCTCCTCTGGTTGGATTCTGCACCAATTGTGAAAGATAATTTTTCTTGGTTATTAGCAGAAACCTGTTGCCTTTATGGGTTTCACAGGTTTCTGTTTCCCAGTTAATATCCGGGTAGTTAAAGTCCCCCATAACCAGGACCTCATTATGGGTTGCAGCTTCATCTATCTGCTTTAGAAGTAGACTTTCCATGATTTCTGTTATATTTGGGGGTTTGTAACAGACCCCAATGAGAATTTTGTTACCATTTTTCCCTCCATGAATTTCGACCCATATGGACTCGACATCCTCATTCCCTTCGCTAATATCCTCCCTTAAAGTGGACTTTAGACAAGACTTTACATAGAGACAAACCCCTCCTCCTCTCCGATTTTTACGATCCTTTCTAAACAGACTGTAACCCTGTAAGTTAACTGCCCAGTCATAGCTTTCATCTAACCATGTCTCGGTTATTCCCACTATGTCAAAGTTACCTGTAGATATTTCTGCTTCTAGTTCTTCCATCTTGTTTGTCAGGCTTCTGGCGTTTGCGAGCATGCAGTTTAGAGGATTTTGTTTTGTTCCAATCTCCTCGCTGTGGATTGTTTTAGAAATGTTCTTACCTCCCTTCTGAGTATGTTTTCCTGGGTCTTCTTTGTTCGAGTCTAATGTTTTTCTTCCCGTCCCCTCTTCTTCTAGTTTAACGCCCTCCTGATGAGTGTAGCGAGTCTTCTGGCGAATGTGTGTTTCCCAGGTTTGTTGAGGTGTAGTCCGTCTCTGGCGAGGAGTCCATCGTACAAGTAATTCACACCATGGTCCAGGAATCTGAATCCTTGTTGTCTGCACCATCGTCTTAGCCAGTTGTTCGCATCAAGGATCCTGTTCCATCTCCTGGTGCCATGCCCGTCTACTGGAAGGATAGAAGAAAAAACTACCTGTGCATCCAGTTCCTTTACTTTCTTCCCCAACTCTTCAAATTCCTTGCAGATTGTCGGTAGGTCCTTCCTTGCGGTGTCATTGGTGCCAACATGTATCAGAAGAAATGGGTGGACGTCCTTGGAGCTGAAGAGCTTTGGTATCCTATCAGTCACATCCTTGATCATCGCACCTGGAAGGCAGCATACTTCTCTTGCGGTTATGTCCGGTCTGCAGATGGCTGCTTCTGTGCCTCTCAGTAGTGAGTCTCCCACCACCACCACTCTTCGTTGCTTCTTGGCTGTACTTTTTGCTGTCACTTGTTGCTGCGTACCCTTTTCTTTTTTGCTTGCTGGTAGTTCTTCATCCTTAGGTGTGCCATCTTCAACCTCTACAAAGATTTGATATCGGTTCTTCAGTTGTGTGGTTGGTGATTTCTCCATGGTCTTCTTGCTTCTTTTGGTCACATGCTTCCACTCATCTGCTTTTGGAGGTTCTCTGACACTTTTTTCACCTTCTGTGACCAGTAGAGATGCTTCTGTTCTGTCTAGGAAGTCTTCATTCTCTTTGATGAGTTTCAAAGTTGCTATTCTTTCTTCCAGACCCCGCACCTTTTCTTCTAAAAGGGCCACTAGTCTACACTTCTGACAGGTGAAATTGGATTCTTCTGGTCGATCTGCGAACATGTAGCACATGCTGCAGCTCACCATGTAGGTTGTCACATCTGCCATGTTGCTCCCAGATCCTGCTGACTTGCTGTGTGCTTTCCTTCTTCTGTAATCTACTCAGCCAAGCTTTCCTGCAATAATGTCCTACAGGCAAAAATTCGCGCGCCGTAAGGCACGCGGTTTGGTGATGCTTTCCAAGCAGCTGGTCCCGGCTGTACCCAACGATCTTCTTGCTGAGGGAGACTCTTCGCTTTTCCCAGAAGGCACCTGGAATATGCAAATTATCCTCCTCAAGCTTGAATCCCTGGTTTGGTGATGCTTTCCAAGCAGCTGGTCCCGGCTGTACCCAACGATCTTCTTGCTGAGGGAGACTCTTCGCTTTTCCCAGAAGGCACCTGGAATATGCAAATTATCCTCCTCAAGCTTGAATCCCTGGTTTGGTGATGTTTTCCAAGCAGCTGGTCCCGGCTGTACCCAACGATCTTCTTGCTGAGGGAGACTCTTCGCTTTTCCCAGAAGGCACCTGGAATATGCAAATTATCCTCCTCAAGCTTGAATCCCTGGTTTGGTGATGCTTTCCAAGCAGCTGGTCCCGGCTGTACCCAACGATCTTCTTGCTGAGGGAGACTCTTCGCTTTTCCCAGAAGGCACCTGGAATATGCAAATTATCCTCCTCAAGCTTGAATCCCTGGTTTGGTGATGCTTTCCAAGCAGCTGGTCCCGGCTGTACCCAACGATCTTCTTGCTGAGGGAGACTCTTCGCTTTTCCCAGAAGGCACCTGGAATATGCAAATTATCCTCCTCAAGCTTGAATCCCTGGTTTGGTGATGCTTTCCAAGCAGCTGGTCCCGGCTGTACCCAACGATCTTCTTGCTGAGGGAGACTCTTCGCTTTTCCCAGAAGGCACCTGGAATATACAAATTATCCTCCTCAAGCTTGAATCCCTGGTTTGGTGATGCTTTCCAAGCAGCTGGTCCCGGCTGTACCCAACGATCTTCTTGCTGAGGGAGACTCTTCGCTTTTCCCAGAAGGCACCTGGAATATGCAAATTATCCTTCTCAAGCTTGAATCCCTGGTTTGGTGATGCTTTCCAAGCAGCTGGTCCCGGCTGTACCCAACGATCTTCTTGCTGAGGGAGACTCTTCACTTTTCCCAGAAGGCACCTGGAATATGCAAATTATCCTCCTCAAGCTTGAATCCCTGGTTTGGTGATGCTTTCCAAGCAGCTGGTCCCGGCTGTACCCAACGATCTTCTTGCTGAGGGAGACTCTTCGCTTTTCCCAGAAGGCACCTGGAATATGCAAATTATCCTCCTCAAGCTTGAATCCCTGGTTTGGTGATGCTTTCCAAGCAGCTGGTCCCGGCTGTACCCAACGATCTTCTTGCTGAGGGAGACTCTTCGCTTTTCCCAGAAGGCACCTGGAATATGCAAATTATCCTCCTCAAGTTTGAATCCCTGATTTGGTGATGCTTTCCAAGCAGCTGGTCCCGGCTGTACCCAACGATCTTCTTGCTGAGGGAGACTCTTCGCTTTTCCCAGAAGGCACCTGGAATATGCAAATTATCCTCCTCAAGCTTGAATCCCTGGTTTGGTGATGCTTTCCAAGCAGCTGGTCCCGGCTGTACCCAACGATCTTCTTGCTGAGGGAGACTCTTCACTTTTCCCAGAAGGCACCTGGAATATGCAAATTATCCTCCTCAAGCTTGAATCCCTGGTTCAATATAAGACCTCACAGCTCACAGTGTATGTCAGACCAAATAAGAATCATGAGGTCAAAGGAACTGGCCAAGGAGCTCAGAGACACAATTGTGGCAAGGCACAGATCTGGCCAAGGTTACAACAGAATTTCTGCAGCACTCAAGGTTCTTAAATGCACAGTGGCCTCCATCATCCTTAAATGGAAGAAGTTATTTGCCTTCCAGCACTTTACCAGTGACTTTGTCACACAGTCAACACACTGCAGGAGGCTGCAGCAGTTGGCACCTGTATTTCCTCATCCCCTGAGATGTGCTGCTTGGTACGCTGTGCACTCGCCCTCCCACGTACAGATCCTGCAACAGAACAAACGGTTAGGCATTAGTGCACTCAATGTCTTCCACTTATGGCACAGGGCCAAGTAGATGGGCCACTGAACCCCATCTAGCGGATTCATCAAACAGCAGAAGAGACTGCTGCATGACTTGTGGATCAGACTGCTTGGATGATTTGCAAGTGGGTGAAATGGAAGGCTGTTGACTGGTGAAGACTGGAAGGCAGAAGAACCGGGAGGAAGAAAACGTGAAGGAACTGGAGGCACTCTCCACCATGCAATCTAACATGGCCTGCACATGTTCTGGCCTCACCATTCATTCTGCAGTACTGGGACCTACAAAATTTTGCCAACTGTCCTATTGACTGCGTGCATCTGATGAAAGTATTGCAGTTGGACGTGTAAGGCCATGTTCACACTTTGCGGTTTTTACCGCGGAACCACGGCGATTTTGATGCTGCGGGTCCGCAGCAGTTTCCATAGCGTTTCCATTTACATGTAAACCCTATGGAAACTGCAAACCGCTGTGCACATGCTGTGGGAAAAACCGCGCAGAAACGCAGCGGTTTAAAACCCGCAGCATGTCACTTCTTTGTGCAGAATCGCTGCGATTTTGCACCCATAGGAATGCATTGAACCGCTTACTTCCCGCATGGGGCTGTGCCCACGTTGCGGGAAGTAAGCGGTTAATGTGCGGGTGGTACCCAGGGTGGAGGAGAGGAGACTCTCCTCCAGGCCCTGGGAACCATATTTGGGGTAAAAAAAAGAATAAAAATAAAAAATCATGTTATACTCACCTCTCAGCGCTGCACGCGGCCGCCTGGTCAGAGTTGCTGTGCGAACAGGACCTGCGGTGACGTCGCGGTCACATGACCGTGATGATGCCCGAGTCACATGACCGTGACGTCACGAAGGTCCTTCTCGGCACAGCATCTTTGGAACCGGAGCGCCGCGTGCAGCGCCGAGGAGATCCGGACATCGGAGGGTGAGTATAACCAATTTTTATTATTTTTAACATTACTATTGATGCTGCATATTGCTACATATGCAGCATCAATAGTATAGGAGTAATCCCGCAGCGGAAACCGTGGAACAAACTGCGATAAATCTGCAGGGATAACCGCAGCGGTTTTGCCCTGCTGATTTATCAATTCCGCTGCGGGAGAACCCGCAGAGAGATGCCGCAAAGTGTGAACGTGGCCTAACACAGATTAACAGCGTTCTCACCCTGCAGCTACACCATCACCACCAGAAGCACCACAGCCACATTCCTGATCCCTATTTGCTTCTCTCCTCATGATTTTTCCCCTTAGAAAAATATCTCGTAGGCAAGAGGCTGGATTCAGGCACTCTATTCATGGCTATTAGGTCACAGATGAACTGTTTTTATGGCACAGAGTATAAGTTTATTTTACAGAGAGTACAAACTTTTTATTCAACAGAGCAATAGGATTTTTTGCCTCAGAGTACAAGATTTATATGGCACAGAGCAATACGATGTTTTGCCTCAGAGTGTAATGTTTATATGGCACAGAGCAGTAAGATTTTTTTCTACAGTGCAGCAGGCTTTTCTGGCACAGAAGATGAGTCTTTTATGGCGCAGAACAATAGGCTTTTAGGGCAGTCTACACAAAGCTGATATGGCACACAGGAACAGGCTTTTAGGGCAGTCTACATAATGCTGGTATGACAAATAGGAACAGGCTTTTAGGTCAGTCTACACAAGTGGAACGCCCGCCAGGGCCATGGGGTACCCAGTACTGGGCCCAGTATTCATAGGGGGATGTCACGGTGGCGGCGACCCGGTCCATGGCCCTGGGCGCCCATGTTAAAGGAATGTCCTTATAGGGATTTGAATAAAGTTTATGCTCATGACGCCACCTGTGGTATTCGGTCAGTGGGGACCGACGCTGCTTAAAGGGGTCCTCTGGGGTGCTGTTATGGCAGCTAGATGGTATAACTTCCCACAGGTGAAGTAGATCTCCAGGGCTCCCGGTGTATAGGTGAAGATGATGAGAGGTGCAGTGAAGAATGAGGACACAGGTTTGCAGTCTTTACTTTGTTTACTGTAGCTTCAGGCAACCTCAGTCCAGGTCACCAGATCACAGGTACAGGCAGGGTCCGGCCGGCTTGGAAGCGAATCCAGAGTCCCCTTTACCAGGTGGAGATGAAAGCCTTCCTCAAAGCACGGTGGTGTTGTAGTACCTCACTGCCTATGGCTTCTGATAAGGTCCTCACAGTTCCTCTCTGTCAACCATATTCACAGTTCCTCTCTGTCCCCCAAATAGGTTAGGACTAGTGTGAGGGAGTATACTCGTTGCTCGAGTTTTCCCGAGCACGCTCGATTGACCACTGAGTATTTGTAAAGGTACCTTCACACAAAGCGACGCTGCAGCGATAGCGACAACGATGCCGATCGCTGCAGCGTCGCTGTTTGATCGCTGGAGAGCTGTCACACAGACCGCTCTCCAGTGACCAACGATGCCGAGGTCCCCGGGTAACCAGGGTAAACATCGGGTTGCTAAGCGCAGGGCCGCGCTTAGTAACCCGATGTTTATCCTGGTTACCAGCGTAAAAGTAAAAAAAACAAACAGCACATACTTACATGCGTCCCCCAGCGTCTGCTTCCTGACACTGACTGAGCTCCGGCCCTAACAGCACAGCGGTGACGTCACCGCTGTGCTTTCACTTTCACTTTTAGGGCCGGCGCTCAGTAAGTGTCAGGAAGCAGACGCTGGGGGACGCATGTAAGTATGTGCTGTTTGTTTTTTTTACTTTTACGCTGGTAACCAGGGTAAACATCGGGTTACTAAGCGCGGCCCTGCGCTTGGTAACCCGATGTTTACCCTGGTTACCAGTGTAAAACATCGCTGGTATCGTTGCTTTTGCTTTCAAACACAACGATACACAGCGATCGGACGACCAAATAAAGTTCTGGACTTTATTCAGCGACCAGCGACATCACAGCAGGATCCTGATCGCTGCTGCGTGTCAAACGAAACGATATCGCTAGCCAGGATGCTGCAACGTCACGGATCGCTAGCGATGTCGTTTCGTGTGAAGGTACCTTTAGTGTTCGGAGATTTAGTTTTCATCACCTCAGCTGAATAATTTACAGCTAGTAGCCAGCTTGATTACATGTGGGGATTCCCTAGCAACCAGGCAACCCCCACATGTACTTAAGCTTGCTAGTAACTGTAAATCATTCAGCTGCCGCGATGAAAACTAAATCTCCGAACACTAACAAATACTTGGAGATCACTCGGGCGTGCTCGGGAAAATCAGAGCAAAGAGTATACTCGCTCATCACTAGTTAGGACTAGTGTTGAGCATTCCGATACCGCAAGTATCGGGTATCGGCCGATACTTGCGGTATCGGAATTCCGATACCGGTATTCCGATACTTGCCGCGTATCGGATACCGGAATCGGAAGTTCCAAGATTCAAAATTCAGAAATTCAGCCAATGAGAATGATTCCAAGTGTGGGCACATCCTGTTTAGCATGGAGGGCATGAAACTACTGGCAAGGCTGTGATTGGCTGCTGAAATGATGTCATGATGCAGTTTAAAAGTCGCTGGCGCCATTTTCCGATCACTCTGCTGTGAATTCAGTTAGTGACAGGACGCTGTTTGCTGACTGAGGGACAGTTTAGAGATAGCGATTTGCTTCTTTGTGCTTTCCAAAGGCTAATTTAGCAACCGCTGTGTTCACCTACTATTCACCTTGCTTTTGCCTTGTAGCGCTGTTTTCACAGCGATCTGCAAGGTCTGTGTGTGTGTGTGTGTGTGAGTGCAGCCCACTCTCTAGTCTGAGTGCAGCCACATAGGCCATCCATAGCTGGTTGTATTCAGTTCAGGGAGGGTGGTTCATTGCCTCATACTGTTCTTTTTTTTTTTTTTTTTTCAAGTAGTGTAGTCTGCTGCTAATTTATTCAAAAAAATCCTATTAGTGTCTTTCCACCCGTCTCCAGCTAATTTGTGGAAAAACACTACATAGGATAAAGTAGAGGAGGGTTTTTGGGCCTTGCAGCGCTGTTTACGGCTGTCTGCACGGTCTCCGTGTGACTGCAGCTCGCCCTGTAGTCTGTGAGCAGCCGTAGCCTGGTTGTCTGCAGCTCAGGGTTGTTCACTGCGTCATACCGCCAAATCAATTTTAATTTTTTTTCAAGTAGTGTAGTCTGCTGCTAATTAATTTAAAAAAATCCTATTAGTGTCTTTCCACCCGTCTCCAGCTAATTTGTGGAAAAACACTACATAGGATAAAGTAGAGGAGGGTTTTTGGGCCTTGCAGCGCCGTTTACGGCTGTCTGCACGGTCTCCGTGTGACTGCAGCTCGCCCTGTAGTCTGTGAGCAGCCGTAGCCTGGTTGTCTGCAGCTCAGGGTTGTTCACTGCGTCATACCGCCAAATCAATTTTAATTTTTTTTCAAGTAGTGTAGTCTGCTGCTAATTAATTTAAAAAAATCCTATTAGTGTCTTTCCACCCGTCTCCAGCTAATTTGTGGAAAAACACTACATAGGATAAAGTAGAGGAGGGTTTTTGGGCCTTGCAGCGCCGTTTACGGCTGTCTGCACGGTCTCTGTGTGACTGCAGCTCTATCTGTTGTCAGTTCAGCCCCCAAAAAAGAAATAAATAATAAAGTTCACCAAACACACCAGTTACACCACTTTACATTTGTGTAGGCCACATTAGCTCATATTAAAGTCTAGTCCACACTTTAGAAAATTAGTGTTTCTTATACCTGTTAGGAGGAGTTGCTCAGGAATAAGCACACAAATCCGTTAGTACTTTTCTGCTTATCTTTATCAGTCAACCAAGATGAAGAAGGCAGTGAGTAAGGCACGTGGGCGCGGAGCAGGGAGGGGACGTGGGGATTCTGTGCCTGCTGCGGGCACCGGTGACTCATCAGCACCCACTTTCACCAGGCAACAGTCGTTCATGCGCAGCTTTGTGTCAGAGCGCCGTACACCGCTGCTGCGTGAAGACCAAATTGAAGCCGTTGTCGGATGGATGGCAGCTAATGCATCAACTTCCATTAGTGCCACATCCTCTCAGACACAGAGCACTGGAGAGCAGCCATCTGTCTCTTCACCACCTGCCAAATTGCCCAGGCAGACAGAGAGCCCAGGACAGGAGCCGTCTCTACTTCTGTTCTCTGAATCTCTTGGCTTGGAAACAGGGGGCCAGCCAAGCAGCATTGGAGAAATGGAAGAAGAGGCAGGGTGCAGTGATGCCCAACAGCTTTTTCTGTCTTCCTCTGAAGAGGCGGGTGGGCCAGTGGCTCCGGTCACCACATCGCAGGCCGCATCAGCTGATGATGACACTCAGGTGCCACTTACTGGTGCGTGCTCTGCTGCTGAGACTACCCAGGAGGAGCAGTTGGGGGCAGAGGGTAGTGTAGATGATGAGGTCCTCGACCCATCTTGGCGTGAGGGACAGGAAGGTGGTGGGAGCAGCTCTGAGGAAGAGATTCCCCGTACGGCCCAAAGAGGGAGAGGGAGGGGGAAGACTGCGGATCCTGCAGCCTCCGCTTTGGCACCCGTTAGGAGCATGTCTCTTCCAAAAGCCAAAAAGGGCGCTCCCAAGACTTGCAGTGCCTGGTCCTTTTTTGACACAGTTGCAGATGACATTTGCTATGTCAGATGCAACGTGTGTCATCACAAAGTCAAAAGAGGTCGAAATGTCAGCAGCCTCAATACCTCCAACATGTGGAAACATGTGCGCACCAGGCACCCGGCGTTGTTAGAAAAACACACTGAAGAGGTAGGCCAACCAACAGCGGCAGCTACCACCTCTTCAGCTCGTGTTGCCTCTTCCTCTAGCTCACACGCAGCTGGTTCGGCTTCCTCCCAGGATCGCCGTGGAAGAACCTCTGGCCCTGTTGTCCAGAGACCCGCTGTAATTCCACCCGCAGCACCACTTTCCCAGTCATCCACACACTCCCAGCCCAGTCTACAGCCATCGGTAGTACAGGCATGGGAGAAAAGGCGGCCTTTCTCGTCAAACCACCCACGAGCACAGGCTCTGACTGCAGGCATTGCCAAACTTCTGTCACTGGAAATGCTGTCATTCAGGCTGGTGGAGACTGACAGCTTCCGTGACTTGATGTCATTGGCAGTCCCACAGTACAATGTGCCCAGCCGCTTTTACTTCAGCAGGCAAGCCGTCCCTGCCCTGCACAAGCATGTGGAGGGACACATAAAACACGCGCTACTGAACGCCGTCAGTAGCAAGGTCCACCTCACCACCGATGCGTGGACCAGTCAACATGGACAGGGGCGATACCTTTCCCTCACTGCCCATTGGGTTAATGTCATTGAGCCGGGTACAGACCGTGCGAGTGGCGCAGGACGTGTCCTGCCCACTCCAAGGATTGCAGGAATCCATTCTGTACGCATTGACTCCTCCTCTTACACCAGTTCCTCAGAATCATCGCTGCAGGAGCCGTCACAGTCCACCTCCACATGGACCCGTGATGAACGTGTACCTGTTACGACCGACATGAGCACAGCCGTGGCCAAACGTCAACAGGCCGTGTTGAAATTAATTTTTTTGGGGAATCGTAGCCACACAGCGCAGGAGCTCTGGAATGCCATCAAGCAGGAGAGCGATGTGTGGTTTGTGCCAGCGAATCTCCAGCCAGGCATGGTAGTGTGTGATAATGGCCGAAATCTGGTGGCAGCTCTGGGCCTCGGCAACCTCACTCACATCCCATGTCTGGCACATGTGCTCAATTTGGTCGTGCAGAGCTTTTTGAGGGACTATCCGGATCTTGATGCACTGCTGCACAAGGTCCGCCTAGAGTGTGCTCACTTGCGGCGTTCCAGCACGGCAAAAGCGCGCATTGCGGCTCTGCAGCGCCGACACCGCCTGCCGGAACATCGCATCATATGTGACCTACCTACCAGGTGGAATTCCACGTTACATATGTTGGAGCGGTTGTGTGAGCAGCAGCAAGCTGTAATGGAGTACCAGCTGCTTCAGGCGCAAAGAAGTCGCACTCAGCGCCGTACAGACTTCACAACCACAGAGTGGGCCACTATGAATGACGTCTGCCAGGTTTTGCGTCCCTTTGATTATTCCACGCGGATGGCGAGTGCAGATGATGCACTAGTCAGCATGACTGTCCCCCTTATCTGCCTGCTTGAAAAATCACTGCAAGCGCTAAGGGATGATGTTGTGGAAGAGGTGGAGGATGAGGATTCACCATTTCCATCATCTTCTGGACAGTCAGCGCCACATGGTTCCTCACAAACGCTTAGGCAGGGGACAGTTTGTGAGGAGGATGAGGAGGAGTCAATGGAGGAGGAAGACGTCCGTCCAGAGGAGGGAGTTACCGAATTGTCCAGTACTCAGTGTGTACAGCGAGGGTGGGGTGATGACGAGCGGGCAGAGATCACGCCTCCAGCAGGGGACAGCGTTTCTTGGGCAGTTGGCAGTCTGCAGCACATGGTGGATTACATGCTGCAGTGCCTGAGAAACGACCGCCGCATCGCCCACATTCTCAACATGTCTGATTATTGGGTGTTCACCCTCCTCGATCCTCGCTACCGGGACAACGTAGAAAGCCTCATCACACCGTTGAACCGTGAGCGAAAAATGCGGGAGTACCAAGACACACTGGTCAATTCCATCATCTTCTCCATTCCAACTGAGAGAAGTGCTGCTAGTGCATTCCAAAGCAGCTCAGTGCGTCCAGGCAGTGGTGGAGGCTCTGCACAAAGAGGGAGCAGAAGCAGTGCCTCTGCCCAAGGCAAGACCAGTATGGCCCAACTGTGGCACAGTTTTCTGTGCCCCCCACAAAAGTGTACACCATCACAGACGGCTCCAGTCAGCAGGAGGCAACGGTTCCGTCAGATGGTGACAGACTACATGTCTTGCCCTCTTGCTGTACTCCCAGACGGCTCTTCCCCTTTCAAGTTTTGGGTCTCAAAGCTGGATACATGGCCAGAGCTAAGCCAGTATGCATTGGAGGTGCTGTCTTGCCCTGCGGCCAGTGTATTATCGGAACGTGTCTTTAGTGCTGCAGGTGGTGTACTTACTGACCATCGCATGCGACTATCCTCCGATAACGTTGACCGGCTTACTTTCCTGAAAATGAACAAGGCCTGGATCTCGCAGGAATTTGCCACTCCTCCTCCTGATTAAATAATTAGGTCACTGTATACGTTATCCAGGTCTCCTGTTGTGTTCATCTTTCTACCACCTGAACTTAAATTCCTGTGCTCCAACACCGCCAGTTGAGGCTCAGAAGTGCCGTCTGCACAGTCAAAACATACGACCCAGTGTTATTGGGTTTCAGTAACGTCAGCTGATCCCCAGCTGTGTAGCCGGCAATGTGTCATGCGACCGCCACGCTGACACAACAACTGAAATGTAAGGGAATCTGTCCCCCCCCCCCCAAGGCGTTTGTTACTGAAAGAGCCACCTTGTGCAGCAGTAATGCTGCACAAGGAAAAGGTAGCTATTTTTGTTTAGCTCCTTGCACACGCAGAACTTAACACTTATAAAATGTGTCCCCTGCAACCGTAAAACCGTCCCGGAGGTGGGACTTTCCTTCGTAATGTGACGCAGCACAGCCGTCATTCCTACCCCCCCGGCGCCGCGCACCGGCTCCTCAGCGTTGTTTTATTCCGTCCCGGAGCCTGCGCTGTTATGTTATCCCGTGGCCAGGCACACTTAGCGCTGCCCGTCTTCTGGCATCATTTGGTGTCAGGATGGCTGCGCCTGTGCGGCCGCGCTGGCAGAGAGCCCGCCTCGCAGTGTCTTCTGATTTAATCCCACTGGGGGCCTGGGATCCATGGACATGCGCAGTGCATATCTGAACCTCCACCTCTCACTCATTTCCCTATGGCTTCTTCAGACTGTTCGGTGTCAGCTGGTCCCTAATAGCATGCCACGGCCGTGACACCGCACAGTCTTAAGAAGCCGTAGGGAGGGGAGTGAGAGGCGAGGATATGCACTGCGCATGGCCATGGATCCCAGGCCCCCAGTGGGATTAAATCAGAAGACACTGCGAGGCGGGCTCTCTGCCAGCGCGGCTGCACAGGCGCAGCCAGCCTGACACCAAATGATGTCAGAAGATGGGCAGCGCTAAGTGTGCCTGGCCACGGGATAACATAACAGCGCAGGCTCCGGGACGGAATAAAACAACGCTGAGGAGCCGGTGCGCGGCGCCGGGGGGGGTAGGAATGACGGCTGTGCTGCGTCACATTACGAAGGAAAGTCCCACCTCCGGGACGGTTTTACGGTTGCAGGGGACACATTTTATAAGTGTTTAGTTCTGCGTGTGCAAGGAGCATGATGAAAAGAGCCACCTTTTCCTTTTGCATCTTTTGTGCTGCACAAGCTGGCTCTTTCAGCTACAAACGCCTTGGGGGGGGGTTAAAGGTTCCCTTTCGACTTTCTCAGGCTTCGGCCTACATTGTGTTCCTCTGCTTTTCCACCTGTCCCTGGGCTCCAACACCGCCAGTTGCCGTCCAGAAGTGCTGTACGCACAGTCAACAGTCCCTCCTCTGTTATTGGGGTTCAGTAACGTCAGCTGTTCCCCTGCTGTGTGTGTGGCAATCCCTCCTACCTCCTCCAACCTCCTCCTCCTCCTCCACCTGTCCCTGGGCTCCAACACCGCCAGTTGCCATCCAGAAGTGCTGTACGCACAGTCAACAGTCCCTCCTCTGTTATTGGGGTTCAGTAACGTCAGCTGTTCCCCTGCTGTGTGTGTGGCAATCCCTCCTACCTCCTCCAACCTCCTCCAACCTCCTCCTCCTCCTCCACCTGTCCCTGGGCTCCAACACCGCCAGTTGCCGTCCAGAAGTGCTGTACGCACAGTCAACAGTCCCTCCTCTGTTATTGGGGTTCAGTAACGTCAGCTGTTCCCCTGCTGTGTGTGTGGCAATCCCTCCTACCTCCTCCAACCTCCTCCTCCTCCTCCACCTGTCCCTGGGCTCCAACACCGCCAGTTGCCATCCAGAAGTGCTGTACGCACAGTCAACAGTCCCTCCTCTGTTATTGGGGTTCAGTAACGTCAGCTGTTCCCCTGCTGTGTGTGTGGCAATCCCTCCTACCTCCTCCAACCTCCTCCAACCTCCTCCTCCTCCACCTGTCCCTGGGCTCCAACACCGCCAGTTGCCGTCCAGAAGTGCTGTACGCACAGTCAACAGTCCCTCCTCTGTTATTGGGGTTCAGTAACGTCAGCTGTTCCCCTGCTGTGTGTGTGGCAATCCCTCCTACCTCCTCCAACCTCCTCCTCCTCCTCCACCTGTCCCTGGGCTCCAACACCGCCAGTTGCCGTCCAGAAGTGCTGTACGCACAGTCAACAGTCCCTCCTCTGTTATTGGGGTTCAGTAACGTCAGCTGTTCCCCTGCTGTGTGTGTGGCAATCCCTCCTACCTCCTCCAACCTCCTCCTCCTCCTACACCTGTCCCTGGGCTCCAACACCGCCAGTTGCCGTCCAGAAGTGCTGTACGCACAGTCAACAGTCCCTCCTCTGTTATTGGGGTTCAGTAACGTCAGCTGTTCCCCTGCTGTGTGTGTGGCAATCCCTCCTACCTCCTCCAACCTCCTCCAACCTCCTCCTCCTCCACCTGTCCCTGGGCTCCAACACCGCCAGTTGCCGTCCAGAAGTGCTGTACGCACAGTCAACAGTCCCTCCTCTGTTATTGGGGTTCAGTAACGTCAGCTGTTCCCCTGCTGTGTGTGTGGCAATCCCTCCTACCTCCTCCAACCTCCTCCAACCTCCTCCTCCTCCACCTGTCCCTGGGCTCCAACACCGCCAGTTGCCGTCCAGAAGTGCTGTACGCACAGTCAACAGTCCCTCCTCTGTTATTGGGGTTCAGTAACGTCAGCTGTTCCCCTGCTGTGTGTGTGGCAATCCCTCCTACCTCCTCCAACCTCCTCCTCCTCCTACACCTGTCCCTGGGCTCCAACACCGCCAGTTGCCGTCCAGAAGTGCTGTACGCACAGTCAACAGTCCCTCCTCTGTTATTGGGGTTCAGTAACGTCAGCTGTTCCCCTGCTGTGTGTGTGGCAATCCCTCCTACCTCCTCCAACCTCCTCCTCCTCCTACACCTGTCCCTGGGCTCCAACACCGCCAGTTGCCGTCCAGAAGTGCTGTACGCACAGTCAACAGTCCCTCCTCTGTTATTGGGGTTCAGTAACGTCAGCTGTTCCCCTGCAGTGTGTGTGGCAATCCCTCCTACCTCCTCCAACCTCCTCCAACCTCCTCCTCCTCCACCTGTCCCTGGGCTCCAACACCGCCAGTTGCCGTCCAGAAGTGCTGTACGCACAGTCAACAGTCCCTCCTCTGTTATTGGGGTTCAGTAACGTCAGCTGTTCCCCTGCTGTGTGTGTGGCAATCCCTCCTACCTCCTCCAACCTCCTCCTCCTCCTCCACCTGTCCCTGGGCTCCAACACCGCCAGTTGCCGTCCAGAAGTGCTGTACGCACAGTCAACAGTCCCTCCTCTGTTATTGGGGTTCAGTAACGTCAGCTGTTCCCCTGCTGTGTGTGTGGCAATCCCTCCTACCTCCTCCAACCTCCTCCTCCTCCTACACCTGTCCCTGGGCTCCAACACCGCCAGTTGCCATCCAGAAGTGCTGTACGCACAGTCAACAGTCCCTCCTCTGTTATTGGGGTTCAGTAACGTCAGCTGTTCCCCTGCTGTGTGTGTGGCAATCCCTCCTACCTCCTCCAACCTCCTCCAACCTCCTCCTCCTCCACCTGTCCCTGGGCTCCAACACCGCCAGTTGCCGTCCAGAAGTGCTGTACGCACAGTCAACAGTCCCTCCTCTGTTATTGGGGTTCAGTAACGTCAGCTGTTCCCCTGCTGTGTGTGTGGCAATCCCTCCTACCTCCTCCAACCTCCTCCAACCTCCTCCTCCTCCACCTGTCCCTGGGCTCCAACACCGCCAGTTGCCGTCCAGAAGTGCTGTACGCACAGTCAACAGTCCCTCCTCTGTTATTGGGGTTCAGTAACGTCAGCTGTTCCCCTGCTGTGTGTGTGGCAATCCCTCCTACCTCCTCCAACCTCCTCCAACCTCCTCCTCCTCCACCTGTCCCTGGGCTCCAACACCGCCAGTTGCCGTCCAGAAGTGCTGTACGCACAGTCAACAGTCCCTCCTCTGTTATTGGGGTTCAGTAACGTCAGCTGTTCCCCTGCTGTGTGTGTGGCAATCCCTCCTACCTCCTCCAACCTCCTCCTCCTCCTCCACCTGTCCCTGGGCTCCAACACCGCCAGTTGCCGTCCAGAAGTGCTGTACGCACAGAGCCAAACACCTCGCCAATGTGTTAGTGGGGTTCAGCACCGCCAGCTGTTCCCCTGCTGTGTATACGGCAACGTGTACTGCGACCGCCACGCAGTCACAACAAGTTTACTTTAAGGGAACCTGTCCCCCCCCCCCCAGGCGTTTGTTACTGAAGGAGCCACCTTGTGCAGCAGTAATGATGCAAAGGGAAAAAGTGCCTCTTTTCGTGGTGCTGCTTGCACATGCGGAACCTAACAGTTATGAAATGTGTCCCCTCACAGCGTAAAACCGTCCGGTAGGTGGAACTTTCCTTTGTCGTGTGACGCAGCACAGCCATCATTTTTACCCCCTTGGCGCCGTGCGCCGCCTCCTCAGCGTTGTTTGAATCTGTCCCGGAGCCTGCGCTGTTAGGTTAGCCCTTGGCCATGCACACATGTTGCGGTGCCCGTCTTCTGACATCATTTGGTGTCAGGCTGGCTGCGCCTGTGCGGGTGCGCTGGCCGAGATCCCGCCTCGCAGTGTCGTCTAATGTAATCCCACCGCGGGCCTGTGATCCGTGCCCGTGCGCAGTGCATATCCTCGCCTCTCACTCCCCTCCCTATGGCTTCTTCAGACTGTGCGATGTCAGCTGGTCCCTAATAGCATGCCACGGCCGTGACACCGCACTGTCTGAAAAAGCCGTAGGGAGGGGAGTGAGAGGCGAGGATATGCACTGCGCACGGGCACGGATCACAGGCCCGCGGTGGGATTACATTAGACGACACTGCGAGGCGGGATCTCGGCCAGCGCACCCGCACAGGCGCAGCCAGCCTGACACCAAATGATGTCAGAAGACGGGCACCGCAACATGTGTGCATGGCCAAGGGCTAACCTAACAGCGCAGGCTCCGGGACAGATTCAAACAACGCTGAGGAGGCGGCGCACGGCGCCAAGGGGGTAAAAATGATGGCTGTGCTGCGTCACACGACAAAGGAAAGTTCCACCTACCGGACGGTTTTACGCTGTGAGGGGACACATTTCATAACTGTTAGGTTCCGCATGTGCAAGGACCATAATTAAAAGAGCTAAGTTTACCTTTTCCAGCATTAGTGCTGTACACAATGGCTCTTTCAGCTACAAACGCCTGGGGGGGGGGGGGGGTTAAAGGTTTCCTTTCAACTTGCTCGAGTGCAGGCTTCGGCCTACACTCCGCTCCCCCTGCTCCTCCTGCTGACCCTGGGCTCTAACACCGCCAGTTGGGGCCCGGTACTGCTAGCTGCACAGAGAAAAACACCAGCCAATGTGTCAGTGGGGTTCAGCACCGCCAGCTGTTCCCCTGCTGTGCAGCCGGCATCGTGTCCTGCAACTGCCACGCAGGCACAACAGACCCAAAAGCTGCCGCCAGTGCAGGCTTCGGCCTACACTCTGCTCCATCTCCTCCTCCTGCTGACCCCGGGCTCCAACACCGCCAGTTGGGGCCCGGTACTGCTAGCTGCACAGAGAAAAACACCAGCCAATGTGTCAGTGGGGTTCAGCACCGCCAGCTGTTCCCCTGCTGTGCAGCCGGCATCGTGTCCTGCAAAAGCCACGCAGACACAAGAACTGAAATTGAAGGGAACCTGTCCCCCCTCCCCCAGGCGTTTGTACGTTTTAAAGGCCACCTTGTACAGCGGTAATGCTGCATGTGTGCAAGGTGGCTCATAAACGTATTCTCCTCGCACATGTGGAACTGAAAACACGTCTAAAATGTGTCCTCTGTGTGACCATTTAACCGTCCCGGTGGTGTGACTTTCCTTTGTAATGACACGCTGCAACCCCCTTGGTAGCGCTGCCCGTCTTCTGGCATCATGGTTTGGCTGCCTGCGCCTCTGCGGCCGCCCTGACCCACACAACGCCCCTCGTTGTCTTAGTTATTGGGACTGCGAGGGTGTGATTGATGGGCATGATCAGTGCATCAGTTCGCCTGTCCCTCATCTCCTTCCGCCTTCTGCGGACTGTGCGGCTTCATGGCCGTGGCATGCGTTAAGGGACCAGATGACGCCGCACAGTCTGAAGCGGGTGTAAGGACCCGAGTGCGAGAGGCGAACATATGTGCTGCGCCAGGCCCTGAATCCCAGCCCCGCAGTGTTTTAACAATGTTAAGACACTGCGGGGCTGGGATTCATGGTCATCGCGAAACGCACCGGCCGACATTAAATGATGCCAGAACATGGGCAGCGCTAACAGCGCTAGGCCAGGGGATAACACGACAGCGCAGACTCCTGTACAGCAAATAACAACGCTCAGGAGGCTGCACCCAGCACCAAGGTGGGATTCTTGACATCTGTGCTGCGTCTCATTACAAAGGGAACTCGCGCCTCCCAACACAGTTTGACTGTATAAAGGGCTAAATGTTATACGTGTTTCACTCAGCGTGTGCAAGGAGCGAAATTAAAAGAGCAACCTTTGACTTGTGCAGCACTACTGCTGCATAAGCTGTGGCTCTTCTACTTTGTAACCCCTGAGGGGGGGTTAAAGGTTACCTTTGAAATTGGTTCAATTAGGCTTCGGCCTACACTCTGCTCCCCCTGCAGAGCCCTGGGCTCCAACACCGCCAGTTGGGGCCCGGTACTGCTAGCTGCACAGAGAAAAACACCAGCCAATGTGTCAGTGGGGTTCAGCACCGCCAGCTGTTCCCCTGCTGTGCAGCCGGCATCGTGTCCTGCAACTGCCACGCAGGCACAACAGACCCAAAAGCTGCCGCCATTGCAGGCTTCGGCCTACACTCTGCTCCATCTCCTCCTCCTGCTGACCCCGGGCTCCAACACCGCCAGTTGGGGCCCGGTACTGCTAGCTGCACAGAGAAAAACACCAGCCAATGTGTCAGTGGGGTTCAGCACCGCCAGCTGTTCCCCTGCTGTGCAGCCGGCATCGTGTCCTGCAAAAGCCACGCAGACACAAGAACTGAAATTGAAGGGAACCTGTCCCCCCTCCCCCAGGCGTTTGTACGTTTTAAAGGCCACCTTGTACAGCGGTAATGCTGCATGTGTGCAAGGTGGCTCATAAACGTATTCTCCTCGCACATGTGGAACTGAAAACACGTCTAAAATGTGTCCTCTGTGTGACCATTTAACCGTCCCGGTGGTGTGACTTTCCTTTGTAATGACACGCTGCAACCCCCTTGGTAGCGCTGCCCGTCTTCTGGCATCATGGTTTGGCTGCCTGCGCCTCTGCGGCCGCCCTGACCCACACAACGCCCCTCGGTGTCTTATTTCTTGGGACTGCGAGGGTGTGTTGGATGGGCATGAGCAGTGCATCAGTTCGCCTGTCCCTCATCTCCTTCCGCCTTCTTCAGACTGTGCGGCTTCATGGCCGTGGCATGCGATAAGGGATCAGCTGACGCCACATAGTCTGAAGCAGGTGTAAGAACCCAAGCGAGAGGCGAACATATGTACTGCGCCAGGCCATGAATCCCAGCCCCGCAGTGTTTTAACTATGTCAATACACTGCGGGGCTGTGATTCATGGGCATCGCGAACCGCACCAGCCAACATTAAATGAGGTCAGAAGATGGGCAGCGCTAACAGCGCTAGGCCAGGGGATAACACGACAGCGCAGACTCCTGTACAGCAAATAACAACGCTCAGGAGGCTGCACCCAGCACCAAGGTGGGATTCTTGACATCTGTGCTGCGTCTCATTACAAAGGGAACTTGCGCCTCCAACACAGTTTGACTGTATAAAGGGCTAAATGTTATACGTGTTCCATTCAGCGTGTGCAAGGAGCCAAATTAAAAGAGCAACCTTTGACTTGTGCACCACCACTGCTGCATAAGCTGTGGCTCTTCTACTTTGTAACCCCTGAGGGGGGGTTAAAGGTTACCTTTGAAATTGGTTCGATTAGGCTTCGGCCTACACTCTGCTCCCCCTGCAGAGCCCGGGCTCCAACACCGCCAGTTGGGGCCCGGTACTGCTAGCTGCACAGAGAAAAACACCTCGCCAATGTGTCAGTGGGGTCCAGCACCGCCAGCTGTTCCCCTGCTGTGTAGCCGGCAACGTGTCCTGCGACCGCCACGCAGACACAACAGACCCAAAGCTGCCGCCAGTGCAGGCTTCGGCCTACACTCCCCTCCCCCTGCTCCTGCTCCTCCTCCTCCTGCTGACCCTGGGCTCTAACAAACCGCCAGTTGGGGCCCAGATGTGCTAGCTGCACAGAGAAAAACACCAGCCAATGTGTCAGTGGGGTCCAGCACCGCCAGCTGTTCCCCTGCTGTGCAGCCGGCAACGTGTCCTGCAAAAGCCACGCAGACACAAGAACTGAAATTGAAGGGAACCTGTCCCCCCTCCCCCAGGCGTTTTTACGTTATCCAGCCACCTTGTACAGCGGTAATGCTGCATGTGTGCAAGGTGGCTCAGAAACGTATTCTCCTCGCACATGTGGAACTGAAAACACATCTGCAATGTGTCCTCTGTGTGACCATTTAACCGTCCCGGTGGTGTGACTTTCCTTTGTAATGACACGCTGCAACCCCCTTGGTAGCGCTGCCCGTCTTCTGGCATCATTGTTTGGCTGGCTGCGCCTCTGCGGCCGCCCTGACCCACACAACGCCCCTCGGTGTCTTATTTATTGGGACTGCGAGGGTGTGATTGATGGGCAGGATCAGTGCATCAGTTCGCCTGTCCCTCCTCTCCTTCCGCCTTCTTCGGACTGTGCGGCTTCATGGCCGTGGCATGCGATAAGGGATCAGATGACGCCGCACAGTCTGAAGCGGGTGTAAGGACCCGAGTGTGAGAGGCCAACATATGTGCTGCGCCAGGCCCTGAATCCCAGCCCCGCAGTGTTTTTACAATGTTAAGACACTGCGGGGCTGGGATTCATGGTCATCGCGAACCGCACCGGCCGACATTAAATGATGTCAGAAGATGGGCAGCGCTAACAGCGCTAGGCCAGGGGATAACACGACAGCGCAGACTCCTGTACAGCAAATAACAACGCTCAGGAGGCTGCACCCAGCACCAAGGTGGGATTCTTGACATCTGTGCTGCGTCTCATTACAAAGGGAACTCGCGCCTCCAACACAGTTTGACTGTATAAAGGGCTAAATGTTATACGTGTTTCATTCAGCGTGTGCAAGGAGCGAAATTAAAAGAGCAACCTTTGACTTGTGCAGCACTACTGCTGCATAAGCTGTGGCTCTTCTACTTTCTAACCCCTGAGGGGGGGTTAAAGGTTACCTTTGAAATTGGTTCAAGTAGGCTTCGGCCTACACTCTGCTCCCCCTGCAGAGCCCGGGCTCCAACACCGCTAGTTGCTGTCCGGAAGTGCTGGCTGCACAGAGCCAAACACCTCGCCAATGTGTCAGTGGGGTCCAGCACCGCCAGCTGTTCCCCTGCTGTGTAGCCGGCAACGTGTCCTGCGACCGCCACGCAGACACAACAGACCCAAAGCTGCCGCCAGTGCAGGCTTCGGCCTACACTCCCCTCCCCCTGCTCCTGCTCCTCCTCCTCCTGCTGACCCTGGGCTCTAACAAACCGCCAGTTGGGGCCCAGATGTGCTAGCTGCACAGAGAAAAACACCAGCCAATGTGTCAGTGGGGTCCAGCACCGCCAGCTGTTCCCCTGCTGTGCAGCCGGCAACGTGTCCTGCAAAAGCCACGCAGACACAAGAACTGAAATTGAAGGGAACCTGTCCCCCCTCCCCCAGGCGTTTTTACGTTATCCAGCCACCTTGTACAGCGGTAATGCTGCATGTGTGCAAGGTGGCTCAGAAACGTATTCTCCTCGCACATGTGGAACTGAAAACACGTCTGCAATGTGTCCTCTGTGTGACCATTTAACCGTCCCGGTGGTGTGACTTTCCTTTGTAATGACACGCTGCAACCCCCTTGGTAGCGCTGCCCGTCTTCTGGCATCATTGTTTGGCTGGCTGCGCCTCTGCGGCCGCCCTGACCCACACAACGCCCCTCGGTGTCTTATTTATTGGGACTGCGAGGGTGTGATTGATGGGCAGGATCAGTGCATCAGTTCGCCTGTCCCTCCTCTCCTTCCGCCTTCTTCGGACTGTGCGGCTTCATGGCCGTGGCATGCGATAAGGGATCAGATGACGCCGCACAGTCTGAAGCGGGTGTAAGGACCCGAGTGTGAGAGGCCAACATATGTGCTGCGCCAGGCCCTGAATCCCAGCCCCGCAGTGTTTTTACAATGTTAAGACACTGCGGGGCTGGGATTCATGGTCATCGCGAACCGCACCGGCCGACATTAAATGATGTCAGAAGATGGGCAGCGCTAACAGCGCTAGGCCAGGGGATAACACGACAGCGCAGACTCCTGTACAGCAAATAACAACGCTCAGGAGGCTGCACCCAGCACCAAGGTGGGATTCTTGACATCTGTGCTGCGTCTCATTACAAAGGGAACTCGCGCCTCCAACACAGTTTGACTGTATAAAGGGCTAAATGTTATACGTGTTTCATTCAGCGTGTGCAAGGAGCGAAATTAAAAGAGCAACCTTTGACTTGTGCAGCACTACTGCTGCATAAGCTGTGGCTCTTCTACTTTCTAACCCCTGAGGGGGGGTTAAAGGTTACCTTTGAAATTGGTTCAAGTAGGCTTCGGCCTACACTCTGCTCCCCCTGCAGAGCCCGGGCTCCAACACCGCTAGTTGCTGTCCGGAAGTGCTGGCTGCACAGAGCCAAACACCTCGCCAATGTGTCAGTGGGGTCCAGCACCGCCAGCTGTTCCCCTGCTGTGTAGCCGGCAACGTGTCCTGCGACCGCCACGCAGACACAACAGACCCAAAGCTGCCGCCAGTGCAGGCTTCGGCCTACACTCCCCTCCCCCTGCTCCTGCTCCTCCTCCTCCTGCTGACCCTGGGCTCTAACAAACCGCCAGTTGGGGCCCAGATGTGCTAGCTGCACAGAGAAAAACACCAGCCAATGTGTCAGTGGGGTCCAGCACCGCCAGCTGTTCCCCTGCTGTGCAGCCGGCAACGTGTCCTGCAAAAGCCACGCAGACACAAGAACTGAAATTGAAGGGAACCTGTCCCCCCTCCCCCAGGCGTTTTTACGTTATCCAGCCACCTTGTACAGCGGTAATGCTGCATGTGTGCAAGGTGGCTCAGAAACGTATTCTCCTCGCACATGTGGAACTGAAAACACGTCTGCAATGTGTCCTCTGTGTGACCATTTAACCGTCCCGGTGGTGTGACTTTCCTTTGTAATGACACGCTGCAACCCCCTTGGTAGCGCTGCCCGTCTTCTGGCATCATTGTTTGGCTGGCTGCACCTCTGCGGCCGCCCTGACCCACACAACGCCCCTCGGTGTCTTATTTATTGGGACTGCGAGGGTGTGATTGATGGGCAGGATCAGTGCATCAGTTCGCCTGTCCCTCCTCTCCTTCCGCCTTCTTCGGACTGTGCGGCTTCATGGCCGTGGCATGCGATAAGGGATCAGATGACGCCGCACAGTCTGAAGCGGGTGTAAGGACCCGAGTGTGAGAGGCCAACATATGTGCTGCGCCAGGCCCTGAATCCCAGCCCCGCAGTGTTTTTACAATGTTAAGACACTGCGGGGCTGGGATTCATGGTCATCGCGAACCGCACCGGCCGACATTAAATGATGTCAGAAGATGGGCAGCGCTAACAGCGCTAGGCCAGGGGATAACACGACAGCGCAGACTCCTGTACAGCAAATAACAACGCTCAGGAGGCTGCACCCAGCACCAAGGTGGGATTCTTGACATCTGTGCTGCGTCTCATTACAAAGGGAACTCGCGCCTCCAACACAGTTTGACTGTATAAAGGGCTAAATGTTATACGTGTTTCATTCAGCGTGTGCAAGGAGCGAAATTAAAAGAGCAACCTTTGACTTGTGCAGCACTACTGCTGCATAAGCTGTGGCTCTTCTACTTTCTAACCCCTGAGGGGGGGTTAAAGGTTACCTTTGAAATTGGTTCAAGTAGGCTTCGGCCTACACTCTGCTCCCCCTGCAGAGCCCGGGCTCCAACACCGCTAGTTGCTGTCCGGAAGTGCTGGCTGCACAGAGCCAAACACCTCGCCAATGTGTCAGTGGGGTCCAGCACCGCCAGCTGTTCCCCTGCTGTGTAGCCGGCAACGTGTCCTGCGACCGCCACGCAGACACAACAGACCCAAAGCTGCCGCCAGTGCAGGCTTCGGCCTACACTCCCCTCCCCCTGCTCCTGCTCCTCCTCCTCCTGCTGACCCTGGGCTCTAACAAACCGCCAGTTGGGGCCCAGATGTGCTAGCTGCACAGAGAAAAACACCAGCCAATGTGTCAGTGGGGTCCAGCACCGCCAGCTGTTCCCCTGCTGTGCAGCCGGCAACGTGTCCTGCAAAAGCCACGCAGACACAAGAACTGAAATTGAAGGGAACCTGTCCCCCCTCCCCCAGGCGTTTTTACGTTATCCAGCCACCTTGTACAGCGGTAATGCTGCATGTGTGCAAGGTGGCTCAGAAACGTATTCTCCTCGCACATGTGGAACTGAAAACACGTCTGCAATGTGTCCTCTGTGTGACCATTTAACCGTCCCGGTGGTGTGACTTTCCTTTGTAATGACACGCTGCAACCCCCTTGGTAGCGCTGCCCGTCTTCTGGCATCATTGTTTGGCTGGCTGCGCCTCTGCGGCCGCCCTGACCCACACAACGCCCCTCGGTGTCTTATTTATTGGGACTGCGAGGGTGTGATTGATGGGCAGGATCAGTGCATCAGTTCGCCTGTCCCTCCTCTCCTTCCGCCTTCTTCGGACTGTGCGGCTTCATGGCCGTGGCATGCGATAAGGGATCAGATGACGCCGCACAGTCTGAAGCGGGTGTAAGGACCCGAGTGTGAGAGTCCAACATATGTGCTGCGCCAGGCCCTGAATCCCAGCCCCGCAGTGTTTTTACAATGTTAAGACACTGCGGGGCTGGGATTCATGGTCATCGCGAACCGCACCGGCCGACATTAAATGATGTCAGAAGATGGGCAGCGCTAACAGCGCTAGGCCAGGGGATAACACGACAGCGCAGACTCCTGTACAGCAAATAACAACGCTCAGGAGGCTGCACCCAGCACCAAGGTGGGATTCTTGACATCTGTGCTGCGTCTCATTACAAAGGGAACTCGCGCCTCCAACACAGTTTGACTGTATAAAGGGCTAAATGTTATACGTGTTTCATTCAGCGTGTGCAAGGAGCGAAATTAAAAGAGCAACCTTTGACTTGTGCAGCACTACTGCTGCATAAGCTGTGGCTCTTCTACTTTCTAACCCCTGAGGGGGGGTTAAAGGTTACCTTTGAAATTGGTTCAAGTAGGCTTCGGCCTACACTCTGCTCCCCCTGCAGAGCCCGGGCTCCAACACCGCTAGTTGCTGTCCGGAAGTGCTGGCTGCACAGAGCCAAACACCTCGCCAATGTGTCAGTGGGGTCCAGCACCGCCAGCTGTTCCCCTGCTGTGTAGCCGGCAACGTGTCCTGCGACCGCCACGCAGACACAACAGACCCAAAGCTGCCGCCAGTGCAGGCTTCGGCCTACACTCCCCTCCCCCTGCTCCTGCTCCTCCTCCTCCTGCTGACCCTGGGCTCTAACAAACCGCCAGTTGGGGCCCAGATGTGCTAGCTGCACAGAGAAAAACACCAGCCAATGTGTCAGTGGGGTCCAGCACCGCCAGCTGTTCCCCTGCTGTGCAGCCGGCAACGTGTCCTGCAAAAGCCACGCAGACACAAGAACTGAAATTGAAGGGAACCTGTCCCCCCTCCCCCAGGCGTTTTTACGTTATCCAGCCACCTTGTACAGCGGTAATGCTGCATGTGTGCAAGGTGGCTCAGAAACGTATTCTCCTCGCACATGTGGAACTGAAAACACGTCTGCAATGTGTCCTCTGTGTGACCATTTAACCGTCCCGGTGGTGTGACTTTCCTTTGTAATGACACGCTGCAACCCCCTTGGTAGCGCTGCCCGTCTTCTGGCATCATTGTTTGGCTGGCTGCACCTCTGCGGCCGCCCTGACCCACACAACGCCCCTCGGTGTCTTATTTATTGGGACTGCGAGGGTGTGATTGATGGGCAGGATCAGTGCATCAGTTTGCCTGTCCCTCCTCTCCTTCCGCCTTCTTCGGACTGTGCGGCTTCATGGCCGTGGCATGCGATAAGGGATCAGATGACGCCGCACAGTCTGAAGCGGGTGTAAGGACCCGAGTGTGAGAGGCCAACATATGTGCTGCGCCAGGCCCTGAATCCCAGCCCCGCAGTGTTTTTACAATGTTAAGACACTGCGGGGCTGGGATTCATGGTCATCGCGAACCGCACCGGCCGACATTAAATGATGTCAGAAGATGGGCAGCGCTAACAGCGCTAGGCCAGGGGATAACACGACAGCGCAGACTCCTGTACAGCAAATAACAACGCTCAGGAGGCTGCACCCAGCACCAAGGTGGGATTCTTGACATCTGTGCTGCGTCTCATTACAAAGGGAACTCGCGCCTCCAACACAGTTTGACTGTATAAAGGGCTAAATGTTATACGTGTTTCATTCAGCGTGTGCAAGGAGCGAAATTAAAAGAGCAACCTTTGACTTGTGCAGCACTACTGCTGCATAAGCTGTGGCTCTTCTACTTTCTAACCCCTGAGGGGGGGTTAAAGGTTACCTTTGAAATTGGTTCAAGTAGGCTTCGGCCTACACTCTGCTCCCCCTGCAGAGCCCGGGCTCCAACACCGCTAGTTGCTGTCCGGAAGTGCTGGCTGCACAGAGCCAAACACCTCGCCAATGTGTCAGTGGGGTCCAGCACCGCCAGCTGTTCCCCTGCTGTGTAGCCGGCAACGTGTCCTGCGACCGCCACGCAGACACAACAGACCCAAAGCTGCCGCCAGTGCAGGCTTCGGCCTACACTCCCCTCCCCCTGCTCCTGCTCCTCCTCCTCCTGCTGACCCTGGGCTCTAACAAACCGCCAGTTGGGGCCCAGATGTGCTAGCTGCACAGAGAAAAACACCAGCCAATGTGTCAGTGGGGTCCAGCACCGCCAGCTGTTCCCCTGCTGTGCAGCCGGCAACGTGTCCTGCAAAAGCCACGCAGACACTTGCTCTTGGACCTTCTGCTCCCCATCCTGGTTCCAGTACCGTCAGCTGGTTCCGGGCAGAGCCTTTGGCTTAGGTGCCTCCCTTTGGTATCCGAGTTCCACCAACGTCAGGTGGTCCTTGGTAGTGCTTTCAGGCACGGGTACCTCCTGCTTAGTAACCGGGTTCCAGTAACGTCAGCTGGTCCTCGGTAGTTCCATTGGCTCTTGGACCTTCGGCTACCCATCCGGGTTCCAGCACCGTCAGCTGGTTCTCGGCAGTGTCTTTTGCTCTTGTACCTTCTGCTCCCCATCCTGGTTCCAGTACCGTCAGCTGGTTCCGGGCAGAGCCTTTGGCTTAGGTGCCTCCCTCTGGGTATCTGAGTTCCACCAACGTCAGGTGGTCCTTGGTAGTGCTTTCAGCACAGGTACCTCCTGCTTAGTAACCGGGTTCCAGTAACGTCAGCTGGTCCTCTGTCGTTCCATTGGCTCTTGGACCTTCGGGTAGCCATCCGAGTTCCAGTTCCATCAGCTGGTTCTCGGCATTTTCTCAGCCTTCTTGTACCTTCTGCTACATTTCCAAGTTCAAGAGACTAAACACGATGACCCGGAAGACCACCCCTAAGATGACGACGACACCAGAGACGACAACCACCGTGATGACGACGACCCTGGAGACGATGACCCTGAAGACCACCCCGATGACGACGACCCCGGAGACCACCCCGATGACGACGACCCCGGAGACGACGACCCTGGAGACGACGACGACCTGGAAGACCGAGAAGCAGAAGAACAAGAGGCTGCAGAACAAAGAGCAGAAGGACATTAAGCATAACACAAAATATCAGAGCAAAAAATATTATGTAAATTATAAGCAGAAGAAGACTAAGCAGTGTATGGGGGTGAGTCCGTTCCTCCTCGTGGTGCCCCTGGATAAAGCCTGATGCTGCAGGCCAAACTGAACGCGGACAAATGTAACTGTTTTGTGACAGGCAGAACGGAAGGTGTAATCTTCAAACTTTTATAGATAACAACTACGGGAATGCCTGTCACAAATAAGAATATGATGAAGAAGTAGAATATGATGAAGATAATAGTAAACTAAAAACAATATGAACAATGTAACCCAAAAAATAATAGGTAGAAGATGAAGAAGAAGATGAATAAGGTGAAGAAGTTGATGTCAAAGAAGCTGATGATGAGGATAATTAAGAAGAAAGCGTGGGAGAAGTAAAAAAAAAGGTGAAGGGCGTGGAAGCAGTGAAACATCAATATCTGACATTAAAAAAAAAATTAACATAGTCAAATTCTTTCTAACGCCGAACGTCATAAAAAAAAACGCAAAATCCTGCTATTCTATTACATTGGGCTAAACCTCTGTGCCTTTAATATCTCCGCCACGTCCCCCAATACATCCTACATTATTCTTAGTTGTTTTCCTTCATGTAGAATGAACCTACAAGTGTATAAAGGGTTTATTTTAATTCCGATATTTTCGTCCCATTGACTTGCATTGGGATCGGGTATCGGTATCGGATTAGATCCGATACTTTGACGGTATCGGCCGATACTTTCCGATACCGATACTTTCCGAGATCGGAAGGTATCGCTCAACACTAGTTAGGACATAACCCGAATGACAGGCGAAGCAGGCCTTTTTACAGGGTCTCTATCATGACCCGGGCCCTATATATATCACTGTGTCTCCTGGGTGTAAAGATGGACAGGTAGCTTGAAGTTCAGCTGTCCTGCCAGTTTCAGCTATGTCTCTTAGAGTCCGACATGGCCTCGGTCTTCCGGCTACGGAATCTGCGCTAGCCAGGGAGGTAGCCAAATCACTGCTCTGCTCCCCTGGTGTCACTCTCCTGTGCCTTTTCTCTCCTGCACACTTTCCACAAACTGTCCATTCTTTCTCAGTTCTCTTTCTCCAGGAGCTGTAGCAACTCTGGCTACATGGCCCCTTCAGTCTCTCTTCTTTCCTCTTTACACCAGGAGCTGCACACCCCCATGTCTGCTCAGCTATTCTCCTATCGTACCAGCGCCGCCTAGCTGATGTTCCTCGACAAGCTCCCTTCTGGCAATCTCTCTCTCTAGCACATCTTTCTGCTTCCTTCCCCTCTGTCTCTCTAACAGGAACTGACTGAAAACTCCCTTTCCCTCCAGACCAGAATGTATTTATAGGGGAGTTCACCCTAAACCAGGTTTAGAGCTCCCCCTTCTGGCCTGGAGTGTGAACATGTTGTGTGTATGTGATTACCTGATAAAAGAGATCTTTCATCGCTTCCAAGTGTGACATCACTCTCCCCGTGAGGAAAGCAATGCCACTGTGACAACCAGGACCCTGGGGTGTCACACAAGGTTGCTATGGCACACAATAACAGGCTTTTAGTGCAGTCTACACAATTCTGGTATGGGAAACAGGAATAGGTTTTTAGGGCAGTCTACACAATGCTGCTTTGACACACAGGAACAGGCTTCTAGGGCAGTCTCCACAACGATACTGTGGCACAAAGGAACAGTCTTTTTGGATACAGAGCACAAGGCTTAAATGGCACACAAGATGAGGCTGATATGGCACAAAGAACAACACTGACAGTGCATGAGGAACAGAATGGCGGCGTAACCCATGACCCAGCCTTTATACAGGCAGGGTCACATGGTGTGCAGGCCAATGAAAGCCATGCCAGTATTACTTGCAGCAGCCTTTATTTGGCTGAAAAACCTGAACATTATGACAGATTTCTAGGAAAAAGTCCACTTTCGGGATCCAATGCATGGACACTAGGAGTCCAGTGCAAGCCCTAAACTTTACAGTTTGGGTTCATTCATCACTATTTGCGATTCCATGCTCTAAGTTCTGTATATCTTTTTGCCTCTTCCCCTACCCGGGAGATATGATATGATCAGACCATGTTCCGTGCACATTCAGAAACAACCATTATACAGTGCCACAGCAGGGGCACATTTCCAAGATAATCTCAGCACAGAAACTTTTTTTCCACATGCAATTGTGGAATTTATTTTTGTTCCAATATCTATTGACTACAATGAACTTTGTTCATGGGACAACCCCTTCAATAATCTTGAACCAGGAGACAGAGGTTCAATTGGAGGAGGAGGTTTAGCAGGAGTTGGAGGTGGACATGGCAGTGTAAGTGGAAGAGGCGGAGGAGGAGGAGGCAGAGATAGAGAACACTGCTTTTGTGTTTTGTTTAGTTTTTTTATTATTTTATTTGGGGAGGCCCAAAAATATGGGAAGGTCAAATAGAACGAACAAACTGCTATGGAGTGTAACAATGGCTGAGTGCGGCTGGTATACTTCTCTATTCAGCCAAAGGTACTGACAAGTCCAGACTACACCTGGTTCATTTTAATGAATGTGAACTTGCCCACATTGGCTGTGAACAGATGAATGGGGCTGTCTGTGATGAGCTAAACACATGCTCCTGGGGCAGGCCAACACTTCAAGGCACAAAGGTCAAGCTCATGCCATGTGTTCATCATGCCATGTGTTCACCATATTGTTGAAGCACTGCCTCCTGCTGATACGCATCATATCAGATTGTGGTGCTGGATGTTATAGTGTGCTGAAAAAGGTTTTCCACATTTTGACCATGCTAACCCTCCCAAAATTACATAGAACATCTTGTCATCTGTGTGAACCATAGGAAGGTATTTATTTTGGGCTCATAGGAGGCACAGATCGACCACATCCTCTCCCTGCAGCAGCTACAGCCCCACCACCAGCAACACCATGGCCATGTCCTGTATTGAAACCTATCTACATTCTTTGCACTCCAAAAAAGTGCAGAGTATTACATGACTTGTAAATAGTACCCCCCAGGGGATGTTATGAAGAGTACTGCCATAGAGGCTGTTTTGCAAAGTACATCCACATAGGCTATTTTGCTTTGCAGAATACACCCACACAGGCTGTTTTGCAGAGTACCCCCATACAGGCTGTTTCGTAGAGATCACCCACGGAGGTTGTTTTGCGGAGTACCCCCAATAAGACTGTTTTCAGAGAACCCCCACAGAACTTAACACAGACCCTTACTCTAGCTGTGTCTTGTCCCTATGCTAATCAGAGAAGAATGTTGGCACCATACTTGATCCGGTGATTATACAGACTAGGTCACATGGTGCATCTTGCATCTGCCAATCGCAGCCATGCTAGTACTGGCTGCTGCCTTTCAACAAGCTCTATTTTGCATCCAAACTCCGAACACCAAAACAGACTTCTGTTAGAAGTCCGTGATCAGACTTTACAGTTGTAGTTCCCTCAACCCTAGTCAATCGTTCTCAAAATCCTCAATCATGGATAACATCTATATTCACTGAAGACAGACTCTCCCATTACTGAAAAAGTAGATGACAGTTGCCAATAAGATTCTACGTAGACGAGAAGAATGATGACGGTGAAAGAGCTTAGTATTTTACTCCTCCCCTCTCCATAGAACCTTGTCTGTAGCAGGTGCCCTCTCCTATCTCAGTATTAGGAAAGTCTCTTTTTACTGAATACAGATTTTTCCTGTAAATTGAGGATTTTGAAAAATTATTAATCAGCCCTGGAAGAGAACGAAGCAGATAAAAAATTGCTTATTTTTGTGTGTTATTGATTTATTAAATAAAAATTAAAACAATGGTTTATCTTTAAGCTCCATATTTATTATATAACATCTTGGCTTGGAGAAGTACTGTATATTTGAGGCAAATATTACCTTGGTAAGAGAAGGATAACTAATGTACTCACAGTAAATTTAAAGTTTAGAATATAACTTATTGGAACCAATACCAATATTTTGTTGAATGTAACACAATTTTTTTTTTACTTAGATATTTTTATTTACAAAGTTTCTTCTGTCTTCAACTATCAGCCTCAATTCTTGGTTCTGCAAATCCACTTCCAGCTTAGTGGTTGTCAAAGGAGAGCTCTTAGGGTACTGTCACACAGTACCATTTTGATCGCTACGACGGTACGATTCGTGACGTTCTAGCGATATCGTTACGATATCGCAGTGTCTGACACGCAGCAGCGATCAGGGATCCTGCTGAGAATCGTACGTCGTAGCAGATCGTGTGGAACTTTCTTTCGTCGCTTGATCACCCGCTGACATCGCTGGATCGTTGTGTGTGACAGCGATCCAGCGATGTGTTCGCTTGTAACCAGGGTAAACATCGGGTAACTAAGCGCAGGGCCGCGCTTAGTAACCCGATGTTTACCCTGGTTACAAGCGTAAACGTAAAAAAAAACAAACAGTGCATACTTACATTCCGGTGTCTGTCCTCCAGCGTCTCTGCTTCTCTCCACTGTGTGAGCGTCTGCCAGCCGGAAAGCGAGCACAGCGGTGACGTCTGACGTCACCGCTGTGCTTGCCGGCTATGGCGCTTACACAGTGGAGAGAAGCAGAACGCCGGGGACAGACACCGGAATGTAAGTATGCACTGTTTGTTTTTTTTACGTTTACGCTGGTAACCACGGTAAACATCGGGTTACTAAGCGCGGCCCTGCGCTTAGTTACCCGATGTTTACCCTGGTTACCGGGGACTTCGGCATCGCTCCAGCGCCGTGATTGCAACGTGTGACCGCAGTCTACGACGCTGGAGCGATAATCATACGATCGCTGCGACGTCACGGATCGTGCCGTCGTAGCGATCAAAATGGTACTGTGTGACAGTACCCTTAACTTTATCAACACTTAATCTTGATCAAGAATCCACAAGGGAGCCTTTTAACCTCATTAAATATGCAGCTATTTTGGACCTTAAAGACACAGTCTTAATTTTTTTTCTAATATTATTATTCAGAGTACCATAACTTTCAAACTTTTCAATTGCAGATGTATTAAGGTTTGTATGAGTATGTATTTAAGGTACAGTTGCTTTATTTTTCTATTTTAGAGAGGGGTGAAGGTAGAATGCATGAAATAAAAAAAATGCAATTCTGCCATTGCTGCTTGGTTTTATCTATGCAGCCATAGTGCTGTATGAATGCCCATATGAATGACATATTTACATGCTATTATGCAGTTTTTTATAATTATAATGATACCAAAAATATACACTGTTTATGTTTTCCTACTTTTGCTTAAAGTTTAACACAAAAACAAAATAAGTATTGTCATATATAACCATTTAGAATATACAACCTGAAAATATGAAACACGATTGCATATAATATATAAATTTTTATTAACAACAGGAAAAAAGAATTAAAGCAAAAGAGAGGAACGTTACTTGGTTTATAATTAAGGTATCAATTATAGTCAATTTCAATCAATATTACTGATGAACAATGAACAACATCTGATACCTAAATAAATACCCTTAGGGTGCGTGTCCACGGTCCGTAAAGATGGGGCTTTGGACGGAGTGGAAAACCCGCTCCCTCCAAAGTGCCGCCCCCTTCTGTACGTGTGGTGATTTCGGATGTGTTCATTGCACACATTCGGAATCGCCGCACCCCATACATAGGGCCCTGTGATTTACCTTACGGCGATGGAGTGTCGCCGCAAGGTAAATAGACATGCTGCATCCTAAAAAGACGTGCCGCATGTCCGTAAACGCAGGGCCGCCGGATGCGTGTTCGCACGCATAGTGGAGACGGGATTTCATAAAATCCTCTCCACTATGCTGTAACATCTGGATGCTGCGGGTTGAACGCTGCTGCTGTATGCAGCGTTCAATCTGCTGCTAATCCGGATGTAAACTGGCACGTGGAAACATACCCTTATTTTATCAGGGATTTAATACAATAAATATGCTAATAAATAATTAACCCCTTAACTCCCAAGGGTGGTTTGCATGTTAATGACCGGGCCAATTTTTACAATTCTGACCACTGTCCCTTTATGAGGTTATAACTTTGGAACGCTTGCATGGATCTCGGTCTTAGACTGAGACTAGCAGCGGAACCGCGTCCATGGAATACTCCCCTGTACCCACTATACTTTAAGGCTTCTCAGATATGCCCTAGATGCATATTACACATTAATATAACGGATGCTGACATATCAATAGCACTACTTTATGTAACCCCTCCTTTTCAGAAACTCTTCACTATCTAGTACGCAACTGACGAAGGTCAGGATTGACCGAAACGTTTTGTTGTACTATTTACAGTGGACCGAATGAATTTGCCATCTATATTGTATTTAAGTTGAGTGCCAAGTTCTTACTTTCATCAATCAAAAATGCTTTGACGAAAGTTAGAATTTCCCAACTTTTATTAAAGAAAACATTGAAAATCATCTTTGAATCCCTGTAGCATAACTAACTGAAGGACAAAAAAAAACCAAGGACTCTCAAAAGTCGGTTACTGAAAAAAGACATATGAATGAAGAAATCTAACATCTATACTGTAAGAAAAAAAGATGATGTCTGATGGCAAGACTCAGAGGTTTTATAGATATTATTTCAGTGTATTATAGCATTTTTTATTTTAGTAACTTTTTTTAAACTTACTTTATTGTTACTTTTTTGTACCATAGAATTCTAGTCTTTGAACACTTCAAGGTATTATCTGTATTATCAGTATTATTTTATTTTTTATGGCCCTAAGAACTTACATATAGTTGCTATCTACCTGCCTGTTATGCCCACTACCCATCTTTGCCAGCTTAGAGCAGTCACAGACTGGTCCTGCAGCTGATTCCCTTTAACTCTGCTCCAAACATGGAGCATGACTGCCGATGTCATGGTGGTTGACAGACAACTCTCTGTTAATCAGCATGAAGTTGGCAAACATGCCCTGTTAATAAAGCAGCCCGGAAGAGGAAGTGCTGCTCTGTTGACGTGAGTTCAAATGCAACAGCACAATGAAGAGCAGGAGTGGTCCATTGCCACTCGGAGCTGGTGCCATCCAGAACAGGCAGGTAGTTAGAAACTACCTGCCTGTCAGTTTGTAGTCTCATGAGAAATAAATTTAATGATGTAGAACTAGAGCTGATCAAATGTTTAAAATTAAAATTCACTATATTTTACATTTTTATTTATTTGATTTGCAGCAAATCAGTTCTAAAACTGTAAGGCTATGTGCACACGTTCAGGAATTTTCGCGTTTTTTAAGCATTTTTTCTGATGTTTTCAGTCAAAAAAATGCTAAAAAAAGCTTACATAAGCATCCCATCATTTTAATGCATTCCGCATTTTTTGTGCATATGCTGCGTTTTTTTTCTGCGGCGGAATTGCATTCCAAAAAAAACCGCAGCATGTTCATTCTTTGTGCCGAATCGCGGCGATTCAGCACACATAGGAATGCATTGATCGGCTTACTTCCCGCATGGGGCTAGGCCCACCATGCCGGAAGTAAGCGGATCATGTGCGGTTGGTACCCAGAGTGGAGGAGAGGAAACTCTCCTCCAGGCCCTGGAAACCATACACCAGTAAAAAAAAGAATTAAAATAAAAAATCGTGATATTCTCACCTTCCAGCTGCCCCCGCAGCCTTCCCACTCCTCGCGATGCAACCGTTCACAGTAATGCCTTGCAACAATGTCCTGTGATGATGTAGCGACCTGGCATGATGCTACGTCATCTGGGGTCATTGCTGCATGGCATTACTGGGAATGGGAGCTCCCGGGAGATTTGCGAGGAGCGGGAAGGCGGCGGGGGCTGCCGGAAGGTGAGAATATCATGATTTTTTTAAAAAAATTATTTTTAACATTATATCATAGGCAGCATCAATAGTAAAAAGTTGGTCACACTTGCCAAACACTATGTTTGACAAGTGTGATGAACCTGTCAATCAGTTTTCCAAGCGATGCTACAGATCACTTGGAAAACGCTAGCATTCTGCAAGCTAATTACACTTGCAAAACACTAGTGTTTAGTGGGATATGCATGCCAATTCTGCATGCGTATTTCCCGCGGCAGGGAGTTGCAGAATTGCCGTGGAAATTTCTGCGGCAATTCTGCAACGTGTGCACATAGCCGAAAGCATCCAATTGCCCTGAAAACACAAGTGTAACACTCTTAGATTTCCTAGGACTATATCCAACCTGTTTCCATATCAATAATAATTTTTACTTCAATTGCGCTAACATATTCTGCATCACTTTACATTTCAAAGGGGACTTGTACTGACAATAAAGACATTACAGAGTAACCCATAGTTCAACAGATACCTAGAAGAGTGAGGGCCCTGCTCACCAGCTTACAATCTACGAGAAATTAGGGAGACACAAAAGGTATATAGTAAAAAGTGCTTGTATTGTATGTTTCAGCCATCAATATAATAAATAGGGTATCCAAATAATGCTGCATGAACCGGTCACCTCAGGTTAGGTGCACTTCACAGGGAGCTCCATTCTTGTTACCTTCTAGAAGGCCTCTTCACTCCTATTGTGTTTGGTCTCTCCTGGTTGACTAAGTATAATCAGGTTATAGATGGGCAGGCCAGAGAGATAATTAAGAGGAGTGATTTTTGCAAGAATAATTGCCTAAGTACTGCTATCTCTAATATCTCTATTAAAAATATTCCATCTTTTCTATCTGATTTGGAGAAGGTATTCTCTGAAAAGGGGTGCCAAGCACTGCCTACCCAATGTGTGTATGACTGTCATGTAACTTGCTTCCGGGTGCAAAATTGCCCAAGACCAGATTATATAATCTGTCAGGTCCTGAGAGACAGACCATTAAAGACTATCTCTGAGAGTCTTGCCAAAGGACATATTAGATCCTCATCTAGGTTTTTCTTCATTAAAAAAAGATGGGGGGTCTGCGGCCCTGTTTAGACTTTCAGGAGCTAAACTGGATTACTATCTGGGACCCATATCCCCTCCCACTCATTCCTGATTTGTTCAATCAGATTATTGGGGCAAAATGGTCCTCCAAGTTGGATCTCAGAGGAGCCTATAATCTGATTATGATTAAGGAGGAGGATGAGTGGAAGATGGCTTTTAACAGTCCAGAAAGGCATTATGAAAATCTTGTCATGCCTTTTGATTTGACTATTGCTCCCGCCGTATTCCAACATTTTAATTACATCTTCTATCACCTTGTGGGTAGATTTGTAGCAGTGTATCTTGACAAAATTTTGAACTACTTGCCCAATCACAAGTCTCATCAGTTACATGTCAGGCAGGTGTTATAGGTTCCACAGAATAAAAAACTAATGTGCTAAGTTGGAGAAGTATGTATTCTGCATACAGGAGGTTCAGTTCTTATGTTTCCTAGTTTCAGCTGAAGGTTTCTGCATGGATCCTGAAAAAGTCTGAGCAGTCCTGAAAAGGAACCTCCCAGAAAATCTGAAAACATTACAGTGCATTTTGGGGTTTGCAAACTATTATCGGAAATGTGTCCAAAACTTCTCGTCTTTTGTTAAACCCCTTTCTGACATGACTAGGAAAGATACGGACTTCTTGAGGTGGTCCGACTTCGTTTTCTTCTTTGAAGAGATGTTTTTCCACTGTGCCAGTACTCATACAACCCCATGCTTCTCAACCATTTATTGTCAAGGTTAATACTTTGGAGGTGGGGGTAGGGTCTGTATTGTCTCCAGTGTCATTGCCTAGTAAATGGCATCCATGTGTCTTCTCTCAAAAGTTGTCATCAGCTAAAAAAAACTATGATGTAGGAAATACGGAACTTTTGGCCATTAAGTTGGCATCTGAGGAATGGCATCATTTTTTGGAGAGGGCAGTTCACCCGATCACAGTTATAACTGATCATAAAAACTTGTTTTACCTAAAATTTGCCAAACTTCTGAATCCCAGGCAAGCTAGATAGTCTTTGTTTTCCACCAGGTTTAATATTGCCTTGCACTGGCGTGTACTCCAGAGGACAGAGAATGAACTTCATTCCAATATTGCGGCCAGCATGCAGCCATCGGGTAAGGAAAGGGTGAATCAAACAACCGAAAACCCCGCCCATATGACCCAAAACTGGTCCCGCCAAATTCAGGTGACAGGTTCCCTTTAAGAACATCAAAGCAGATGCTTTGTCTTGGAGTTTCCATTGGGGTGTGAGTACTGAGGATGCTGTCCCTATTTTAGAAAAAGGTATGGTTATCTCCGCAGTATGTTCTGAACTTAAGGGTGAGATATTGAAGGCTAAAGGGGATGCCCCATTCAGGGAAATTGTTTATACCTATATATCTATATAACATTTTAGAGGCAAATCATAATTCGGCTCTGGCTGGTCGCCCAGGTAGTAAGGTGACCTTAGACATCCTATCTCATCATTTTTGGTGGCCAAGGTTGTGTAATTATGTAGTTGACTTTATGTTCTCTTGTAATCTCTGTGCGCTTTCAAAGACCCCGCCAACTCGTCCGTCTGGGGCTCTTTAACCATTAACAATTCCTGACTGACCATGGACTAATTTTTCCATGGGTCTCATCATGGATCTCACTTCATCCTTTGGCAAAACGGTTATCTTAGCTGTGGTGGATAGGTTTAGTAAAATGGTCCACTTTATTGCTTTAACTGCTCTGCCTAATGCCAAGACACTGGCTCAAGTATTTGTCACTGAGATCTTGGAACTTCACAGGGTTCTCTCCGATGTGGATTCAGATCAGGAAACAAGGAAACCCACTTTGTATCTAAATTTTGGAAAGCATTTTGTGGCTGCATCTATCCTTTTTCTCTGCATCTCACCCTCAAACTAATGGTCACACTTAACGCCTATACCAAAGTTTGGAGACATACCTCAGATGTTTTGTGCCATATAACCAGGAGGATTGATCTTCTTTGCTTTAAACAATCATCGCAGTGAGTCCACTGGTAAGTCACCATTTATTGACACACATGACTTCCATACTCATTTCTGAACCTTCAGTAAATATGAGTCTTTGTGGGGTTCCTGGTGAGGAACAATTCTCATATTCACTCTCATCTGTGTGAGAAGTGGTTCAGGATAATTTAAAGATCATTGGAAACAAATACAAACGTATGGCTGATAAAAAACGAATGTCAGGTCCGCCCCTGGGGGTGAATGAGTTGGTATGGCTGTCCACCAATAATATTAAACTGAAAGTTTCTTCTTGTAAAATGGTCCTATGTTTATTGGTCCTTTTAAGGTGGTTATTGTAATCAGCCCCGTAACTTTTCTTCTCAAGCTTCCTCCGACTCTCAAGATCCACAATGTTTTCCACAGGTCTTTATTCAAAAGATTAGTGTTGAGCGATACCTTCCGATACTTGAAAGTATCGGTATCGGATAGTATCGGCCGATATCCGAAAAATATCGGATATCGCCGATACCGATACCCGATACCAATACAAGTCAATGGGACACAAGTATCGGAAGTGATCCTCGATGGTTCCCAGGGTCTGAAGGAAAGGAAACTCTCCTTCAGGCCCTGGGATCCATATTCATGTGTAAAATAAAGAATAAAAATAAAAAATAGGGATATACTCACACTCTGACGCGCCCTGGTTCTAACCGATGCAACCGGCAGCCTCCGTTCCTAAGAATGAGCGCGTGAAGGACCTTCGATGACGTCGCGGCTTGTGATTGGTCGCGTGACCGCTCATGTGACCGCTTATGTGACCAATCACAAGCCGCGACATCATCAAAGGCCCTTCATGCGCTCATTCTTAGGAACGGAGGCTGCCGGTAGCATCGGTTAGAACCAGGGCGCGTCAGAGGGTGAGTATATTCCTATTTTTTATTTTTATTCTTTATTTTACACATGAATATGCAGCCCGATACCGATTCCCGATATCACAAAAGTATCGGAACTCGGTATCGGAATTCCGATACCGCAAATATCGGCCGATACCCGATACTTGCGGTATCGGAATGCTCAACACTACAAAAGATATGTTGCACCTGTGGTACAGTCACCTTTACCACCACCACTGGTTATTATTGATGCCAATTTAGAATTTCATGTAGCAAGAATCATTGATTCCCATAAGGTTTGCCACTCTGTATAGTACCTGTTGCATTGGAAGGGTTATGGTCCTGAAGAGAGGATGTGGGTGCCAGTATCTGACGTTAATGCTGGTAGGTTGATACATAAAGTCCTTTCATTTGGTCTGTCCTGATAAACCCAGCCTGAGGGTCCTGTGGCCCCTCGTGCAAATGGGGGTACTGTCACAAGTATTTCACATCCTACTTGGAGATCTGGGGTTAGGCAATCTTTTTGTACTTTTAAAAGCAGGTCTTCCATTTAGCCTGTGTGTTTGTTCCTCATGTTAAAATGATTTCATTTCCTTTGGCGCTGAAGAAGGTTGTATGCTGGTTAGAGACATGCAGCCTATTAGCCACAGTGCCATGGGTTGAAAATGTCTTGCGCACTATGGTCAAAGGAGCATTAAGATCTCTGGAGATTAACTTGTAACCTTGAAATTGTTGATATATTTTATACAAATTTGGTTCTCAAGTCGTCAGACAGTTCTCTTCTTCACTTTGTGTTCTCAATGTTAAGTGTAGCACACAAAGACACATAATGCAAAGACTGAGTCAACTCCTCTTTTTATAAGATTTCATGTGTGATTTTTAAACCCACACCGGTTACTTGCCACAGGTGAGTTTGAACAAGTATCATATTCTTGATACAAAGTTGTTTATCCACAAGTTTGGAAAGGTGCCATCAATTTTGTCAGACCATTTTGGGGGTTTTGTGTGAAGTTAAATCCATTTAGCCTTTGTTTCTCTTTTTTTAATTGTTCCAATACACACAAAGGAAATAAACATGTGCATTTGCAATAATTTTATGGGACAAATACTTTATTCTCTTGAACAATTTCAAAGGTGCAAACACTTTTAGCAATGAATGACAAACATAAAACCTGATATAAAAACCCACTATAAATAGTAAATAAACCCCCCTATATCACTCCCTTAGTTAGGGAAAAATAACAAAGTAAAAAAAATGTATTTATTTCCATTTTCCCATTAGGGTTAAGGTTAGGGCTAAAGTTAGGGTTATGGCTGGAGCTAAAGTTAGGGTTAAGGTTGGGGCTTAAGTTAGCGTCAGGGTTGGGGCTAAAGTTAGGGTTAGGGATGGGGCTGAAGTTAGGTTTAGGGTTGGGGCTAAAATTAGGGTTAGGGTTGGGGCTAAAGTTAGGGTTAGGGTTGGGATTAGTGCTAGGGTTGGGATTAAGGTTAGGGGTATGTCAGGGTTAGTGTTGTGGTAAGGGTTAGGATTAGGGTAAGGAGTGTGTTGGGGTTAGGGGAGTGTTGGGCTTAGGGTTGTGATTAGGGTTACGGGTGTGTTTGGGTTAGGGGTGTGGTTAGGGTTATGGTCAAGATTGGGATTTGGGTTAGGGGTGTGTTGGGGTTAAGGTTGGAGTTAGAATTGGGGGATTTCCACTGTTTAGGCACATCAGGGGCTCTCCAAACGTGACATGGCATCAGATCTCAATTCCAATTCTGCGTTGAAAAGATCAAACGATGCACTTTCCCTTCCGAGCACCGTGCTGTTGTGAATTCCTTTCTGGAGCTCCCTCCTGTGGTTGCTAATGGTATTTTTGTGAGTTCTGCCTTTGGGCTCCCTCTGGTGGTTTCGAGTGGAACTGCTGCTCCTTTAGGTGGCTGTAGCAGCTGCCTTCACTAATCGCTTTGCCTGGGTTTGTTATTTAAACCTGCTCTGGGCTTTAGTTCATGCCAGCTGTCAATGTACTTGGTTGGATTTTGTTCTCTCCTTGGATTTCTCATATGGCCTGTCCTTGTCAGCAAAATATAAGTTTTTGCTAGTCCTTGTTTGTCCATTTGTTTTGGACTTTATTGCTCTGCAAATATGTCTCTTTTTGTCCAGCTTGTCACTATGTCATATTCAGGCTAGCTGGAAGCTCTGGGAAAGCAGATTTGCCCCTCCACACCGTGAGTCAGTGTGGAGTTCATTTTTGTAAACTCTGCGTGGATTTTGTAGTTTTTAATACTGACCGCACAGTATCCTTTTCTCTCTGTCTATCAAGTTTAGTATTGGCCTCCTTTGCTGAAACCTGATTTCATTTCTGTGTACGTCATTTCCCTCTCCACTCACAGTCAATATTTGTGGGGGGCTATCTTTCCTTTTGGGGTTTTCTCTGAGGCAAGATAGCTTTCTATTTCCTTCTTTAGGGGTAGTTAGTTCTTAGGCTGTGAAGAGGTGTCTAGGGAGAGTCAGGAACATCCCACGGCTATTACTAGTGTTATTGTTAGGATTAGGGACTGCGGTCAGTAGAGATACCACTTTCCCAGAGCTCATCCCATGTTGCGTTTTAGCCACCAGGTCATATCAGTGCGGCCTCTTAACCACCAGGTCATAACAGTACAGCTGGCCCACAATGTGTTAAATGCATCTCAAAAGAGGGAAAAGAAAGTTCTGAGTCATTTTTTTTTCCTTTGTAGCTTGTTTTGTCTTTTTTTTCCCCTTAATCTCTGGGTGGTTCAGGATTTTGGTGCTGATATGGAGGTTCAGGGTCTGTCCTTGCGCGTGGATCAACTCGCTGCAAGGGTACAGAGTATCCAAGATTATGTTGTCCAGACTCCGGTATTAGAGCCTAGAATTCCTATTCCTGATTTATTTTCTGGGGATAGATCGAAATTTTTGAACTTTAAAAATAATTGCAGATTGTTTTTTGCTTTGAGACCCCGTTCCTCTGGTGACCCTATTCAGCAGGTGAAGATTGTTATTTCCTTGCTGCGTGGCGACCCGCAGGACTGGGCATTCTCCCTTGAGCCAGGAAATCCGGCATTGCTCAATATTGACGCATTTTTTCAAGCGCTCGGCTTGCTGTATGACGAGCCTAATTCTGTGGATCTGGCAGAAAAAACTTTGCTGGCTCTGTGTCAGGGTCAGGAAGCAGCAGAAGTATACTGCCAGAAATTTAGAAAGAGGTCTGTGCTCACAAAATGGAATGAGTATGCCCTGGCAGCGATTTTCAGAAAGGGTCTTTCTGAAGCCCTTAAAGATGTTATGGTGGGGTTTCCCACGCCTACTGGTCTGAATGAGTCAATGTCTTTGGCCATTCAGATTGATCGACGCCTGTGTGAGCGCAAGGTGGTGCACCATATGGCAGTGTCCTCTGAGCAGAGTCCTGAGCCTATGCAATGTGATAGGATTTTGACTAGAGCAGAAAGGCAGAAATTCAGACGTCAGAATGGCCTGTGTTTTTTACTGTGGTGATTCTGCTCATGCTATTTCTGATTGCCCTAAGCGTACTAAGAGGGTCCCTAGGTCTGTTACCATTAGTACTGTACAGCCTAAATTTCTCTTGTCTGTTACCCTGATTTGCTCATTGTCGTCCTTTTCTGTTATGGCATTTGTGGATTCTGGCGCTGCCCTGAACTTAATGGACTTAGAATTTGCCAAGCACTGTGGTTTTTCCTTGGAGCCTTTGCAGAGTCCTATTCCCTTAAGGGGAATTGATGCTACGCCATTGGCCAAGAATAAACCTCACTACTGGACACAGTTAACCATGTACATGGCTCCAGCACATCAGGAAAATATTCGCTTTTTGGTGTTGCATAATTTGCATGATGTTGTTGTGCTGGGTTTTCCATGGTTACAGGTACATAATCCAGTGCTGGATTGGCGATCTATGTCTGTAACTGGTTGGGGTTGTCAGGGGATACATAGTGATATTCCTTTGATGTCCATTTCCTCGTCCCCTTCTTCTGAAGTTCCTGAGTTTTTGTCGGATTTCCAGGATATATTTGATGAGCCCAAGTCCAGTTCCCTGCCTCCTCATAGGGACTGCGATTGTGTCATTAATTTGATTCCTGGCAGTAAGTTCCCTAAGGGCCGACTTTTCAATCTGTCTGTGCCAGAGCATGCCGCTATGCGGAGTTATGTAAAGGAATCCTTGGAGAAGGGGCATATTCGCCCGTCTTCGTCACCGCTGGGAGTGGGATTTTTTTTTGCTGCCAAGAAGGATGGCTCCTTGAGACCCTGTATAGATTATCGCCTTCTCAATAAGATCACGGTCAAATTCCAGTACCCTTTACCTTTACTTTCTGATTTGTTTGCTCGGATTAAGGGTGCCAGTTGGTTTACTAAAATCGACCTTCGAGGGGCGTATAATCTCATGCGTATTAAACAAGGTGATGAATGGAAAACAGCATTTAATACGCCCGAAGGCCACTTTGAATATCTTGTGATGCCATTCGGGCTCTCTAATGCTCCATCGGTATTTCAGTCCTTTATGCATGATATATTCCGGAATTATCTGGATAAATTCATGATTGTGTATTTGGATGATATTTTGGTGTTTTCCGATGATTGGGAGTCTCATGTGAAGCAGGTTAGGATGGTATTTCAGGTCCTTCGTGCTAATGCGTTGTTTGTGAAGGGGTCTAAGTGCCTCTTTGGAGTTCAGAAGGTTTCTTTTTTGGGTTTCATTTTTTCTCCCTCGGCTATTGAAATGGACCCTGTTAAAGTCCAGGCCATTCATGATTGGACTCAACCCACATCTGTAAAGAGCCTTCAGAAATTTTTGGGCTTTGCTAATTTTTATCGCAGCTTTATTGCTAATTTTTCTAGTGTGGTGAAGCCTCTGACCGATTTGACGAGGAAGGGCGCTGATGTGATGAATTGGTCCTCTGTGGCTGTTGAGGCCTTTCAGGAGCTTAAACGTCATTTTACTTCTGCCCCTGTGTTGCGTCAGCCAGATGTTTCTCTCCCTTTTCAGGTTGAGGTTGATGCTTCTGAGATTGGGGCAGGGGCCGTTTTGTCTCAGAGAAATTCTGATGGCTCTTTGATGAAACCATGTGCTTTCTTCTCCAGAAAGTTTTCGCCTGCTGAGCGTAATTATGATGTCGGCAATCGGGAGTTGTTGGCTATGAAGTGGGCATTTGAGGAGTGGCGACATTGGCTTGAGGAAGCCAAGCATCGCGTGGTGGTCTTGACTGATCATAAGAATCTGATTTACCTCGAGTCTGCTAAGCGGTTGAATCCTAGACAAGCTCGGTGGTCTCTGTTTTTCTCCCGTTTTGATTTTGTGGTCTCGTATATTCCGGGATCTAAGAATGTAAAGGCTGATGCCCTTTCTAGGAGTTTTTTGCCTGATTCTCCGGGAGTTCTTGAGCTGGCTGGGATCCTCAAGGAGGGGGTGATTCTTTCTGCCATCTCTCCTGATTTGCGGCGGGTACTTCAGGAGTTTCAGGCTGATAAACCTGACCGCTGTCCAGTGGGGAAACTGTTTGTTCCTGATAGATGGACTAGCAGGGTAATTTCTGAGGTTCATTGTTCGGTGTTGGCTGGTCACCCTGGGATTTTCGGTACCAGAGATTTGGTGGCTAGGTCCTTTTGGTGGCCTTCCTTGTCACGGGATGTGTTTGTTTGTGCAGTCCTGTGGGACCTGTGCTCGGGCTAAGCCTTGCTGTTCCCGTGCCAGTGGGTTGCTTTTGCCTTTGCCTATTCCTGAGAGGCCCTGGACGCATATTTCCATGGATTTTATTTCTGATCTTCCTGTTTCTCAGAAGATGTCTGTCATCTGGGTGGTTTGTGACCGGTTTTCTAAGATGGTCCATTTGGTACCGTTGCCTAAGTTGCCTTCCTCCTCTGATTTGGTTCCATTATTTTTTCAGCATGTGGTTCATTTGCATGGTATTCCGGAGAATATTGTGTCTGACAGAGGTTCCCAGTTCGTTTCTAGGTTTTGGCGGTCCTTTTGTGCTAGAATGGGCATTGATTTGTCTTTTTCTTCAGCATTCCATCCTCAGACAAATGGCCAAACGGAGCGAACCAATCAGACCTTGGAAACCTATTTGAGATGCTTCGTGTCTGCTGATCAGGATGATTGGGTGACCTTTTTGCCGTTGGCCGAGTTTGCCCTTAATAATCGGGCTAGTTCGGCTACCTTGGTTTCGCCTTTCTTTTGTAACTTTGGTTTTCATCCTCGTTTTTCTTCGGGGCAGCTTGAGCCTTCTGACTGTCCTGGTGTGGATTCTGTGGTGGACAGGTTGCAGCAAATTTGGACTCATGTGGTGGACAATTTGACGTTGTCTCAGGAAAAGGCTCAACGTTTTGCTAACCGTCGTCGGTGTGTTGGTCCCCGGCTTCGTGTTGGGGATTTGGTCTGGTTGTCTTCTCATCATGTTCCTATGAAGGTTTCTTCCCCTAAGTTCAAGCCTCGCTTTATTGGGCCTTATAAGATTTCTGAAATTATCAATCCGGTATCTTTTCGTTTGGCCCTTCCAGCTTCTTTTTCCATTCATAATGTGTTCCATAGATCCTTGTTGCGGAGCTATGTGGTACCTATGGTTCCCTCCGTTGATCCTCCTGCTCCGGTGTTGGTTGAGGGGGAATTGGAATATGTGGTGGAGAAGATTTTGGATTCTCGTCTTTCGAGGCGGAAGCTTCAGTATCTGGTCAAGTGGAAGGGTTATGGCCAGGAGGATAATTCTTGGGTTGTTGCCTCCAATGTTCATGCTGCCGATTTGGTTCGTGCTTTCCATTTGGCTCATCCTGATCGGCCTGGGAGCTCTGGTGAGGGTTCGGTGACCCCTCCTCAAGGGGGGGTACTGTTGTGAATTCCATTCTGGAGCTCCCTCCTGTGGTTGCTAATGGTATTTTTGTGAGTTCTGCCCTTGGGCTCCCTCTGGTGGTTTCGAGTGGAACTGCTGCTCCTTTAGGTGGCTGTAGCAGCTGCCCTCACTAATCGCCTTGCCTGGGTTTGTTATTTAAACCTGCTCTGGGCTTTAGTTTATGCCAGCTGTCAATGTTCTTGGTTGGATTTGGTTCTCTCCTTGGATTTCTCATATGGCCTGTCCTTGTCAGCAAAAGATAAGTTTTTGCTAGTCCTTGTTTGTCCATTTGTTTTGGACTTTATTGCTCTGCAAATATGCTTCTTTTTGTCCAGCTTGTCACTATGTCATATTCAGGCTAGCTGGAAGCTCTGGTAAGCAGATTTGCCCCTCCACACCGTGAGTCGGTGTGGAGTTCATTTTTGTAAACTCTGCGTGGATTTTGTAGTTTTTAATACTGACCGCACAGTATCCTTTTCTCTCTGTCTATCAAGTTTAGTATTGGCCTCCTTTGCTGAAACCTGATTTCATTTCTGTGTACGTCATTTCCCTCTCCACTCACAGTCAATATTTGTGGGGGGCTATCTTTCCTTTTGGGGTTTTCTCTGAGGCAAGATAGCTTTCTATTTCCTTCTTTAGGGGTAGTTAGTTCTTAGGCTGTGAAGAGGTGTCTAGGGAGAGTCAGGGACATCCCACGGCTATTACTAGTGTTGTTGTTAGGATTAGGGACTGCGGTCAGTAGAGATACCACCTTCTCAGAGCTCGTCTCATGTTGCGTTTTAGCCACCAGGTCATATCAGTGCGGCCTCTTAACCACCAGGTCATAACACCGTGCGCCCAAACAGTGCTTTACCCCAACGTATGGGGTATCAGCATACTCAAGCCAAATTGTACAACAACTTTTGCATTCCAATTTCTCCTGTTCCCCTTGGGAAAATAAACATTTAGGGGCTAAAAATCATTTTTGTGGGAAAAAATATTTTTTATTTTCATGGCTCTGCGTTATAAACTTTAGTGAAGCACTTGGGGGTTCAAAGTTCTCACAACACATCTAGATATGTTCCTTGGGAGGTCTAGTTTCCAAAATGTGGTCACTTGTGGGGGTTTCCACTGTTTAGGCACATCAGGGGCTCTTCAAATGCGACATGGAGTCTGATCTCAATTCCAGCCAATTCTGCATTGAAAAAGTCAAACGGTGATCCTTCCCTTCCGAGCTCTGCCATGAACCCAAACAGTGGTTTACTCCCAAATATGATGCATCAGCATACTGAGTATAAATTGCACAACAACTTTTGAGGTCCAATTTCTCCAGTTACCCTTGGAAAAATTAAAAATTGGGGGCGAAAAGATCATTTCTGTGAAAAAAATATGATTTTTTATTTTCACAGCTCTACATTATAAACTTCTGTGAAGCACTTGGAGGTTCAAAGTGCTCCTCAAACATCTATATAAGTTCCTTAAGGGGTCTACTTTCCAAAATAGTGTCACTTGTGTGGAGTTTCCACTGTTTAAGCACATCAGGAGCTCTCCAAACGCGACATGGCGTACAATCTCAATTTTAGCCAATTCTGCATTAAAAAGTCAAGCTGCGCTCCTTCCCTTCTGAACTCTGCCATGTGCCCAAAAAGTGGTTTAACCCCTGTGAGGCTGTGGCCTCTGATACAGCTAGGGGGTGCTGTTTGTTCTCCCCAGAATGTGCATGCAGACGGATGAAGTCCATAGGTGTGCATGAGAGTCACGGATTTCCAGTCCGGGTTTTCCAGGTGGCTGAAGGCCACAGGTCTGTGTGTGTTTAAAAACCCTGCAGTAAGGGGTATGGGTGTGTCAGGCCGTGTCAGGTCGTGTCAGGTTTGCGAGGTGCACGTCACTGTCTGTCTGGTGTGTGCTGGTCTGCAGAGTGCATGGAGGCACAGGTCAGCAGAGCCAGCACCCAGGGCAGCTGAATAGCCTGTCACCCACAGCGTACACAGAGATGCAAGTCATCCAGGGAACTGGTCTCAGATGTGGACAGTCCTGTGCCCGGAGGTGGATGTCCTGTGCCCGAAGGAGTTGGACGTGGACAGTCCTGTGCCCGGAGGTAGATGTCCTGTGCCAGAAAGAGGGCTAGCATGTGCAATGATTGCAAACAGGTGGATATGGTGCCCGGCTGCTATCCGGAGGATATCCTGAACTGTGTACGACTGTGTAAGTAAAGAGTCTGTAAAGAGACTGGGATACAGCGATGCAAGACACCCACAAGAACTAGTCAGAGGAAGGCTGGCATGTGTAGTGTCTGCAACATAAGAGGCTGTGTGTATGGAGACGTATAGAGACTGTGAGATGGCGTGCGGTCGCCCAGGGAAACTGGACAAGGGAAGTCTGGCCTGTTTAGGGACCGCAAATCTAAAGCCATGTCATATGTATTGCTTTGAACCAGTGTAAACTGGTCACTGATATTATCCACTGAAGTTATATGCATTTTATGTGAATTGGACTTTAATGCTGTGAAGAAACACATTAAAAGAGACTTTTGTGTTTGAATTTGTGGGTCACTGCTTCTTCACTGCGTACGATGCTACTGCAGCCTTACACACCACATATGGGGTATCAGCGTACTCAGGACAAATTGCACTACTTTTGGGGTCCAATTTCTCCTGTTACCTTTGGTAAAATAAAACAAATTGGATCTGAAGTAAATTTTTTGTGAAAAAAAGTTTGTTTTTTTTAAACATTCCAAAAATTCCTGGGAAGTACCTGAAGGGTTAATAAACTTCTTTAATATGGTTTTGAGCACCTTGAGGAGTGCAGTTTTTGAATGGTGTCACTTTTGGGTATTTTCTATCATATAGACCAATCAAAGTCACTACAAATGTTATGCGGTCCTTAAAAAAAAAAAAAAAAAAATGGTGTTGTAAAAATGAGAAATCGCTGGTCAACTTTTAACCCTTATAACTTCCTAACAAAAAAAATGTTGGTTCCAAAATTGTGCTGATGTAAAGTAGACATGTGGAAATGTTACGTATTAAGTATTTTGTGTGACATATCTGTGATTTAGGCTATGTGCACACGTTGCGGATTGTATGCGTTTTTGCCGCTTTTTTTCGCTGTGAAAATACATACACCACACAACCCATTGAATTCAATGGGATTCCGCAATGCTGTGCTAATGCTGCGTATTTTTCTGCAGTGGAATTGCATCGTGGAAAAGTACGCAGTATGCGCATTCTTTGTGCGGAATCGCAGCGATTCCACACACATAGGAATGCATTGATCTGCTTACATCCAGCATGGGGCTATGCCCACCATGCGGGAAGTAAGCGGATCATGTGCGGTTGGTACCCAGAGTTGAGGAGAAGAAACTCTTCTCCAGGCCCTGGGAACCATATACCTTAAAAAAAAATAGAATTAAAATAAAAAATCGTGATATTCTCACCTTCCAGCAGCCCCCGCAGCCTTCCGGCTTGTCGCGATGTGTGACGAACCTGTCAATCAGTTTTCCAAGCGATGCTACAGATCACTTAAAAAAGCGAGCATTCTGCAAGCTAATTATGCTTGCAAAACACTAGTGTTTAGCGTGAATATGCATGCCAATTCTGCATGCTAATTCCGCCGTGGCAGGGGGTTGCAGAATTGCAGCGGAAATTTCCGTGGCAATTCTGCAACGTGTGCACATAGCCGAAAGCATCCAATTGCCCTTAAAACACAAGTGTAACACTCTTAGATTTCCTAGGACTATATCCAACCTGTTTCCATATCAATAATAATTTTTACTTCAATTGCGCTAACATATTCTGCATCACTTTACATTTCAAAGGGGACTTGTACTGACAATAAAGACATTACAGAGTAACCCATAATTCAACAGACAACTAGAGGAGTGAGGGCCCTGCTCACCAGCTTGCAATCTACGAGAAAATAGGGAGACGCGAAAGGTATATAGTAAAAAGTGCTTGTATTGTATGTTTCAGCCATCAATATAATAAATAGGATATCCAAATAATGCTGCATGAACCGGTCACCAGCCAGTATGTGTATAAGTACAGATACAGAGTGCTACTAAGTGCATGGAGGGTGTGTAAATAGATGCTACAAGGGTCCTGATTTGGAATAAAATTTGGGTAAAATGGGAATAGTTACATAAATAAAGTATGGAGATAGGTCTGTCTAAAGAAATGTGTTTTTAGGCCACACTTAAAACTTTTGGTATTTGGAATTAATCAAATTGTCCTGGGTAGTGCATTCCAGAGAATTGGTGCAGCACACGAGAAGACTTTGAGATGGGATTAGGAGGTTAGTATTCTTGTTATTAGCCTGGAGTGTTTTGTAGCTGAGAGTGATAAGTTTGTATTGGACCTTTAAGCGGATGAGCAACCAGTGCAATAACTGGCACAGGCTAGAGGCATCAGAGTAGCGATTGGAAAGAAATATGATCGTGGATGCTGCAATCAGGACAGATTGGAGAGGGTAAAGTTTAGTTAAAAGGGAGACCAATTAGTAGAGTTGCAATAGTACAGATGAGAATTAATAAGAGAAACAGAAAGAATTTTTTCAGAGTCAAAAGTAAGAAAAAGACAAATTCTAAAGATGTTTTTGAGGTGTAGGAGACATGTACGAGCGAGTGATTTAATGTAGAGGATGAAAGAAAGATCTGAATCAAATATGAATCCCAGACAGTGGGCTTGTTGCTTGGGAGGAATGGTGGTAGAACCAAACATGGAAATGGCAATATTGGGTATAGGTAGGTTAGTAGGAAACACAAACGGCTCATTATTTGACAGATTAAGTTTTAGATAGAGGGAGGACATAATGTTAGAGACAGCGGAAAGACAATCACTGGTATTTTGTAGTAATGCAGGCTAAATCTCGGGACACAATGTGTATAATTGGGTACCATAAGCATAGAAATGGTGCTCATAACCGAATCAGTAGATGGTTTGTCCAATAGTTGCAGTGAATAAGGAGAAGAGAAGCCCTAGAACTGAGCCTTGAAGAACCTCGACAGTAGGGGCAAGAATAGAGGAAGAGGAGCCAGCAAATGATACAGTGAAGGAGTAGTCAGAGAGGTTGGAGGGGAACCAAGAGAGTGCAGTATCCTTCAGGTCTATAGAGTGAAGCATAGTTATGAAGAGCTGGTGATCCACAGTGTCGAGTGCTGCAGAGAGATGCCGGAGAACCAGCAGGGAGTGGTGACCATTAGATTTATTATTATTATTATTATTATTTTTTTTTTTATTTTTTTTTTTTTTTTTATTAGATCATTAGAGATTTTAGTAAGAGCAGTTTCAGTAGAGTGTAAGGAGTGGAAACTGGATTGAAAAGAGTCAAGAAGAGCGTTATCTGCGCCTCCAACCTCTATGATAATTCCGTCATCTATTCTTTGAGCCTTCATCATAATGTATCTGCTTTAAATATAGTATTCATGATTATTGTTAATGGTGGATTCACAATTCACCCCTGTCTTAATTATCATGTTTTAGGCCAGGGGAAAATTACTAGTGGAAAAGAGAGGTTCTACTCTATTTTTGCCTTCGGGAGTTGTCATAGGGATGGATCACTTATTTATGTTTTTATGCTATCTATAATATATCTTGCATCACCCACAGAGTACCCACAGGATATTCCATTCCTCTAAGAAGGTGTAGTTTGGGAGTAATTATATTGATCTATATTTCATTTCTTATCTTTAATCTATATGTTTTCTCACCTGTTCATTCTAAGGGATATCCAGACAAAAGCGGGTCAATATTCATTGAATGGGGGTGCCAAAAAATCGTACTTCCTAGGGTGCCAACCTCCACAGAAAGGCAGGAGTCAGTTAGCACTAGTGATGAGTGAATTTATTTGAAAAACGATAGCCAAACAGAAAATCAGCACAAATATGATACATTCGGATTCGTGATCGGAAACACAAGCAAAAGTTTATAAAATCTGAAAGAATCAGAAACACTCAGTAAAAAGTGTGGGAAAATATTTACGTTGCCACTAAAGTATTTTGAGTTCTTTGGCTACAATAATGGTGGTGTATGATGAGCGTGGGGCATGTGTTTGATGAGGGTAGGGGGTGAGAAGAGCTCAGAGTGCTTGTAAACTTTTATTTATTTTTTCTTCTAACTTTATGTGTGAACATTGTGGCTAGCCAATCAGGGTGCAGGAAACATTCACAATGTCCTGACACAATGGCTTGTGTCATTGGCTGCTGAAATCACTTGTCTCTCTCCATATAAAGAGTGGACATTTTGTTTTTAGCACCATTTTGACACTGTAACAGCGCACTGGGACTGTTTGCTGCTCGATTTAAGTTAGCTAGCTAGGCAGTTCTTTTTTATTCAGTAAGTTTAGCTAGCTAGTGTCCTGTGTGACTGTGAACTCAATCTTCAAGCAGATTTTTTTTGTGCCATTACTGAGGTCCACAGACAGACAGACAGAATGTACATTTCATACAAGTGTATTGTGCACTGCTTTTATTGGGCTCCATGCACAAGTAGACCATTCTAAATCATATTTTTTTACTTGCTAAATGTGATCCACAAAGGTATATGTCACGTAGTCATTTAGTGGTGTGGTGACATTGTTCTGTTATTTGAGCTGCTGGCCATAAAAATAAATATATATTTTTTGGCAGTTGCTACTGTGATTCAGCATGCCATATCTCACCTTGTTATTTAGTGGGGGTGAAATTTACCTGTCTGCATAGCTCATGCAGAATTGCAGATTTAAAAAAAAAATGTTTCTGGTGCTAAATGTGATACAGCCAGCCATATCCCACATTGTAATTTTGTTGCAGTTTAATGAAGCTGTCTGCAGTACACATGCACATTAAAAAAATATGTATTTTCTGTTGCTAAATGTGATACAGAGTGCCCTATCCCACGTTGTAATTTTGTGGAGGTGAAATAAAGCTGTCTGCAGACCTCATGCGCATTAAAAAAAATTATCATGCTAAACGTGATACAGTCCACAAAATCTCACATAGTAATTTTGTGGCGGTGAAATTGTTCTGTGTGTGGAGCTGTAGCACAGTAAAAAAAAAATTTTGGCAGTTGCTACCATGATTCAGCATGTCATATCTCATCTTGTTATTTAGTGGTGGTGAAATTGAACTGCATATTTCATGCAGAATTGCAGATTTTTAAAAAATCTGTTGCTAAACGTGATGCAGCCCGTCATATTCCACACTGTAATTTTGTGGTGGTGAAATAAAGCTATTTGCAGAGCTCATGCACATTTAAAAATATTTATTTTTCTGTTGCTTAATGTAATACAGCCCACCATATCCCACATTGTAATTTTGTGAAATTGTTGTGTATGCAGAGCTGTTGCGCATACATTTTTTATTTTTTTTTTACAAATGTGATACAGCAAGCTAGCTCCGAATTTGAAATTGTTTGAAGCATATATTTTAGGTTATACAGGTGTCATCCACACTGAAAACAAGTTACTAAAGTTCTACAGTAAGGGAGATCTAACTTTGAAATTGTTTGGAGCATCTAGTTTATGTTTTATATGCCTCATCAACACAAAAAAAATTATTTGATTCCTAACATCATACAGTAGGGTAGATCTCAATTTGAAATTGTTTGGAGCATCTTGTTTATGTTTTATATGCCTCATGCACACAAAAAATTTGGTCCCTAACATCATACAGTAGGGTAGATCTCAATTTGAAATTGTCTGCAGCATCTAGTCTATGTTATACAGGCCTTATCCACACACAAAAAAATTATTTGTTACTGATATCATACTGTAGAGTTGATCTCACTTTGAAATTGTGTGCAGTATCTAGTCTATGTTATACAGGCTTCATCCACACAAAAAAATTATTTGGTTACTGATGTCATACAGTAGGGTAGATCTCACTTTGAAATTGCTTGGAGCATCTAGTTTGTTCTATATGCGTCATCCACACACAAAAAAAATGTGGTTCCTAACATCATACAGTAGGGTAGATCTCAATTTGAAATTGTCTGCATCATCTAGTATATGTTATACAGGCCTCATCCACACAAAAAAATGTATTTGGTTACTGATGTCATACAGTAAGGTAGAGCTCACTTTGAAATTGTTTGGGGCATCTAGTCTATTTTGTTCAGGCCTAATCCACAAAAAAATTATTCTGTTACTAACGTCATAGAGAAGGGTAGATCTGACTTTTAAATTGTTTGGAGGATCTAGTCTATTTTAAACAGTACTCAACTCATCCACCCCCGCCCAAAAAAATCTTCTGTTACTAACATCATACAGTAGGGGAGATCTCATTTTGAAAAAAATTGTAGAATGTGGTCTTTGTTATACAGGCCTCATACACAAACTAAATAAATTTCTTCTGTTACTTACATCATACAGTATGGTAGATTTCTTCATACAGTCCATATCCACCCCCAAAAAATTATTCTGTTACTAACATCATACAGTAGGGGAGATCTAATTATGCATTTGTTTGTAGCATCTAATCTATGTTATGCAAGCCTCATCCACCCAAAAAAAATAATTCTTCTGTTACTAATGTAATACAATAGGGGAGTTCTAATTTTGAAATTGTAGCATCTAGTCTATGTTATACAGGCCTCATCTACAGGCCCAAAAAAATATTTTCGGTTACTGACATCATACAGCAGGGTAGATCTCACTGTGAAGCTGTTTGGACCATTTAGTCTATTTTATTCAGGCCTCATACACACAATTATTTATTTTGCTATAAACTTCATACAGTAGGAAATTGTTTGGAACATCTAGTCTATTTTATACAGGCCTCCTCCATCCAAAAAAAACTTTTTCTGTTGCTAACATCATACAGTAGAGGATATCTCACTTTGAAATTGTTTGTATCATCTAGTCTGTTATACAGGCCTCATCCACAAAAAACTAAATTCTTCTGTTACTAACATCATATAGAAGGGTAGATCTGACTTTGAAATTGTTTAGAGCATCTAGTCTATTTTTTACAGGCCTCATACACTCAAAAACATATTCTTCTGTTACTAACATCATACAGTAGGGGAGATCTCATTTTGAAATTGTTTGGAACATCAAGTCTATGTTATACAGGCCTCATCCACAAAAAAAATTTCTCGGTTATTAACATCATACAGTAGGGTAGATCTCACTTTGAAATTGTTTGAAGCATGTCGTTTTTTTCATACAGGCCTCATCCACACACACACAAAATGTTGTTACCAATGTCATACAGTAGGAGAGATCTCATCTTGAGATTGCTTGGATCATATCTTCCTTGTCATACATTATTAATCCCCACTTAAACAATTCTTTCTTCTATTACTAACATAATACAGAAGGGGAGATCTGAATTTGAAATTTTTTGAAGTGTATAGTCTATTTTATACAGTCCTCATCTACCCCCCAAAAAAAAAATTCCTTCTGTTACTAACCTCATACAGTAGGGGAAATGTAATTTTGAAATTGTTTGGAGCATCAAGTCTCCAAACAAGTAAAAATAGTCTTCGGTTACAAACATCACACAGTAGGGTAGATCTCACTTTGGAATTGTTTGGAGCATCTAGTCTATTTTATATAGGCCTCGTTTACACAGAAAAAAAATTATTCTGTTACTAACGTCATACAGTAGGGGAGATCTAATTTTGAAATTGTTGGGAGCATATCTTCTTTGTCATACTGGACTCATCCCCACTCAAACAATTCTTTCTTCTGTTACTAGCGTGAAACAGTAGGGTACATCTGACTTTGAAATTGTTTGGAGCACCTAGCCTATTTTATATAGGCCTCATTCACACAGAAAAAAAATTTGTGTTACTAACGTCATACAGTAGGGAAAATCTCATTTTGAAGTTCTTTGGCGCATATCTTCTTTGTCATACAGGCCTCATCCACACTAAAACAATTCTGTCTTCTGTGTGCATGTAGAAAAAGACCTATGCATAAAATGCGCACACCTCAGTATAGGAAAAATATATACAAAATATCTTTATTGACCACAAAAAGCACACAGTGAATAAAAACATTTAAAAGTAAAAAAAATGACAATAAAACAACCCTGGTACCAGTAAAGTCCATATGACTATATATATACTAGCTGTTTCCAGCCAGCTAACGCTCGGCACGCTCATTGCTATCTAATTAACGCTGCTGGTGATTAAACTAAAGTAAATAATGACAACATTCAATAGCGCTTAAGCAGGTGGTAAATTAACTTAAAATGAAGTTAATAACAATAATAATCATTAAAAACCTGAATAATACTAATAATACATTTTATTCACAGTGTAAAATGAAAAACAAACTGGATTCAGTAAGATGTGTGTTTTTTATTCATTCCAGCATCTAAACAAATTTCATAACGAAACATAAATTGGTGGGGGGCGGGATTATGTGTGGCAATGTGATGGGGGGCGGGATTATGTGTGGTGATGTGGGGGGGTGGGATTATGTGTGGTAATGTGGTGGGGGGCGGGATTATGTGTGGTGATGTGGTGGGGGGGCAAGATTATGTGTGGTAATGTGGTGGGCGGGATTATCTGTGGTAATGTGGTGGGGGGCAGGATTATGTGTGGTGATGTGGTGGGGAGGCGGGATCATGTGTGGTAATATGGTGGGGGGCGGGATCATGTGTGTTAATGTGGTGGGGGGTGTGATTATGTGTGGTAATGTGGTGGGGAGGCGGGATTATGTGTGGTAATGTGGTGGGGAGGCGGGATCATGTGTGGTAATGTGGTGGGGGGGCGGGATTATGTGTAGTGATGTGATGTGGGCAGGATCATGTATGGTAATGTGGTGGGGGTGGGATTATGTGTGGTAATTTGGTGGAGGGCGGGATTATTAGTCGTAATGTGGTGGGGGCGGGATTATCTGTGGTAATGTGGTGGGGGGCAGGATTATGTGTGGTGATGTGGTGGGGGGCGGGGTCATTGTGGTAATATGGTGGGGGGGCGGCATCATGTGTGGTAATGTGGTGGGGGGTGGGATTATGTGTGGTAATGTGGTGGGGAGGCGGGATTATGTGTGGTAATGTGGTGGGGGCAGGATTATGTGTAGTAATGTGGTGGGGGGAGAGGATTATGTGTGGTGATGTGGTGTGGGGGCGGGATTATGTGTGGTGATGTGGTGGGGGGCGGGATTATGTGTTGTGATGTGGTGGGGGGCGGGATTATGTGTGGTGATGTGGTGGGGGCGGGATTATGTGTGGTAATGGGGTGGGGGCGGGATTATGTGTAGTGATGTGTTGGGGGGGCGGGATTATGTGTGGTGATGTGGTGGGGGTGGGATTATGTGAGGTGATGTGGTGAGGGGCGGGATTATGTGTGGTGATGTGGTGGGGGGCGGGATTATGTATGGTAATGTGGTGGGGGCGGGATTATGTGTGGTAATGTGGTGGGGGCAGGATTGTGTGTGGGGATGTGGTGGGGTGTGGAATTGTGTGTGGTGATGTGGTGGTGGGTGGGATTGTGTGTGATAATGTGGTGGGGGCGGGATTATGTGTGGTGATGTGGTGGGGTGCGGGATTGTGTGTGGTGATGTGGTGGGGGGCGGAATTGTGTGTGATAATGTAGTGGGGGGCAGGATTATGTGTTGTGATGTGGTGGGGGGCGGGATTGTGTGTGGTGATGTGGTGGGGGGGCGGGATTGTGTGTGGTAATGTGGTGGGGCGGTATTATGTGTGGTGATGTGGTGAGGGCGGAGCTACTGTGCAGGGGGCGGGATTAGCGAGTAATCATGATGCCTCTTATATATAGATAAGATACAATACAAAGGAATATATACAATGTATACAAGGACTCAAGCCCCAGTATATGTATCAAATGAGAAGACTGTCCCCAATGCTGTGAATCATAAACAAATTGAGTGGGAATATAAAGTTCAATAAATACACACAGTGTGAGAATCTATGTGTCCAAAGTTGGTAGACAATAGCATACAAAAAGACTCAACAAGGTGTAAGCCCTATAATGGCGCTACATGAGGCAATAAACTCCACAGGTCATGTAATGACCTGTGATATCATGTAAAGAATGGGGGTCACAGCAAAATTAATAAAGACACCAAAAGATATGATAGTCTAAGGTGAGGGGAGAAAAAAATGAAAGAAAAAAACTGGTGATAAAGCTCACAACGCGGCCGAGCTGTTGTAAGGGATAAATGAACAGACCAATCAGTGTCTCTCCCTGCTCAACCCCGAAACCCCAACCCCACTCTGTGTGCGATAATGGACGTGACTTGGTGGCAGCTTTGAGGCTCCACCAGCTGATACACATTCTATGCATTGCCCACATGCTGAACTTGGTTGCACAGCATTTTTTAAAAACATACCCTGACTTGCCTGACCTGCTTGCCAAGGTACGCTGTGTCAATGCATATTTCCAAAAGCCATCTCAGGCTTTCGCTGGAGTAGCTTTGCTGCAGCAACGCTTTAATTTGCCTTGTCAGCGACTAATTTGTGACCTGCCCACACACTGGAATTCAACCTTCCATATGTTGGAAAGGCTTAGTGAGCAGCAGAGAGCAGTTTCTGAATTCCAGCTTCTCAATGCCTGTCAGAGTAACACTCAGCCCCCACATATACGTAACAACTGTTGAGTGGGTGTGGATCGCTGACCTATCTGAGGTTGTTCAAAACTTACTTAAAGAGTACTGCTCCAAGATGGTGAGCGCTGATGATGTTCTTATGAGTGTTACCATCCCACTGCCCTGTCCATTAAAACATTTGCTGCAGAATCTGAAAGAGGAGTCTTTGAACGGCGAGCAGGTGGCTAGGAAGCAAGATTGTACAGTGGCTCATACCACACAACCCAGCCTCACACAATATTCTCAGGCCACATTGGGTGATGACAAGGAACAGAAGGAGGAGGAGGAGGATGAGGATGAGGAGGAGGAAGAATAGGATTTTTTGCTCTGCACTACAGAGGGGACTCCCAGCTCCATACCTGTCCTGCATGGATGGCCTGAAGAGGAGAAGGAGAAGGAGGCTATGAATTTTGAGGAGGAGAGGATGGTTAGTGTAGCTCCTGGTGAGGACACTGAATGTTTGACTCTTTGTAGTCTGCCACACATGGCAGGGTTCATGTCCAGATGCCTATTCCAAGACCCTGACATGAAACACACTTTGTCCACCATGAAATACTGGCTGTGGACCTTTCTTGTACTGGCTCTTTTTGCCCACAAGGATTACAGGGGAGGACCACAAACACCAGGTGCAACTCAGAGGGGGAATGCTCAACAACTGGGCCATTTTCATGGGACCGTCTCATCAGCAAGGGCTATCTGTGGGTGTAACTTTGACAAGGATGGGGACGTTGACCAAGATAGTGAAGGACTACTTAATTGACCATACCAATGTCCTTTTTGAGTATTCAGTGCCCTTCAACTATTGGTTGTCCAAGCTGCACTTGGCCCGACCTCTCCATGTATGCCTTGGAGGTGCTGCCATGCCTTGCCGCAAGTGTGTTATCTGAGAAGGTTTTTAGTTCTGCAGGTGTAATCATAATGGATAGGCGCATACAGCTGTCAAGGGAAAATGCAGACAGTCTGACTCCTCTCATATTCAAAAAGGGCTGGATTTCCTCTGACTCTGTAAGACCTATGGATGACAGTAACATTATGTAAATGCAGGCCAAATATTTTTTGGAAGTTGTCTTAATGTCCATCCTTAACTATCCAGAACCATTTTGTTCAGGTAATGAACTCCTCCTCCTGCTTCTGCAACAAGTACTTAGTGTTCATCTATATATACCTCACGTGGGTATTATTTTGCACTCTTTGAAACCTTTGCACATTGTACTCTATATCTCTAACTCTTGCAATAACTGATAAGTGTATTGTGATGTCCCCATCATGGCGTCTTTCAGCTGGTCTGATAGAGACCCTTGGCTAATTTTCTGAAACCTTTGGCACAGTGTGCAATGGTGAAACTTGTACTCCCTATCTCTACCTATTCTAATAACTGCAAAATGCATTGTGAGGTCCTCATCACAGTCTCTTTCAGATATCATTCTCAATTCCCAATGATGAAAAGGATCCTCCAGAGGTCCTGGCATGTCTTAAAAGCAGATCCTGTTATTGCACGTTATGTGCCGAAGAGGGCTGGCATTGCAGTCAGACGGTCTAAGAACCTCAGGGATATGTTGGTCCATAGCCACTACACCGGTGAAAGGGTGGGGACGTTTTTGGACTCTATGGCTGTTCGAGTGGGGTGCGTTCCCTGTGGCCGCTGTGTTGCATGCCCTAACATTGAGAGAGTGGGTGTTTTCTCCAATTTTGATGGATCACGTGAATTCAAAATCAGGAAGAGGATTACATGTTCCAGTAGGAACGTGATCTACATGGTAACATGTCCATGCGAGAAAAGGTATGTTGGAATGACCACCCGCCAACTTAAAACACGCATACGTGAGCATGTTTTGGGCATCGGCGCAGCGGCCACTGTGGATGACATTACCACTCTTAAAACACTGCCACGCCATTTTAAGAGGTTTCATGACTGTGATGCCAGCCTCCTCAGGGCAAGAGGTATTGATCTCTTGGATGTGGGGATTCGTGGAGGGGGCACTTTTCAGAGGTTGGCCCGTGTTGAGTCCAGGTGGATTTGGATGTTAAACACGGTCCAACCTGCAGGACTTAATGATAACATCAGTTATGCCCCTTCCTCTAATTATTTGTGGTCATTGGTCTCTGCTGTGGTTTGGAGCCACTTTGGGGTCGTTGTATTATTGTTTTTAATTGTTTTTAACAGTTTTTGTTGTTATCCTAGTGTATTCTGACCCCGTGAAGTCTGCATATAAGACCTATTTCAAATCTTCGAGTCAAGCTTTCCTCAGTATTAAATCAATGCTATTCAGGAATCAGGACGTATCTACTAGAAGAATTAGCATGAACTGACGCTCCCCACCATATGTAATTGTATATTGTTGTAAACTCCATAATGGTGGTAATTTGTTGACATTGTGGATAGGAAGTGGCTAGTCAGTGGGCTGCATGTTTAGTAGGTTCATTGTATATGTATTGCGTTTTTTCATATGTCTATGCATAATGCGATGTATTTCAATATAGTGGGCATTTTGTATTTTCTATACTGTGCATTCTTTATTTGCTATGAATTGTGCCCTCGTGATTGCAGTTCGGCACCTTAGATAGTGTACGTCCTTATAGCTCTTGTTGCTTCGCTCTATAGTAGTCCTGGTTGCCATGACGATCTTATCAACTTCCTACATGGACTATTGAGCTTTTTGTTATTTCAGGGAAAGCTTAGGCCGATTTTGCAAAAATATTGTTATATGTATTTGTTGTTGTCTTGGTAAACATATTATTGTATTTAATTGTTTGTTGATGGGTCTTACTTATGTGATCTATGTATATGCTGTCCGGCTATGGTGGTGGTGTATGTGCCGTTGGACTCCTTTGCGCCTGTGCGTCTCTGGGGTGGTGGTTGGACGCTTTTGGTCACATGGGGCCCCTGTGATCTTTGGCATCCTCCGGCCTTCCTCGGAGCGTGCAGACGCTATGGTTGCCATGGCGCGGCATGACCACTTCCAGTTTTCGTTTACTTTCATTTCCGGGGTCTTTCCTTTTTAAACCCCCTGTGCACACATGTTGAATGCCCCCTGACGAAGGTGTGACCACCAAAACGCGCGTTGGGGTGGAGGCGCGTCCCCAGGATCTTCAGTCCTCATTGCGGTGGGTACTCTGCTGCGGCGGCTTCTTTATTAAACATCTCCGTAATTATAACTTTGGAAACCGTGAGTTCTATACTGTAACATAATATACTGTTAACTTATTGGTGTTCATATCTTCACGGTCTTTGGAGATTGTCTTTGATTGCTGCCTTCAGCTCGGTGTCCCACCTCCGATGGATTAATCCATTTACACTTCTATTTACTTTGAGGTTGTTTATTTCTTAGATTGTTTTTCACATTTTGTTTATTTTTTCTGTATTCTGTCGGTACATATTATGAGTATATGATTAGGTTATAGACTATTACCTTTGAGGACTGTAATTCTGTGTACGTGCCTCCTGCTAGTCTTTACAGTGTCTCCTTTGTGTAGCCATTTTTATATCTCCTTCCCTACACTTGTTTCAATTGTTATCAATAAAGCATATATTTTGGTATAATATTTTGTTTGACCGTGTGTCATCCTTTTTTTGTGTTGTTATCATGTATCTGATGATAGGTCTCTTAGGTCTTTTTTACTAGTGGTACAGATTTCTGAGATATTAAGTGTTACCATGGTAATTGGATATATAAGTTGCTATTCTAGTCTCTTTCAGTATGTATGATACAGACCCCTTGGGTAATTTTTGGAAAACTTTGCACATTGCGCCATGACGAAACTTGTACTCTCTATCTCTACCTATTTTAATAACTGCAAAATGCATTGTGAGGTGTCCAGCAGTCTCTTTCAGCATGTATGATACAGCCCCCTTGGGGTAATTTTTGGAAACATTTGTACATTGTGCAATGGTCAAATTTCTACTCTCAATCTCGATATTTTTTTATTAATCTTTTTTTATTATGTTGCCCTTCTCACCATCTCTTTAAGCAAGTATCTGGTAGCCCGATTTTGTTTATTCGGTCTGCACTTGTAAATTTTGGAACATAAATGCATTAATATGCTCCACACAATTCTTCAGGTTTCAGCCTTACACAGAATAATACGAGTAATGAAACATGCTCTATATCTATGCTGCTAATTCTAATTACTCACACATCCCATTATAAAGGGAAATTCGACATACAGTGCCAGTATTCGGCCCCCTGGAACTTTTCAACCTTTTCCCACATAACATGCTTCAAACATAAAGATATCAATTGTAAATGTTTGGTGAAGAATCAATAACAAGTGGAACACAATTGTGAAGTTGAATGAAATTTATTGGTTATTTTAAGTTTTTGTGAAAATTCAAAAACTGAAAAGTGGGGCATGCAATATTTTTCGGCCCCTTTACTTTCAGTGCAGCTAACTCACTCCAGAATTTCATTGTGGATCTCTGAATGATCCAATGTTGTCCTAAATGCCTAATGATGATAAATATAATCCACCTGTGTGTAATCAAGTCTCCGTATAAATGCTCCTGCTCTGTGATAGTCTCAGGGTTCTGTTTGAAGCACAGAGAGCATCATGAAGACCAAGGAGCACAACAGGCAGGTCCGTGATACTGTTGTGGAGAAGAGTAAAGCTGGATTTGTTTACAAAATGATTTCCAAAACTTTAAACATCCCAAGGAGCACTGTGCAAGTGATCATAATGAATGGAAGGAGTATCATACCACTGCAAATCTACCAAGACCCGGCCGTCCCTCTAAACTTTCATCTCCAACATAGAGAAGACTGATCAGAGTTGCAGCCAAGAGGCCCATGATCACTCTGGATGAACTGCAGAGATCTACAGCTGAGGTGGGACAGTCTGTCCATAGGACAACAATCAGTCGTACACTGCACAAATTTGGCCTTTATGGAAGAGTGGCAAGAAGAAAGCCATTTCTCAAAGATGTCCATAAAAAGTGTAGTTTAAAGTTTGCGACAAGCCACCTGGGAGATACACCAAACTTGTGGAAGAAGGTGCTCTGGTCAGATGAAACCAAAATCGAACTTTTTGGCAACAATACCAAATGATATGTTTGGCGTAAAGGCAACACAGCTCATCACCCTGAACACACCATCCCCACTGTCAAACATAGTGGTGGCAGCATCATGGTTTGTGCCTGCTTTTCTTCAGCAGGGACAGGGAAGATGGTTAACATTGATGGGAAGATGGATGGAGCCAAATACAGGACCATTCTTGAAGAAAACCTGTTGGAGTCTGCAAAAGACCTGAGACTGGGACGGAGATTTTTCTTCCAACAAGACAATGATCCCAAACATAAAGCAAAATCTACAATGGAATGGTTCACAAATAAACATATTCAGATGTTAGAATGGCCAAGTCAAAGTCCAGACCTCAATCCAATTGAGAATCTGTGGAAAAAGCTGAAAACTGCTGTTCACAAACGATCTCCATCAAACCTCACTGAGCTTGAGCTGTATGCCAAGGAAAAATGGGCTAGAATTTCAGTCTCTCAATGAACAAAACTGATAAGAGACATATCCCAAGCGACTTGCAGCTGTAATTGCAGCAAAAGGTGGCGCAACAAAGTATTAAGTTAAAGGGGCCGAATAATATTGCACGCCCCACTTTTCAGTTTTTGAATTTCCACAAAAATTTAAAATAACCAATAAATTTTGTTCAACTTCACAATTGTGTTACACTTTTTGTTGATTCTTCACCAAAAACTTACATTTGGTATCTTTATGTTGACCCGTGGAAGCGCTGCTGTTGGCACGATACAGCCGTCATCACATCCTGCTCACCTCCTTTCCTCCTGCACTACCCCGAGCCGTGAAGATGCTGGTGTTGTTTTGCATTTTTCAATAAAGGACTCAGACTACACAAGGATGGTGAGTGTTGCCGCTTTATTCTATATGTTCTCATCAGCTGGGCACATGTTTCAAGCGAGCACCTCTGCCTTGATATCAGGCTCTTCTTAAACACCTTGAATGGACCGCAGTCAGCTCTGGGTCATGACACGGCTGTGCAGCTTTGCTTTTTTCTTCTTGATCACTTTTGGTATCTTTATGTTTGAAGCATGATATGTGGGAAAAGGTTGACAAATTCCAGAGGGGCCGAATACTTTCGCAAGGCACTGTAAATGCACCACAAGTACCAAACATGCGCACACTCCTTAACCAGGTACCATCAAACGCTAAATGTTTCACCGTAATTGATTTGGAAAATACATTTTTCAGTGTTCCTCTACATAAGGACTGTTGGCCTTACTGTGCATTTTCCTTTCATAACCAACAATACACGTGGCCTGTCTTACCACAAGGGGCCAAGAACTACCCGGATATTTTCTCTACTGTTTTGCATTCTGTCTTACAATCCTGGCTGCCTAGTAATGCTAGTACTGTCCTATTGCATTACATTGATGATTTGCCTAGATATAGCCCAATGCAAAGAAGAGTCATTGTTACTGCTTACTTTTCCTGCAGACAATGGCTGAAAAGCTGCCAAAGTGAAACTGCAACTGTCAATTCAAGGATGCTCTCACTTTTTTTGGACATTGTATCTGGAAGTAAACAGCTCACACCAGAAAGGGTGACAGGTATCCACAGCTATCCATTAATAAACCTATATGGAGTATTCACGACAAAAGTATATATTTTTACATATTTATTAAAGTAATCAAATAAATACACAATATCACAAATTATTCTCAACAGATAATAGATGCAGTGAGCGGCAACAAATTACATATCCAAATAAAATACAAAATTAAATTAGCAGCCAGTATAGTGAATATTGCACACAAAAAGGGGATAGATGCAAAATCTGTGGCCCTGAAATTTATAATGAGATAATGCAATAATTAATAAAGTACCGTATTTTCCGGCGTATAAGACGACTTTTTAACCCCCGAAAATCTTCTTAAAAGTCGGGGGTCGTCTTATACGCCGGGAATCGTCGTGTACGCCGGTGTATATGGTGGGTGGGGAGGGGGAGTGATCCTGATGACGAGGGGGCGTCTCACAGGAAAGTGAGTAATCCCCATTACCTTATCCTAGCGGTGCAGCGTGGGGGTGTCAGTGCTGGGAGCGGCGGCGGCTGCTGTGTTCTGGTGCGGCGGCTCCTCTTCTGTGTGGGGCCTCTGTGCTGTGAGGTGGCGGCGGCAGCGGCGTATCTTTATCCAGTTGGGGCTCCTCCGGCATCTCCTTAGCCCTGGAGGCCCCGCCGCAACTCCATCGGTGCAATGTGGTGGCCTCCGGGAAAATGGCCGCTGCTCAGATTCAGATCTCGTGTCCCGAGATTTCGGGACGAGATCTGAATCTGAGCAGCGGCCATTTTCCCGGAGGCCACCGCATCGCACCTATTGAGCTGCCTCCGGGAAAATGGCCGCTGCATTGCACCGATGGAGTTGCGGCGGGGCCTCCAGGGCTAAGGAGATGCCGGAGGAGCCCCAACTGGATAAAGATATGCCGCCGCCACCGCCACCTCACAGCACAGAGGCCCCACACAGAAGAGGAGCCGCCGCACCAGAGCACAGCAGCCGCCGCACCAGAGCACAGCAGCCGCCGCACCAGAGCACAGCAGCCGCCGCCGCCGCCGCCGCCACTCCCAGCACTGAGACCCCCACGCTGCACCGCTACGATAAGGTAATGGGGGATACTCACTTTCCTGTGAGACGCCCCCTCGGCATCAGGATCACTCCCCCCCCCCCCAAAAGGCACATATTCACCGGCCCTATAAGACGACATAGGGTGTATAAGAAGACCCCCGACTTTTAAGAAGATTTTATATTTTAACTGGTAAAGTTGGGGGGTCGTCTTATACGCCCAGTCGTCTTATACGCCGGAAAATACGGTAATTAATAAAACAGTACCAGATGTAACGATATTGCAACTATGCCCCAATTAAAAGTATATGATTTATAACAATGCTTTATGAAGATTTGTTGTAAGTGCAAACAAAAGAAAAACCCAGCCTGATAACTGGAGTAAATGAAATGTAAACACCAACACAAGCACAATGCAAAATAACCAAATCGTTTAAAGTGACCAGTGCACAAATAGCAAAATATATAAGAATGCAAAGTGAAGGTGTAGACTGCATACCGCTCAGCCCACTGTGCCAACATTACAGTGACTGCTGCATTACATGGGGCTCAGACCTCTTCCCTGATTTGCAATGGGGTGAGGTGGAAGACAGATGCTCATGGGCCACAGGTGCAAAATCTGCACTTTCAGCAGGGGACTCGATGGAAGACAAAGGGAAGAAACTGAAAGCACTCTTAGCCAACCAATCTAAATCTACCTCTACTTGTTCTAGCTTCACCATTCATCTAGCAGTACTCAGGCCTATGAAATTACAGAGAATGTCCTGTCGCCTGCTTGTACCAGAGGAAGATGTTTCATTTGGATGCATAGCAGGCACAAATTGGCCACAATCTCTCACTTCGTGCAGCAGCTAGGCCACCACCACAAGCAACATGGCCATGTCCCCTATTTGATGCTCTCCTCATTGTTTTCACTCAAAAAAGTGGAGTATTACATGACCTATAAACAGAGGGAAAGTGGCCAGCAGATAATTACACTGCCTGTGTTCAGAGTACCCCAAAAATAATCAATTAAAAAATAAAAAACAGCTTGTTTTCTCCTCCTACTCCTTTTTCACCTACACTGCCACCTCCACGTCTTCCTCAACCTCCTTGTCCCCTTGAACCTAATACTCTTTATTCACGATTATATTTTTTTTATATTCTGTTATTTTAAGTCATTTCCCTATTCACATTTCTTTTCTGGGCAGTTGTCCTGCTGTTAGCCCCATTTAGCTTCCTTTTGAAGCCCCTTATCCCTTACTATGACCATTTTACAGCCATTTTAGAGAATCAAAGTTGGGTCACTATTGACTTATTGGGTTCGTGTTTGGAATCAAGTTCGAATGCTGAAGCGAACTATCAACTCTAGTTCGTCTGAACATAAGGAACTTGATCATCCACTGAAAATATCACAGCCTGTAAATCCCACATATCTGCTGAAGCTAATTACTGTGCTCAGAGGTCTTTAGCCATCTGCTATTTATGCCAGTGATTGGATGCAGCAGTTACACAGGGGGTATGCTGGGTACCACCTGTGTAGTGAAGATAAACACGGATCAGTATCGGAATGGTGAGTAGTAAAAGGGTGAGTAAGATACAGTATTATATGACTATTTTGCAAACCTGTGTACTGATTTTTCACTATCTTGGACAATCCAATGAACATGTAAATTGTTTGCTATGATGCTGTAAAAATTATTTTTGATGTCTAGATTATACATGAGCATTATATATAAATATTTTTGCATCTTGCATACAAGAGAACATGCTAATACTACTGATAGTTCTTCCTTTCAAATGTTATGAGCTTTAATAATAACATATTTTGCAAAGAAATATTAATGAGGTCATCTATGAGAACACTAATTTTTATCAATAAAGGTGCCTATTCTGGACTTCTTCAAATGTTACAGATTTGCTTAGAATTGTCCATCCCAATTAGGAAATGGAAAATCCACAGATTACCGTAGGAAAAAACTGACTGATATTTCAAAACTCTAAATAGTTAAAAAATTTTAAATATGAGGCATGTACACATTTTTGGTGACTTTTTCCCTTTGCAATGCATAGGGGGAAATCTGCAGAAAATTCGCAAAAGTTGAAAAACATGTCAATCTTGGTGCAGATTCATTTAAATAATTCCATAACATAATCTGCAATGATTTTTGTCACAAAACGTACCTTTTTTGTTCTTGGATCTCCTGTTCTTAATTGTTAGCCACTGCATTTTCGGAATCATATGGAAATATATGAAGTACTGTATTCACTTTCTTTATTCCTCATCCTTAAAGAAGCAGTAAGGATTATAACTGTAAGACATGAAGTTCCTTCATTTAAAACCTACTGTATAACTTTATTATAGTTATCCTCTCTGTTTCGAATATCCAAAGTTTTCTTTAGAGAACAATAATGACTTTGATTTTCACATATATGCGTAATCAGATATCATTTATTTTTTACTGTGTAAGAAGTCATTTTTGAAGTATAAAGATTTCATAAGCCACAATAGCAATGTTTTACAGGTTTAGCTCAGAAGATGTAAGCTGAGTTTGGCTAAAGATGTTTTATAAAAGAAAGGTTCTTAATTTATTTCTGTAGGGATCTGTTTTGCACATTAAATATTTAAGAACTCCTCCATCATTAGCACCTGCTCCACATTATGTAACCTCAAAGGATATTGAGTAATAACTGTAAATGTACCTCTACTTTACTAAACAGATGTTCGTAGTTATTTCCAGGTGGTGCTCTAGATTTCATAGCTTTTCTGTAAGCAGATATTTCAAAAAAAGTTTGCTGCAGCAAAGTGTTTAATTCCCTGGTGCTTTGTGTCTAAGCGTTATAGTCATAGTAACCTGAACTGTGAGGACGAAAATGTTTAATAGGCATAAAACTAAAAATGCACTTTTTCTAAATTTTATGCCTAACTTTGGAATAAAGTTCTATAGACCAGCAAAGAATGAAACCTGCATCCAGTAACATACTTTCAGAAATGTTAATCCCACAGGTGAAATGTTGCTGCTACATTTGCAAACATCATTTATGATTATTATGGTTATTATTTTAGATTGATCCACAGAGGATCAAGTTAAAGTTGTATTTTCTGAAATTCTCGGTTTCTCAAAATAAAAGAAATAAAAACTTGTTTGGCACCATTTCCCACACTGCTGAAACATCAGAGAACAGGCTAAAATTATTTTGCATAGTGGCTTGGGGCCTGCAGCTATGACATCTTAGAAATTATCATACCTTGTACAGTGGTGGCCAGAGACTGGGCCACCACAGACCTGCGGTTCCCAGTGGAGCACAGTTTGTACAGCAGTTATTTTTGATCTGCAGAGTCACTGGGTAAGTCTGTATTCTGTAGTGTGTAAGCTCTTATGGTCAGCACGGTCCGATATCTCCTGTAGAATTTAATTATGATCAATGGGTTCCTATCTCTCCTGTAAAATGTAACCTCTATTGGTCAGGAAGGTTCTCTCTCTCTCTCTCTCTCTCTCTCTCTCTCTATTTCTCCTCTTCCAATATGTATTTTCCATGCAATTACAAACTTTCCAGCATTGAGATTCATGCTTATTTATTCACCTCAAATTTAATTTTTGGGGAAAATTCTGAAATGTTGGCAAATTTGAATTTCAAAAGAACCAAACATCTCTAAGTGTAATACTGGCAGCATGGAGCTCCAAATATCCCCCTGATATTGGGTGTAATCCGGATCCATCCCTACATTATCTGTTAGAATTCCCTAATCCAGGTAAGACACTTAGAGGAAAAAATCTAAACTCTTAGATAGGGCTATCATGACCCTTCTCCTATTTCAACTTCCTTCTGTTGACCTTCATACCTGGTAGATATGTCAGCCATCAGCAATAACTGTACAATGATCCTGCTGCTGAGGTAGACTCAGTTGACAAACTCTTTTCTTAAACTGGTAGAATGCTGTCCCAGATCTTCAAGGATTTTCCTTTTGTGGCCTATATATAGTTCTAAGATACATCTGCATGGCTTTTATGGAAAAACACTATACTTGCCTCTTTCTAGAAGGTACCCAACAAAGCATTTATGTAAAATATAGAAAAACACGGAAGAAAAAGAATGGTCATACAGTTCAGCTAGCATCTTCTCTGTTGGATTGTCTGGAGTATTAATCTCAGTATCAGGTACTGGACAATGGAGGAGTGAAAATAAATGAAAAAAGTAGGCAAAATCCTAGCACCTGGTGTAAAAATGTAATTCCTTTATTCAATCATGGTTAACAACAAAAAAAGTTACGTGCCATGGTCAAAAGCAAAGCTTACACATTTGGGTCTATCCAGCCTTATTTATAGCTGATGATTAAGGGTGAGCACACCCAAAATCCATAGACTTTGCTTGTTACCGCAACACATGGCTATATGTGTTTTTAACCATGATTCAATAAAGCAATTACATTTTTCATACTAGGTGCTGGAATTTTACTAACTTACATTAATAACCTTGGATCATGACTCCCTACGCTATAATTGGCCCTAATATGCCTAAATTCATATGTTATTTGAAGTAAACTTTTGCTAATTTCTCAAGGAAATAACCTCTACTTTCAAAGATAATACATATACTGGACTATATAAAATACTAGATGCATACAATTGGTGTGATGCATCCAGTGTGAAGGTGCAAATGTAGCACCTGGCTGAAAGAATATCCTCCAGTAGGGAAACATGGATGGTAGCAAATGCTGAGATTTTTAGGCCATGCAGAGCTGGTGTGCTGTGCAAGACACCGAAGAATGGTCAGACATTAAGCAAACTGTACAGATGGTTTATGAACTCAAAAAAGATTTCACTTTTTACTAAAGAAGCACTCCAACATAATGGTTGCACATCCATGAGGCACTTATGCGCTTTGTTGAAGTAGAACTACTATGCCTAAGTATAGCGGTACTCACTGAAAGGCCAGATTTACCATTTTTGTTTTTAACTCACTTTTCTATCCTTTTCATTTGGTATTCTTTGAGTATTTTCTTCCAAATAGAACTGGCAGTTCATGATTATTATACACAGTCAAAACTGCTATTTTTTGCCTTTAACCAAAATTTGTTTCAAAATTTCAAGCATATAAAAATTCATTTCAAGAAGTGGACTGAAATACATTTGCACTAAAATTTTGTAACCTTTTAAAAAGTCGCAATTGAATATTCATGCACACATATCTGGAAAACAAAAAACACACCCACAATAGTAAACATAAAAAAATAAATAAAACACAAATAAAATAGACTTAAAAGAGAGAAAGTTAAAAGAAGATTTTGATGCAAATAAAAACAGGATTAAAACTCCACAAAATAGACCAAAAGAAACAAATGCAATAATGAATTGAGCCCTAAAGGTATGTGCACACGTATTTTGGAGCTCTGCGGACTTTTCTGCAGCGGATTTGAGAAATCCGCAGGTAAAAGGCACTGCGTTTTACCTGAGGATTTACAGCGGTTTTTATGCGGATTTTGTGCAGATTCCACCTGCTGTTTTACACCTGTGGATTCCTATTATGGAGCAGATGTAAACCGCAGCGGAATAAGCACAAAGAATTCACATGCTGCAGAATGTAACCAGCAGCGTTTCCGCGCGTTTTTTTCCGCAGCATGGGCACTGCGGATTGCGATTTCCATAGGTTTACATTATACTGTAAATGCATGGAAAGCTGCTGCGGATCAGCAGTAAAATCCGCAATGTGTGCACATAGCCTTAGTCTTTGGTTAGAACAGTAAAAAGACTAGACAAGTTACATAGTGATGTGGTTAAAGAAACACTTCCAGCAAAGTTTTTATCTCTTAATGTATTGCAATCATGATATTAAACAGCTCTACGTACTTACAATTGCTCATCTTGCCCTTCAACCCAGTTTATTCTCTTTTCTTTGCTCTATTGAGAAACAGGAAGTTTCTTATCTCTCTGCATTACTCATTCCTCTTCAATTTATGACCCAGCTGCTCTGTTTTCACCCATCATAGACTGTTGCGGTGACTCATGACATGTGCAGAGAAAACTGACCTCTTGTTTCTACATATGGTTACAAAGATTCAGCTGGTCAGTTTTTATTCACGTGATGTCATAGATGTAATGGAAAAGAGAACAAATAACTGGGTAGAAGGGCAAAATGAGCAATTGTAAGTAACTTTGATGGGAGTGTTTCTTTAAAGATTTCAGGTTGTTATACGCTGGTTTACTAGAACAATTTTGCTTTGTGTGTCTCTCTCAGTCTTCACTCTTTACAATTTGGGAAGCTTACACTCTCTACCTACTTAACCTCACAATAGCATGCAGAGAGCCTCACTAATCACCTGCTTTGCCCTCATAGCCTAGGATGCCTTTTATTTCATACCTGTTTGTGCAAAGTATAATTTTATTCATTGTAGTTGGGGGTCATAGCGCTATGTTAAATGTTCTAGCATAACCTCTAGCTCACAGTAAGTTAGTTACATAACATTTTAAACTTTTGTACTTGGCCTCTCAAGCTTGGCAAAATACCATCCCCTTTAAAGGCAGACATAGCATGCCTCATTGAAGCCTTCGTGTCATAGCATTATGTAACCAGACTCTTTCTTAATAGGGAACCTATGAAAGCAGCCTCTGTTAGATGTCAAGTTCCCACCGCTGCACAGGGGGAATCTCGAACCATGTTTCCCATTCTTCTCCAGCCACAGTGGAGCCTGCTCAGCAGAGACGTCTGTCCCAGCGTCTGGCTCAGGCAAATACTGTGCGCTTGGTTACTGCTGCCTTTCCAGGTCCAGCCATTGTAACCAGCACTGATCAGGTGCCAGCAGATGCTCCTGGGACCAAGTCCTGCTTTTTCTCTACTGAGCATGCCCAAGGGACGACCTCTCATTGGAGGTCAGGGACCACATGCTCAGGTCCTGTAGCAGCTCCTATTGGATCACTAGTAAGGTCCCAGAGAGCTTTCACTATAAAAGGTTCGCATGGCCGCACGGCCATGCACTAGTATAAACTTGATAACGCGTGTGTGTCGATGAATGACTGTCGATGGATGAAAGCTCCCTAATCATTCCCATTCCTTGTGTTGTTGACTGCTCGTGAATGGTGGAAGCTATCTAGCACCCCACAGTGCTACCTGCACACGTAGCACACGTTACAGTGCCTTTTTGCAGTGCCCATCTGTACGGCACCGTGCGCAAACAGTGTGCTTTCCTGACAGCCTGTCAGTGTAGGGTGGGAATTCCCGCTTGGACTCTGCATCTGACTAGGGGCGTCCTCAGGCGCAGGCTCAAAAGCCACCGAGGGTCAGAGTGAGTCCAATCACCAGTTTAGTGGGGGTGATTCATAGGGACCCCAGTAGTGTCTTGCAGCTGCACCCTGTGACTGCTAACAGGGAGCAGCATATTTTGGCAACTCTGTGAAGCAACAGAGTTCGCCTCCATTCACACTGGGTGAAGTCTAATCCACGTGTGAGCAAGTGTCCATCCGCCATTACTCAGCAGCAGGTACCATCTCTACACGGTGGACCCCGGCCTGTGAACGCACCTCATATCTACCTCTTTATTATTTGGTGCGTTCCACTAGCCCTAAGATTATACTAGCGCCAGGGTCTGGCTAGTAATGGCGGAAGAACAGCGACTGCAGCGGTACATCCAGCAGCTGAAGGGCAGGTTGGCAGCTCTCGAGCACACAACCTCAGCTGTGGATGTTACCGCAGTAGCTGTTCAGGCTGCTAGCATGGTTGCAGCTAGCTTGTCCACTGCCACCTCTGATCTGAGCTTATCCCGCCTCCCGCTGCCAGATAGGTACTTTGGCGATAGCAAGTCATGCAGGGGATTTGTGAACCAGTGTGGGATACCTTGAGCTCCTGGCTGCACGTTTCCCCTCAGAGCGGGCTAAATTGGGATTCATTATTTCTCTCTTGTCGGACAGGGCGTTGGAGTGGGCTACGCCACTGTGGGAGGGTGACGATCATGTGGTGCAGAGCGCTCTCCAGTTCCTGAGCACTCTGAAACAGGTCTTTTTGGGACCTCAAGTCACTCATGATACAGCGCTCCAACTGCTGGCACCGACACGGCTCATCCTTGGTCAGCCATTTTTTCATCCACTTCCGGACTTTAGCATCTGAGCTGGAGTGGCCAGATAAAGCCCTCATCCCTTTATTTTGGAGGGGGCTGGCTGACCATGTAAAGGACGCTTTGGCCACTAGGGAGATTCCCACCACACTGGAGAAGCTAATAGCTGTTTCAACTTGCATCCACCTTCATTTTATCGAGTGAATGTTGGCGCGAGGCCATTGTAGGCAGCGGTTTCGGCTGGCTCCCACCTTCGCCATACCTCTGGAATTTCTGGTCCAGGCATCTGAGCCACATGAGGCAGGGTGCCACGAGCAGGATCTAAGTCCCGGACCGCTTGTGCACTTAAGGTCTGTCATGTCTGCCGGTGGTCAGGACTTCTTGCCTCCAGATGTTCCCAGTGGTCAGGAGAACATCAGCATCTAGTTGATGTAGGAGGTGGTACATTAGACACGGCGATGTTTTCCTCCAAACTGTCATTCAAAGGGACAATCACTTTAGGCCCAAACACTCTTTCAGTCGAGCTTTGTGTGGATTCTGGAGCGGAAGGGAATTTTATGTCCTTTGCCTTCGCCCAATGCCACGCAATACCCCTGGTGATGCTCGCCAAGCCGGTGACTGTACGAGTGGTGAATGGGTCGACTCTGCCCTCACAAATAACACATCAGACCATCCCATTTACTTTGTCCATATCTCCATCCCATCAAGAGATTATCACCCTGGTAGTCATTCCCGAGGGAATTGATGAGGTCCTGTTAGGTATACCATGGTTACGCTACCACTCTCCTCATATTGAGTGGTCCTCTGGGAGAATTCTGGGATGGAGTGAGTTTTGTGAGGGTAGATGTCTGAGGGAGTGCGTTCAGGTTGCTACAACTGAAGTACCCGTAGATCTTTCCTTTCTCCCCAAGCACTATTGGCACTATGCAGACGTGTTCTCCAAGAAGGCTGCGGAGACCCTTCTGCCCCACCGCCCCTATGACTGTCCTATTAACCTCTTGCCTGGTGCAGAGCCTCCCCAGAGTCGAGTCTATCCCCTTTCTCTCCCAGAGACAGAGGCGATGACCCAATACATTCAGGAGAATCTGGCAAGAGGATTCATTAGGAAGTCAGTGTCACCTGCAGGGGCAGGGTTCTTCTTCATGTAGAAGAAGAATGGAGAATTATGACCATCCATAGATTACAGGGGTCTTAACACCATCACTGTTAAGAACAAATACCCTCTGCCTCTGATATCAGAGCTATTCGATAGGTTGTGGGGAGCGAGGGTATTTACTAAGCTTGATCTGTGGGGTGCTTACAACCTGATTCGCATCCATGAGGGGGACGAATGGAAGAAGACATTTAACACCAGGGACGTGCACTATGATTACTTGGTGATGCCCTTTGGGCTCTGTAATGCTCCTGCCGTTTTCCAAGACTTTGTGAATGATATCTTCCGGGATATGCTCATCACCTCGGTCATAGTCTATCTGGATGATATTCTCGTCTACTCTCTAGATATAGACCCCACCAGAGAGATGTTTGCAAAGTCTTCAACCTCCTACGGGCAAACTCCCTCTATGACAAGTTGGTGAAGTGTGTGTTTGAGCAGGAATCCTTGCCTTTCCAGGGCTATATCATCTCCGCCGGGAGATTGGCCATGGACCCTGTGATGGACTGGCAGGAACCCCATTCTCTTAAAGCGGAGCAGCGCTTTATGGGGTTCATTAATTATTATCGCCAGTTCATTCCCCACTTCTCAACTTTGGTAGCTCCCTTGGTTGCGCTCACCAAGAAGGGAGCAAATCCCAAATTGTGGTCGGAGGAGATCTCCAAGGCCTTTCTCTCTATCAAGTCACACTTCACTAGTGCTCCCATTTTACACCACCCTGATGTTGATAAACCATTTATGGAGGTGGATGCCTCTTCTGTCGGTGCTGGAGCAGTCCTCTTCCACAAGGATGCCCAAGGTCGGAAGTATCCTTGCTTCTTCTTCTCCAAGACCTTCACACCAGCGGAGAGGAATTATTCCATTGGGGACAGGGAGTTGCTAGCCATGAAGTTGACTTTCTCGGAGTGGAGACACCTCCTGGAGGGTGCTCGTTTTCCCTTCCATGTTTACGCCGACCACAAAAATTTGGTGTATATACAGACTGCCCAGCTGCTAAATTCTCTCCAGGCTAGATGGTCCCTGTTCTTCACCCGGTTCCATTTCACCCTCCAATTTCTCTCCAGGGAGAAGAACATTCGTGCTGACGCTCTCTCCCACTCCGTAGTGTCATCAGAGGAGGAGGAGGAGCTTCAGCTTATTGTCCCTTCTGAGAGCCTGAGAACCGTGGCCCCGGTGTCGCTAGAGTCTGTGCCCCTGGGCAAGATTTTTGTGCCTTCTAATCTGTGACCGGAGGGCCTCTCTTGGACTCACTCGTGCAGGGTGGTAGACACTTTGGGACCAAAAGGACATCTGAGCTTCTGGCGAGGACGTACTGGTGGCTGCATATGGCCCATGATGGAGACTATATTCGGGCTTGTGTCTCCTGCGCCAAGAATAAGTCTCCTCGACAACGCCCTGCTGGGCTACTCTACCCCCTGCCGGTGGCGGAGAGGTGCTGGGAAATGGTTGGGATGGACTTCGTGGTGGGCTTACCCAAGTCCCGTAGCTGTACCATTATTTGGGAACTCACCGACCATTTTTCCAAAATGTTGACCTTGATGCCTCTTCCATGGCTACCTTCTGCACGGGCCTTGGTGGCATTGTTTATTAAGCACATTTTCTGCCTACAAGGTATGCCTGACAAAATTATCAGTGACCAGGGTCCCCAGTTTGCGTCTCGGTTCTGGAGAGAGCTTTGTCGTCTTCTCAGCATCGAACTGAATCTTTCCTCAACATACCATCCCGAGACGAATGATTTGGTAGAGAGGGCCAACCAGACCCTGGTCACATACCTGTGACATTTTGTCTCAGCCAGGCAGGATGACTGGGCATCCTTGCCACTGTGGGTGGAGTTTGTACTGAACAACGCCATAGCCAACTCCACTGGGCAGACCCCATTCCTCCTTAATTACGGCCAGCATCCGCGGATTCCTGTGCCCATGCCCGTGTCTTCTGCCGACTCCAGGGTGGCAGACTGGGCTGTGGAGGCACGTGACATTTGCGTCCGCACACAGGATGCCATCCGGACCTCCAAGGAGAGAATGAGGGTCTCCGCCAATGCACATCGGCGCCCCACTCCGACCTTTGCTCCTGACGATTTAGTGCGGCTCTCTGCCCGTAACATCAGGCTCCGAGTTGAGTCCACAAAGTTTGCACCTCGCTACTTGGGTCCCTTCAAGGTTCTGGAACAGGTGGTCTACCGTCTGGCCCTTCCCCCACGCCTTGGCATCACTGACACCTTTCATGTGTCCCTCTTAAAGCCCATTCACATGTACTCAGGTGAACGTCATCATGGGGTGTAAGGTGGTATGTGGCAAAAAGTACTATTTGGTGGACTGGAAGGGTCATGGCACAAAGGACAGAACCTGGGAACCTGTAGAGCACATTCGGGCTCTGCTGCTCATTGCAGCCTTTGAACGCAGGGAGGCCCTAGGGGGGTAAGGTTAGGTGTTGAGTTCCCACCGCTGCACAGGGGGAATCTTGAACCATGTCCACTGCGGTCTCCCATTTTTCTCCAGCCACATTGGAGCCTGCTCAGCAGAGATGTTGGTCCCAGAGTCTGGCTCAGGCAAATACTGTGTGCTTGGTTACTGCTGCCTTTCCAGGTCCAGCCATTGTAACTAGCTCTGATCAGCGGCAAGCAGACGCTCCTGGGACTAAGTCCTGCTTTTTCTCTACTGAGCATGCCCAAGGGACGACCTCTCATTGGAGGTCAGGGGTCGCACGCTCAGGTCCTGTAGCAGCTCCTATTGGATCACTAGGAAGGTCCCGGAGAGCTACTGCTATAAAAGGTTTGCATGGCCGCACGGCCATGCGCTAGTATAAACTTGATAATGTGTGTGTGTAGATGAATGACTGTTGATGGATGAAAGCTCCACAGTATTGAGAGGGAGTTAGCATGATGGGGGGAGTATGAGGATATAGAGCACACAAGGGAAAATATTACAGAGGGGACAGCCATGGTATCGAGACAAGGGAGGGAGGACAATGTTATAGCTGATAATGGCGGATGGTGTTGTGGTTATAAATCATAAAAGCAGACATTATGGCAGATGTAGCTCAGGAGGGCAGACAGTCTGGATGCCACATACCATAAACGGCTTTTTTAGAACACAGTATGCACAGAAAGTTTTACACATTATAATAATACTATTACATTTAAGAGCACTTTGTTGGCATGTGCTGCAGAACACCTAAAAAGAGGGAAGTCTGCAGTGACGAGCTGTGTATTCGAAAACTCATTATGGCATCGGGACAAAAAGAGACAAAAAAGAACAAATCGAAATAGAGACATTGTCACTGAAAAGGTACCTGCATATAAATGTTTACATATACAGTGCCTTGCAAAAGTATTCGGCCCCCTTGAACTTTATAGCCTTTTCCCACATATCATGCTTCAAACATAAAGATACCAAATGTAAATTTTTGGTGAAGAACCAACAACACGTGGAACACAATTGTGAAGTTGGACAAAATTTATTGGTTATTTTAAATTTTTGTGGAAATTCAAAAACTGAATAGTGGGGCATGCAATATTATTTGGCCCCTTTAACTTAATACTTTGCTGTGCCACCTTTTGCTGCGATTACAGCTGCAAGTCGCTTGGGGTATGTCTCTATCAGTTTTGTACATCGAGAGACTGAAATTCTTGCCCATTCTTCCTTGGCAAACAGCTCAAGCTCAGTAAGGTTTGATGGAGATCGTTTGTGAACAGCAGTTTTCAGCTCTTTCCACAGATTCTCGATTGGATTGTGTTCTGGACTTTGACTTGGCCATTCTAACACCTGGATACGTTTATTTGTGAACCATTCCATTGTAGATTTTGCTTTATGTTTGGGATCATTGTTTTGTTGGAAGACAAATCTCTTTCCCAGTCTCAGGTATTTTGCAGACTCCAACAGGTTTTCTTCAAGAATGGTCCTGCATTTGGCTCCATCCATCTTCCCATCAATTTTAAGCATCTTCCCTGTCCCTGCTGAAGAAAAGCAGGCCCAAACCATGATGCTGCCACCACCATGTTTGACAGTGGGGATGGTGTGTTCAGGGTGATGAGATGTGTTGCCTTTACGCCAAACATATCATTTGGCATTGTTACCAAAAAGTTCGATTTTGGTTGAGTGATGATGGGCCTCTTGGCTGCATCTCCGATCAGTCTTCTCCTTGTTTGAGATGAAAGTTTAGACGGACGGCCGGGTCTTGGTAGATTTGCAGTGGTATAATACTACTTCCTTTTCAATGTGGTGCACAGTGGGATGTTTAAAGTTTTGGAAATCATTTTGTATCCAAATCCAGCTTTAAACTTCTCCACAACAGTATCACGGACCTGCCTGTTGTGTTCCTTGGTCTTCATGATGCTATCTGTGCTTCAAACAGAACCCTCAGACTATCACAGAGCAGGTGCATTTATACGGAGACTTGATTACACACAGGTGGATTACTGTATTTTTCTGATCATAAGACTACTTTTTTCCTCCAAATTTGGGAGGAAAGTGTGGGTGCGTCTTATGGTAGGGATGTAGCATGTGGGGAGGGGGGCAGCAGCGAGTGGGATCGCACTGTTATCCCACTTCAGGAGGCAGAAAAATGTCCCTGCTGCCTGGAATCAGTGCTGGGGAAACCACGTGGTCCCGATGATTAAGTGCAGTGAATATTCATTATCTGCTTCCCCACCCACCTATCAGCTGAGCGCTTTGCCGGGAGCAGCAAATTAATACTGCACTTAAGCAGCGACATACATGGTTTCCCCATCGCTGGATTCCTGCAGCAGCTGGGGAGATCTGTGTGTCCGGGGGAGGATCAGGCAGCAGCAGGGGCCAGAGGAGAGGAGATCGCTGCATATCTGCCTGGGCTGGACGCTGAGTGCTGGGCACAAGGAGGACCTGTGTGATGTCAGAAGTGGGCGGGCTGGAGCATCACATGGCAGCTCAGAGCCCTCCCTCTTCTTGACATCATCACAGGTCCTTCAGACACCCCACTAGAATCTGCTGGCTTCCTCTTATAACCTGTGCTGTGGAGAGGAAGGGAGAGCTCTGTTTCTGCAGTCATGGGATGCTTTTACCTCACCATAGTGGCAGGCTGGCTGCCACAATTAAGAGGTTAGTCTTTACAAAACACAATAAAGCACTCTGCCACTCCTTTGGTGAACTATAACTCCCAGCATGTCATAGGATCTGCAGGACATGCTGGGAGTTATAGTTCTCCCATGGGATTTTAAAGCAGCACTCCAGTGTTATTTTGCAGTGCTGGAGTGGTGCTTTCAATATAAGCCCTGTGCCCCATTCTTATACTCTCCCTCCAGCGTCTTCATATAGTACTTCACAGACACCACACTGGTCCCGCAGCTTCCAACATAATAACATACTATTACATATAATAACACCACATATAATAGTATGTTATTTATGTTATTAAATATTTTACCACATTTTTTTGCTTCAAATATTTATTTCCCTATTTTCCACCTCTAAAACCTGGGTGCGCCTTATCGTCCGGTGCGTCTTATAGTCTGAAAAATATGGTATATTTATCATCATTAGGCACTTAGGAAAACATTGAATCATTCAGAGATCCACATTGAACTTATGGAATGAGTTTGCTGCACTGAAAGTAAAGAGACCGAATAATATTGCATGCACCACTGTTCAGTTTTTGAATTTCCACAAAAATTTAAAATAACCAATAAATTTTGTTCAACTTCACATTTGTGTTCCACTTGTTGTTGATTCTTCACCAAAATTTTATATTTGTTATCTTTATGTTTGAAACATGATATGTGGGAAAAGTTTGAAAATTTCCAGGGGGCCGAATACTTTTGCAGGGCACTGTTTGTGTGATACTTACTACCTTTCTTCAGGACAGTTTCTGTATTGTCCTTTCTCTAAGTAACTCCTCACAATTGTTATGTACATACTAGAAGTAGAAGGTTCATGCAATAGATATGTATATGAAGCTCTCCTGACATTAAAATTGATCTCTGTGCTAAGTTTTGTTCTTTTAGTCAAGTACTAAAGGTGATTCTGGTTATGTATTTATTTACTAATGATGGCTTTCGTGTTGTATTTAAATACTATTGATGGCTCTGGTTTTGTACTTATGCACTGATGTTGATTTTGGTGTTGTACTAATGTACTGATGATGGTACTCTAATGTATTCATCACCAGAACTATCATCAGTACATGAATGCAGCACCAACACCAAAACAACCATCCCTACATGAATATCTTGAGTAAACAGTCCTCAACCAATGAGTGACTCATATTTCTAACTCTAAAATTGCACTCCCTGTTAAGCATCACCTGTACAGTATACATTTTGTTTTACATTTGCTGGCATTTTTTGGTTAAAGTAGCAACTCTAGTGGAAGTGGTCAAAATATCTTATTTCCTGACACATCTAGTGGAGAAGAGGGATGAATTAGGGATCTTGTTAGCTTTGTCTCTTACCCACTCATTTGTTTAGGGTTGGGGAACACCATTTACCTATTGTGGGACCGCACTGTGCCCTGCCTGTGACCTGCCTAGGATCGGTCCTGTAAGAGCACCGATCCTAGGCCGGAGTCTAGCAAAGGCCAGGAATGGCATGGAGCTGCTGATTGGTGCGATTGACGATTACATCGATCTCGCCAATCACATGGCACAGCCATGGTGTGACCACGCTGTGACCTACCCGTGACCTGCCAATGACCTGCCTGGGATCAGATCTGAGAGCTCCGATCCTAGGCCGGTGCCTAGCAACACTGTCATCACCAGGGCCAACTCTGATTGGTGTGATAGATGTCATCATTAATCGCACCAACGACAGGTCACAGTAGCGGTATGACCGCTTTGTGACCTATCTGTCACCTGTCTGTGACCGCACTGCAGGTCCTCACACTAGTTGATGATTCCTGCAGTGCGGTCACGCCACAGGATCTCCTGCTGTGCTGGGACTTTTGGTGCCACAGAAGCCTGTGACACCTAAATCCCTGCTGAAAAAAAGAAGAAAGAAGAAACAAGAGGACAATACAGAAGAAAGAATAGAGACTACAATTGTAAGTGTTTTGTTCCCTGATCACTGCCCAATCTGTCTTCATCCACCCTAATCCCCCATCCCCCCTTCCCTTTCCCATTCTTTTTACTCCCTCCACCCCCCTTTGTGCCTCCTCTGTGCGAACATTTAGCAGCCGCCGAGCTTTTCTTTTTCATCCCCTTTGCGCCGCCTACGTGTGCACATTTAGCAGCCACCGAACTTTGATAAGTGACGCAGTTCACTCATCAGAGCTTGAGCCTGCTGTTTTACACACTTTTATTTTCGCCACCCCATGCGCACATCCAGCAGCCGCAGAACTTTGATAAGTGATGGAGTTCACTTATCAGAGCTCGTGCCTGCTGTTATCCATTTTTCTTTCTTACACCCCCTTGAGTCACCCCCATGCACACATCCAGAAGCCGCCGATTTTTGATAAGTGACGCAGTTCACTCATCAGAGCTCGTGTCAGCTGTTTTAGACACTTTTCTTTGTCGCCACCTCCGTGTGCACATCCAGCAGCCGTCGAACTTTGATAAGTGAAATAGTACACTCATCAGAGCTCATGCCTGCTGTTTTACACTTTTCTTTACATAGACATTTTTTCTCACTGATAGTGCTTTTTTCTTTTAGCTTTTTCTTTTCAGACAAAAGATTACAATAATCCCTATCCTCCCCACACACAAGCAGTTAAAAATAAAGTGCTGACACAATCAACATATTCATAAAATGTCATCCCACCTGTTCCGTTTGTCCCAACAACACTATTCAGTGGAGGAGGCATATACTTTCCTTGCCTCCAACACTGATAGCTAAGGAGAGGATACAACATTTCTTTATTTTTCAGATTTTTCATCCTCTTCCTCCTCTTCCTCTTTCTCCTTGGGTCCTGCAGAATCGCCACGCAGACGTCCCAGGACAGAAGATGAGGCAGTGCTCACCATTCCATAAGATAAACCAGGGCACCGCATCACGGACCCCGTGTGGACCTCGCCGCCTGAAAATTATGAGCCACTGATTCCTGATTTTGTGGCAGAATCAAGAATCAAGTTTGATGCCACTGTCCTCACAGAAATAGACTTTTTCAAAGTCTTTTTCTCTGAGGATTTTGTTAACCTCATGGTGGGTCAAACTAATTTATATGCTCGTCAATTTTTGGCACAAAACCCCAGTTCATCATTTTCTAGCTGGTCTCCTGTAGATGCAGTTGAAATGATGCAAAGAAGGAGAAAAGCTGGAGCAACTAGGTAAAAAATATATATACTTTATTAACAATAATCTCAAGTGAGTACAAAAATCATAACACCACAATTGTTGTGAATTCTGCTCTTGGGCTCCCTCCGGTGGTTGTAAGTGGTAGCGCTGCTGTCTCTGAATCGCAGCATTTACCAGGTGTGTTCACTTTTTGTAATTTTGACTGGGCTATTTAGTCTTGCTTCACCCTTTAGTCAGTGCCAGTTGTCCATTGTTCCTGGAGGATTCACATCTCTGCCTGGTCTCTCCTGCTTTGCAGTTCTTTTCATCAAAGATAAGTTCTGGCCTTGATTTTTTGCTGTCCACATGCTGTGGCCTTATTGTTCAGTTTTTTTCCATGTTCTTTTGTCTTGTCCAGCTTGGTCTGTATAAGGATTTGTTTAGCCAAGCTGGTATCTCTGGAGATGCAGATATACCCTCCATATCTTTAGTTAGCTGTGGAGTTTTTGTATTTTCTGTGGTGGATATTTTCTAGTGTTTTAATACTGACCGCCTAGTACTCTGTCCTATCCTTTCTATTTAGCTAGAAGTGGCCTCCTTTGCTAAATTCTGATTTCAGTCTGTGTATGTTTTTTCCCTCTCCTCTCACAGTCAATATTTGTGGGGGGCTGCCTATCCTTTGGAAATTTTCTCTGAGGCAAGATAGTTTTCCCTTTTCTATCTCTAGGGGTAATTTGTCCTCCGGCTGTGTCGAGATGTCCAGGGAGTGCTAGGTACATTCCACGGCTACTTCTAGTTGCGGTGTTAAGTTCAGGGTCTGCGGTCAGTACAGGTACTACCTTCTCCATAGTACGTCTCATGCTGCTCTTAGGCCACCAGATCATAACAGTACAACTGGCCAACAGTACAACTGGCCCACAATGATTTAGCTGCATCTCAGAAGAAGGGAAGGAAAGTGCTGAGCCTTTTTTTTTTCTGTAGTCTGTTGTGTTTTTTTTTTTTCCTTCCCTCTTTACCTCTGGGTGGCTCAGGAGTTCGGTGCTGGTATGGATGTTCAGGGATTGGTTTCTCGTGTGGATCAACTTGCTGCTAGAGTACAGGGTATTTCCGATTATATCGTTCAGACTCCGGTTTTAGAGCGTAGAATTCCAACTCCTGATTGTTTTTTGGGGATAGGTCCAAATTTCTGAGCTTTAAAAATAACTGTAAACTCTTTTTAGCTCTGAAGCCCCGTTCCTCTGGTGATCCCATCCAGCAGGTTAAAATTGTTATATCTCTGCTGCGTGGTGACCCCCAGGATTGGGCATTTGCCCTGGAACCTGGGAATCCGGCCTTGTTTAATGTTGACACCATTTTCCAGGCACTCGGGTTATTGTATGATGAACCTAATTCAGTGGATCATGCTGAGAAGACCTTGTTGGCCCTGTTTCAGGGTAAAGAAGCGGCAGAATCATATTGCCAGAAGTTTAGAAAATGGTCTGTACTGACTAAATGGAATGAGGATGCCTTGGCGGCAATCTTCAGAAAGGGTCTTTCTGAATCCGTTAAAGATGTTATGGTGGGGTTCCCCACGCCTGCTGGTCTGAGTGATTCTATGTCTCTGGCCATTCAGATTGATCGGCGCTTGCGCGAGCGCAGAGTTGTGCACACTATGGCATTGTCTTCCGAGCGGAGTCCTGAGCCTATGCAGTGTGATAGGATTGTGTCTAGAGCTGAACGACAAGGATTCAGACGTCAGAATAGGTTGTGTTTTTACTGCGGCGATTCTGCTCATGTTATTTCTGATTGCCCTAAGCGTACCAAGAGAATCGCTAGTTCTGTTACCATCAGTACTGTACAACCTAAATTTCTGTTATCTGTGACCCTGATCTGCTCATTATCGTCATTTTCTGTCATGGCATTTGTGGATTCAGGCGCCGCTCTAAACTTAATGGACTTAGAATTTGCCAGACGCTGTGGTTTCCCCTTGCAGCCTTTGCAGAGTCCTATTCCTTTGAGGGGCATTGATGCTACACCATTAGCTAAAAATAAACCTCAGTTTTGGACACAGATGACCATGTGCATGGCGCCAGCCCATCAGGGAGATTGTCATTTTCTGGTGTTGCATAATTTGCATGATGCTATTGTGCTGGGTTTCCCATGGTTACAGGTGCATAATCCGGTATTAGATTGGAAATCTATGTCTGTGACTGGTTGGGGTTGTCATGGGGTTCATGGTGACATTCCTTTGATGTCAATTGCCTCCTCCCCCTCTTCTGAAATTCCTGAGTTTTTGTCTGATTTCCAGGATGTATTCAATGAGCCCAAGTCCAGTTCCCTTCCACCGCATAGGGACTGTGATTGTGCTATTGACTTGATTCCAGGCTGTAAGTTCCCTAAGGGCCGACTTTTCAACCTGTCTGTGCCAGAACATACCGCCATGCGGAGCTATGTAAAGGAGTCCTTGGAGAAGGGGCATATTCAGCCATCTTCTTCACCATTGGGAGCAGGTTTTTTTTTTGTTGCCAAAAAGATGGCTCCTTGAGACCCTGTATTGATTATCGCCTCTTGAATAAGATCACGGTCAAATTCCAATACCCTTTGCCTTTGCTTTCTGATCTGTTTGCTAGGATTAAGGGGGCTAGTTGGTTTACTAAGATTGACCTTCGAGGGGCATATAATCTTGTTCGTATTAAGCAGGGTGACGAATGGAAAACTGCGTTTAATACGCCCGAAGGCCATTTTGAATACCTTGTGATGCCATTCGGACTCTCTAATGCTCCATCTGTGTTTCAGTCCTTCATGCATGATATATTTCGGAATTATCTTGATAAATTCATGATTGTATATTTGGATGATACTTTGATTTTTTCAGATCATTGGGAGTCTCATGTGAAACAAGTCAGGATGGTATTTCAGATCCTTCGTGATAATGCCTTGTTTGTGAAGGGGTCTAAGTGCCTCTTTGGAGTACAGAAGATTTCTTTTTTGGGCTTCATTTTTTCTCCCTCATCTATAGAAATGGATCCGGTTAAGGTTCAGACCATTCATGATTGGATTCAGCCCACATCCGTGAAGAGCCTTCAGAAATTTTTGGGCTTTGCTAATTTTTATCGCCGTTTCATTGCCAACTTCTCCAGTGTGGTTAAACCCCTGACCGATTTGACGAAGAAAGGCGCTGATGTGACGAATTGGTCCTCTGCGGCTGTGTCTGCCTTTCAGTAGCTTAAACGCCGATTTACTTCTGCCCCTGTGTTGCGTCAGCCGGATGTTTCTCTTCCTTTTCAGGTTGAGGTTGACGCTTCTGAGATTGGGGCAGGGGCCGTTTTGTCTCAGAGGAATTCTGATGGTTCCTTGATGAAACCATGTGCCTTCTTTTCTCGAAAGTTTTCGCCTGCGGAATGCAATTATGATGTCGGTAATCGTGAGTTGTTGGCTATGAAGTGGCCATTTGAGGAGTGGCGACATTGGCTTGAGGGGGCCAAGCACCGTATTGTGGTCCTGACCGATCATAAGAATCTGATTTATCTCGAGTCTGCCAAACGGCTGAATCCTAGACAGGCCCGATGTTCCCTGTTTTTCTCCCGTTTTGATTTTGTGGTCTCGTATCTTCCGGGTTCTAAGAATGTTAAGGCTGATGCCCTCTCTATGAGCTTTTTGCCTGATTCTCCTGGGGTCCTTGAGCCGGTCGGTATTCTGAAGGAAGGGGTGATTCTTTCTGCCATCTCCCCTGATTTACGACGGGTTCTTCAGAAATTTCAGGCTGATAAACCTGACCGCTGTCCAGTGGGGAGATTGTTTGTTCCTGACAGATGGACTAGTAAAGTGATTTCGGAGGTTCATTGTTCTGTGTTAGCCGGTCATCCTGGGATTTTTGGTACCAGAGATTTGGTTGGTAGGTCCTTTTGGTGGCCTTCTTTGTCACAGGATGTGCGTTCTTTTGTGCAGTCCTGTGGGACTTGTGCGCGGGCCAAGCCTTGCTGTTCCCGCGCTAGTGGGTTGCTTTTGCCTTTGCCGGTCCCTGAGAGGCCTTGGATGCATATTTCTATGGATTTTATTTCGGATCTTCTGGTTTCCCAGAGGATGTCAGTTATCTGGGTGGTTTGTGACCGGTTTTCTAAGATGGTTCATTTGGTACCTTTGCCTAAGTTGCCTTCCTCTTCTGATTTGGTTCCGTTGTTTTTTCAGCATGTGGTTCGTTTGCATGGCATTCTGGAGAATATTGTGTCCGATAGAGGTTCCCACTTTGTTTCTAGGTTTTAGCGGGCCTTTTGTGCTAGGCTGGGCATTGATTTGTCTTTTTCTTCATCCTCAGACAAATGGCCAAACCGAGTGAACTAATCAGACTTTGGAAACTTATTTGAGATGCTTTGTGTCTGCTGATCAGGATGATTGGGTGGCTTTCTTGCCATTGGCCGAGTTTGCCCTTAATAATCGAGCTAGTTCTGCTACCTTGGTTTCACCCTTCTTTTGTAATTCTGGTTTTCATCCTCGTTTTTCTTCGGGGCAGGTTGAGCCTTCTGATTGTCCTGGGGTGGACTCTGTGGTTGACAGGTTGCAGCAAATTTGGGCTCATGTTGTTGACAATTTGGTGTTGTCTCAGGAGGGGTCTCAGCGTTTTGCTAACCGTCGTCGGTGTGTTGGTTCCCGGCTTCGGGTTGGGGATTTGGTCTGGTTGTCTTCCCATCATGTCCCTATGAAGGTTTCTTCCCCTAAGTTTAAGCCTCGGTTTATTGGCCCTTAAAGGATTTCTGAGATTATCAATCCAGTGTCTTTTCGTTTGGCCCTTCCAGCCTCTTTTTCCATCCATAATGTTTTTCATAGATCTTTGTTGCGGAAATATGTGGTGCCCGTTGTTCCCTCTGTTGATCCTCCTGCCCCGATGTTGATTGATGGGGAGTTGGAGTATGTGGTTGAGAAGATTTTGGATTCTCGTTTTTCGAGGCGGAAGCTTCAGTATCTTGTCAAATGGAAGGGTTATGGCCAGGAGGATAATTCTTGGGTTGTTGCCTCCGATGTTCATGCTGATGACTTGGTTCGTGCCTTTCATTTGGCTCGTCCAGATCGGCCTGGGGGCTCTGGTGAGGGTTCGGTGACCCCTCCTCAAGGGGGGGTACTGTTGTGAATTCTGCTCTTGGGCTCCCTCCGGTGGTTGTAAGTGGTAGCGCTGCTGTCTCTGAATCGCAGCATTTATCAGGTGTGTTCACTTTTTGTAATTTTGACTGGGCTATTTAGTCTTGCTTCACCCTTTAGTCAGTGCCAGTTGTCCATTGTTCCTTGATTTTTTGCTGTCCACATGCTGTGGCCTTATTATTCAGTTTCTTTCCATGTTCTTTTGTCTTGTCCAGCTTGGTCTGTATAAGGATTTGTTTAGCCAAGCTGGTATCTCTGGAGATGCAGATATACCCTCCATATCTTTAGTTAGCTGTGGAGTTTTTGTATTGTATTTGCAGTTCACTCATCGGAGCTTGTGTCAGCTGTTTTAGACACTTTTCTTTGTCGCCACCTCCGTGTGCACATCCAGCAGCCTTCGAACTTTGATAAGTGAAATAGTACACTCATCAGAGCTCATGCCTGCTGTTTTACACTTTTCTTTACATAGACATTTTTTCTCACTGATAGTGCTTTTTTTCTTTCAGCTTTTTCTTTTCAGACAAAAGATTACACTAATCACTATCCTCCCCACACACAAGCAGTTAAAAATAAAGTGCTGACACAATCAACATATTCATAAAATGTCATCCCACCTGTCCCGTTTGTCCCAACAACGCTATTCAGTGGAGGAGGCATATACTTTCCTTGCCTCCAACACTGATAGCTAAGGAGAGGATACAACATTTCTTTATTTTTCAGATTTTTCATCCTCTTCCTCCTCTTCCTCTTTCTCCTTGGGTCCTGCAGAATCGCCACACAGACGTCCCAGGACAGAAGATGAGGCAGTGCTCACCATTCCATAAGATAAACCAGGGCACCGCATCACGGACCCCGTGTGGACCTCGCCGCCCGAAAATTATGAGCCACTGATTCCTGATTTTGTGGCAGAATCAAGAATCAAGTTTGATGCCACTGTCCTCACAGAAATAGACTTTTTCAAAGTCTTTTTCTCTGAGGATTTTGTTAACCTCATGGTGGGTCAAACTAATTTATATGCTCGTCAATTTTTGGCACAAAACCCCAGTTCATCATTTTCTAGCTGGTCTCCTGTAGATGCAGTTGAAATGATGCAAAGAAGGAGAAAAGCTGGAGAAACTAGGTAAAAAATATATATACTTTATTAACAATAATCTCAAGTGAGTACAAAAATCATAACACCACAATTGTTGTGAATTCTGCTCTTGGGCTCCCTCCGGTGGTTGTAAGTGGTAGCGCTGCTGTCTCTGAATCGCAGCATTTATCAGGTGTGTTCACTTTTTGTAATTTTGACTGGGCTATTTAGTCTTGCTTCACCCTTTAGTCAGTGCCAGTTGTCCATTGTTCCTGGAGGATTCACATCTCTGCCTGGTCTCTCCTGCTTTGCAGTTCTTTTCATCAAAGATAAGTTCTGGCCTTGATTTTTTGCTGTCCACATGCTGTGGCCTTATTGTTCAGTTTTTTTCCATGTTTTTTTGTCTTGTCCAGCTTGGTCTGTGTAAGGATTTGCTTAGCCAAGCTGGTATCTCTGGAGATGCAGATATACCCTCCATATCTTTAGTTAGCTGTGGAGTTTTTGTATTTTCTGTGGTGGATATTTTCTAGTGTTTTAATACTGACCGCATAGTACTCTGTCCTATCTTTTCTATTTAGCTAGAAGTGGCCTCCTTTGCTAAATTCTGATTTCAGTCTGTGTATGTTTTTTCCCTCTCCTCTCACAGTCAATATTTGTGGGGGGCTGCCTATCCTTTGGGAATTTTCTCTGAGGCAAGATAGTTTTCCCTTTTCTATCTCTAGGGGTAATTAGTCCTCCGGCTGTGTCGAGATGTCCAGGGAGTGCTAGGTACATTCCACGGCTACTTCTAGTTGCGGTGTTAAGTTCAGGGTCTGCGGTCAGTACAGGTACCACCTTCTCCAGAGTACGTCTCATGCTGCTCTTAGGCCACCAGATCATAACACACAATAGAAGAAAGACCAGGATAGACACAGATATGCCCAGAAGAGTCCACCATTGCACATGCCCATGTAAGTAGATATATCAATCCATTAAGTAAAGTGACAGTGCATAAGGTACTATGGTAAGATTGCCATCAGTAGTCATGTAGAAATCAATAATATCGCTGGACAAAAACATCGCCAGAAGGGCAAAGCTTACCGGGGGCAGAGCTGGGGGACCCTCGATGCGCGTTTTACGTGCAAAAGCACTGCTTTGTCAAGAGGGTTACTTCCTCTTGACAAAGCGGTGCTTTTGCACGCGAAACGCGCGTCGAGGGTCTCCTGCATCTACACCCTGGATCCCCCAGAAATGTTACCACTATTGTGAAGTACAATATGTCTTGAAAAAATAGTCTCAGAATCGCCAAGATCAATTGAAACATTCCAGAGTTATTATCTCATAAAAGGACAGTGGTCAGAATTGTAAAAATTGGCCCGGGCATTAACATGCAACCCACCCTCCAGGGTAAAGGGGTTAATATATGCTTCTGAGACAGTATTGAGTGAGTGGACATGTCAGGCCTTGACATTTATACAGTATATCATCTTGATGCTAGTGATATTGTTAATACTAGTCAGTTAAAATCAAACGGCTACTGCTGTATTTTCTTTTTGATATAGCCTTTATATTAAGCATTATCTAGCTTATATACTCTTCAGTGGTCTATTGTGTTTGAATTTTCACAAATGCATTGGATCCAATTCGGATCCTCTTGCGCCTGTTTTTTTCTGTGTTTTCCCTAGTAGATGTAGGGATTTTTAGGGATTGAAGGGACAGCCGTCGAGGAGCAGGGGCGCCACTTTGCAAAAGTAGGGCACATCCTCTGCTGCTAGGTAGGCCGTCAGACTGTAGGGCCTACCAGGGGAGGTGTTAGGTTTATTTTACCACCTCCCATAGACCGCTGACTTGATTCATTTTTGTATCCCTATAGGGTGTTTTATAACTTTTCTGTAATACCTTTTTGTATTTTTTTATATTGAAATAAAAATTATTTTTTAGGGGGTTGATTTTCTTTAGGTTTTCATTAAAATATCTTGTCCCAGCCCTGAGGGGAATCATTGTAACTCCATTAACTGAAGTTTGGTCTTTGTTGGTGACACAAATGAAAGTATTTGCTAGTTTTGAGCATTCCGATACTGCAAGTATCGGGTATCGGCCGATATTTGCCGTATCGGAATTCCGATACCGAGATCCGATACTTGCCGCATATCGGATACCGGAATCAGAAGTTCTCAATTCAAACAGCATGAATTCAGCCAATGAGGAATGATTACAAGTGTGGGCACATCCTGTTCAGCATAGTGGGCATGAAACTACTGGCAAGGCTGTGATTGGCTGCTGAAATGATGTCATGCTGCAGTTTAAAAGTCGCTGGCACCATTTTGGGCTCACTCTGCTGTGAATTCAGTTAGGCATAGGACGCTGTGTTCTGACTGAGGGCCAGTTGAGATAGCGATTTGCCTTGTTTGTGCTTTTCCCAGGCTAATTTAGCAACCGCTGTGTGTTCACCTTGCTTTTGCCTTGCAGCGCTGTTTTCACAGCGATCTGCAAGGTCTCTGTGTGTGTGTGTGTGTGTGTGAGTGCAGCCCACTCTGTAGTCTGTGTGCAGCCACAGCCGGTTGTATCCAGCTCAGGGTGGTTCACTGACTCATACAGTTCTATCCATTCCATTGTCCTTTTTTGCAAATAGTGCAGCCCACTGCACATTTTTTCAAATAATTCCTATTAGTGGCTTTCCACCCGTATCCAGCTAAATTGTGGAAAAACATTACATAGGATAACGTAGAGGAGGTTTTTGGGGCCTTGCAGCGCCGTTTACGGCTGTCTGCACGGTCTCCATGTGAGTGCAGCTTGCCCTGTTGTCAGTTCAGCCCCAAAAAAATAAATAAATAATAAAATTCACCAAACACACCACTTTACAGTTGTGTAGGCCACATTAGCTCATATTAAAGTCTAGTCCACACTTTAGAAAATTAGTGTTTCTTATACCTGTTAGGAGCTGTTCAGGAATAAGCACACTAAGCCGTTAGTACTTTTCTGCTTATCTTTATCAGTCAACCAAGATGAAGAAGGCAGGGAGTAAGGCACGTGGGCGTGGGCGCGGAGCAGGGAGAGGACGTGGGGATTCTGTGCCTGCTGCGGGCATCGGTGACTCATCATCACCCAGTTTCAGCAGGGAACAGTCCTTCATGCGTAGCTTTGTCGGAGAGCGCCGTACACCGCTGCTGCGTGAAGACTAAATTGAAGCCGTTGTCGGATGGATGGCAGCTAACGCATCGACTTCAATTAGTGCCACATCCTCTCAGACACCGAGCACTGGAGAGCACCCATCTGTCTCTTCACCACCTGCCAAATTGCCCAGGCAGACAGAGAGCCCAGGACAGGTGCCGTCTCTACTTCTGTTCTCTGAATCTCTTGGCTTGGAAACAGGGGGCCAGCCAAGCAGCATTGGAGAAATGGAAGAAGAGGCAGTGTGCAGTGATGCCCAACAGCTTTTTCTCTCTGAGTCTGAAGATGCGGGTGGGCCAGTGCCTCCGGTCACTACACCGCAGAACGCATCCGCTGATGACACTCAGGTGCCACTTTCTGGTGTGTGCTCTGCTGCTGAGACTACCCAAGAGGAGCAGTTGGTGGCAGAGGGTAGTGTAGATGATGAGGTCTTTGACCCATCGTGACGTGAGGGACAGGAAGGTGGTGGAAGCAGCTCTGAGGAAGAGATTCCCTGAACGGGCCAAAGAGGGAGAGGGAGGGGGAAGACTGCGGATCCTGTAGCCTCCACTTTGGCACCCGTTAGGAGCATGTCTCTTCCAAAAGCCAAAAAGGGCGCTCCCAAGACTTGCAGTGCCTGGTACTTTTTTGACACAGTTGCAGATGACATTTGCTATGTCAAATGCAAGGTGTGTCATCATAAAATCAAAAGAGGGAAAAATGTCAGCAACCTCAATACCTCCAACATGTGGAAACATGTGTGGACCAGGCACGCGGCGGAGTTACAAAAACACACTGAAGACCTAGGCCAACCCACAGCGGCAGCTACCACCTCTTCAGCTCGTGTTGCCTCTTCCTCCAGCTCACACACAGCTGGTTCGGCTTCCTCCCAGGATCGCCATGGAAGAACCTCTGGCACTGTTGTCCAGAGACCCACTGTAATTCCACCCGCAGTACCACGTTCCCAGTCATCCTCACACTCCCAGCCCAGTCTACAGCCATCGGTAGTACAGCCATGGGAGAAAAGGCGGCCTTTCTTGTCAAACCACCCACGAGCACAGGCTCTGACTGCAGGCATTGCCAAACTTCTGTCACTGGAAATGCTGTCATTCAGGCTGGTGGAGACTGACAGCTTCCGTGACTTGATGTCATTGGCAGTCCCACAGTACAATGTGCCCAGCCGCTTTTATTTCAGCAGGCAAGCCGTCCCTGCCCTGTACAAGCATGTGGAGTGACACATAAAACACATGCTACTGAACGCCATCAGTAGCAAGGTCCACCTCACCACCGATGCGTGGACCAGTCACCATGGACAGGGGCGATACCTTTCCCTCACTGCCCATTGGGTTAATGTTGTTGATCGTGCGAGTGGCGCAGGACGTGTCCTGCCCACTCCAAGGATTGCAGGAATCCAGTCTGTACGCATTGACTCCTCCTCTTACACAAGTTCCTCAGAATCATCGCTGCAGGAGCCGTCACAGTCCACCTCCACATGGACCCGTGAACGTTTACCTGTTACGACCGACATGAGCACAGCCGTGGCCAAACGTCAACAGGCCGTCTTGAAATTAATTTCTTTGGGGAATCGAAGCCACACAGCGCAGGAGCTCTGGAATGCCATCAAGCAGGAGAGCGATGTGTGGTTTGTGGCAGCGAATCTCCAGCCAGGCATGGTAGTGTGTGATAATGGCCGAAATCTGGTGGCAGCTCTGGGCCTCGGCAACCTCACTCACATCCCATGTCTGGCACATGTGCTCAACTTGGTCGTGCAGAGTTTTTTGAGGGACTATCCGGATCTTGATGCACTGCTGCACAAGGTCCGCCTAGAGTGTGCTCACTTGCGGCGTTCCAGCACGGCAAAATCGTGCATTGCGGCTCTGCAGCGCCGATTCCGCCTTCCGGAACATCGCATCATATGCGACCTACCTACCAGGTGGAATTCCACATTACATATGTTGGAGCGGTTGTGTGAGCAGCAGCAAGCAGTAATGGAGTACCAGCTGCATCAGGCGCAAAGAAGTCGCACTCCGCACCATTCAGACTTCACAACCACAGAGTGGGCCACTATGAAGGACATCTGCCAGGTTTTGCGTCCCTTCGATTATTCCACGCGGATGGCGAGTGCAGATGATGCACTAGTCAGCATGACTGTCCCCCTTATCTGCCTGCTTGAAAAATCACTGCAAGCGCTAAGAGATGATGTTGTGGAAGAGGTGGAGGATGAGGATTCACCATTTCCATCATCTTCTGGACAGTCAGCGCCACGTCGTTCCTCACAAACGCGTAGGCAGGGGACACTTTGTGAGGAGGATGAGGAGGAGTCAATGGAGGAGGAAGACATCGGTCCAGAGGAGGGAGTTACACAATTGTCCAGTAGTCAGTGTGTACAGCGAGGGTGGGGTGATGACGAGCGGGCAGAGATCACCCCTCAAACAGGGGACAGCATTTCTTGGCCAGTTGGCAGTCTGCAGCACATGATTGATTACATGCTGCAGTGCCTGAGAAATGACCGCCGCATCGTCCACATTCTCAACATGTCTGATTATTGGGTGTTCACCCTCCTCGATCCTCGCTACCGGGACAACGTACAAAGCCTCATCACACCATTGAACCGGGAGCGTAAAATGCGGGAGTACCAAGACACACTGGTGAATTCCATCATCTTCTCCAGTCCAACTGAGAGAAGTGCTGCTAGTGCTTTACAAAGCAGCTCAGTGGTCCAGGCAGTAGAGGAGGCTCTGCACAAAGAGGGAGCAGAAGCAGTGCCTCTGCCCAAGGCAAGACCAGTATGGCCCAACTGTGGCACAGTTTTGTGTGCCCGCCACAATTGTGTATACACCATCACAGACGGCTCCAGTCAGCAGGAGGCAACGGTTCCGTCAGATGGTGACAGACTACATGTCTTGCCCTCTTGCTGTACTCCCAGACGGCTCTTCCCCTTTCAAGTTTTGGGTCTCTAAGCTAGATACATGGCCAGAGCTAAGCCAGTATGCATTGGAGGTGCTGGCTTGCCCTGTGGCTAGTGTATTATCGGAACGCGTCTTTAGTGCTGCAGGTGGTGTATTAACAGACCGTCGCATGCGACTATCCTCCGATAACGTTGACCGGCTTACTTTCCTGAAAATGAACCAGGCCTGGATCTCGCAGGAATTTGCCACTCCTCTTCCTGATTAAATAATTGGGTGACTGTCTACAGTATCCAGGTCTCCTGTTGTGTTCATCTTTCTACCACCTGAACTGTAATTCCTGGGCTCCAACACCGCCAGTTGAGGCTCAGAAGTGCCGTCTGCACAGTCAAAACATACGACCCAGTGTTATTGGGTGTCAGTAACGTCAGCTGATCCCCAGCTGTGTAGCCGGCAATGTGTCCTGCGACCGCCACGCTGACACAACAACTGAAATGTAAGGGAACCTGTCCCCCCCCAGGTGTTTGTTACTGAAAGAGCCACCTTGTGCAGCAGTAATGCTGCACAAGGAAAAGGTAACTATTTTTGTTTAGCTCCTTGCACACGCAGAACTTAACACTTTTAAAATGTGTCCACTGATACCGTAAAACCATCCCGGAGGTGGGACTTTCCTTTGTAATGTGACGCAGCACACCCGTCATTCCTACCCCCTTGGTGCCGTGCGCCGCCTCCTCCGCGTTGTTTAATTCTGTCCCGGAGCCAGCGCTGTTATGTTATCCCTTGGCCAGGCACACTTTGCGGTGCCTGTCTTCTGACATCATTTGGTGTCAGGCTGGCTGCGCCTGTGCAGCCGCGCTGGCCGAGATCCCGCCTCGCAGTGTTTTCTGATTTAATCACACTGCGGGCCTGGGATCCATGGGCATGCGCAGTGCATATCTTCACCTCAGGCTGTCACTCATCTCCCTCCGCCTTCTTCAGACTGTGCGCCATCAGCTGATCCCTAATAGCATGCCACGGCCGTGACACCGCACAGTCTGAAGAAGCCAGAGGGAGGGGAGTGAGAGGCGAGGATATGCACTGCGCAGGGCCACAGATCCCAGGCCCGCGGTGGGATTACATTAGACGACACTGCGAGGCGGGATCTCGGCCAGCGCGGCCGCACAGGCGCAGCCAGCCTGACACCAAATGATGTCAGAAGACGGGCAGCGCTAAGTGCGCCTGGCCAAGGGATAACATAACAGCACAGGCTCCGGGACGGAATCAAACAACGCTGAGGAGGCGGCGCATGGCACCAAGGGGGTAGGAATGACGGCTGTGCTGCGTCACATTACAAAGGAAAGTCCCACCTCCGGGACGGTCTCACGGTATCAGGGGACACATTTTATAAGTGTTTAGTTCTGTGTTTGCAAGGAGCATAATGAAAAGAGCCACCTTTTCCTTTGGCATCCTCTGTGATGCAAAAGCTGGCTCTTTCAGCTACAAACGCCTTTTTGGGGGGGGGGTTAAAGGTTCCCTTTCGACTTGCTCCAATCAGGCTTCGGCCTAAACGGTGTTCCTCTGCTCCTCCTGCTGTCCCTGGGCTCCAACACCGCTAGTTGGTGCCTGGAAGTGCTGTCCGCACAGTCAACTGTTATGATCCTAGTGGTAGAGGATCTCAGAAGTTCCAGCTAAGTCCGCAAACACAAAAACCAGCTCACAGGGAGGTGGTAACTTGGCTGACCGTATATCTAATCCTAGCACAACAACTAGAAGTAGCCGGGGAACGTACCTACGTTGATTCTAGACGTCTCGCACCAGCCGGAGAACTAACTAACCCTTTCAGAGAAAATAAGACCTCACTTGCCTCAAGAGAAAGGACCCCAAAGTTATAATACAAGCCCCCAACAAATAATAACGGTGAGGTAAGAAGAAAAGACAAACGTAAGAATGAACTAGATTTAGCAAAGAGAGGCCCACTAATTAATAGCAGAAAATAGGAAGGAGACTTATACGGTCAGCAAAAACCCTACAAAAATATCCACGCTGAAAATCCAAGAACCCCCGCACCGACTAACGGTGTGGGGGGAGAATATCAGCCCCCTAGAGCTTCCAGCAAAAATCAGGAATCACATTATGGACAAGCTGGAACAAAATAGAAGCAAAGCGAATAAACAAAAATAAGAAAGCAGGACTTAGCTTATCTTGCAAAGAACAGGAGACCAGGAGTCAGGAGCAAACAGACATAGACTGACTACATCGATTCCAGGCACTAGACTGAGTTTCCAGGAAGTCTAAATAGGAACACCCAAGGCCTAACGAACCAGGTGGGTACCAACCTGGAGAAAGATGATCCAAGTGTAATACCACTAGTGACCACAAGAGGGAGCCAAGAAATATAGTTCACAACAGTCAACAGTCGCTCCTCTGTTATTGGGGTTCAGTAACGTCAGCTGCTCCCTTGCTGTGTGTGCTGCAATACCTCCTATCTGCTCCTCCTGCTGTCCCTGGGCTCCAACACCGCTAGTTGGTGCCTGGAAGTGCTGGATGCACAGTTAACACTTGCTGCCGTGTTATTGGGGTTCAGTAACGTCAGTTGCTCCCCTTCTGTGTGTGCTGCAATACCTCCTATCTGCTCCGCCTGCTGTCCCTGGGCTCCATCACCGCTAGTTGGTGCCTGGAAGTGCTGTCCGCACAGTCAACAGTCGCTCCTCTGTTATTGTGGTTCAGTAACATCAGCTGCTCCCCTGCTGTGTGTGCTCCAATACCTCCTATCTGCTCCTCCTGCTGACCCTGGGCTCTAACAGCGCCAGTTGGTGCCCGGAAGTGCTGGCTGCACAGAGAAAAACACTCTCCAATGTGTCAGTGGGGTTCAGCAATGCCAGCTGTGCCCCTGCTGTGTAGCTGGCAACGTGTCCTGCAAACGCCACGCAGACACAAAGCTGCCGCCAGTGCAGGCTTCGGCCTACACTCTGCTCCCTCTCCTCCTGCTGTCCCTGGGCTCTAACACCGCCAGTTGGCGCCCGGAAGTGCTGGCTGCACAGAGAAAAACACTCGCCAATGTGTCAGTGGGGTTCAGCAACGCCAGCTGTGCCCCTGCTGTGCAGCCAGCAACATGTCCTGCAAACGCCACGCAGACACAAATCTGCCTCCAGTGCAGGCTTCGGCCTACACTCTGCTCCCTCTGCTCCTCCTGCTGACCCTGGGCTCTAACACCGCCAGTTGGTGCCCGGAAGTGCTGGCTGCACAGAGAAAAACACCCGCCAATGTGTCAGTGGGGTTCAGCAACGCCAGCTGTTCCCCTGCTGTGTAGCCGGCATCGTGTCCTGCAAATGCCACGCAGAAACAACAAACCTCCAAATGCCTCCAGTGCAGGCTTCGGCCTACACTCTGCTCCCCCTGCTGACCCTTTGCTCCAACACCACTAGTTGGGGCTCTAGGAAGACAATCTTGAATAGGTCTCCATCCTGGTTCCAGTATGTCAGCTGGTTCCGGGTAGAGCCTTTGGCTTAGGTGCCTCCTTCTGGGTATCCGAGTTCCACCAACATCAGGTGGTCTTTGGTAGTGCTTTCAGGCACGGGTACCTCCTGCTTAGTAACCGGGTTCCAGTAACGTCAGCTGGTCCTCGGTAGTTCTATTGGCTCTTGGACCTTCGGCTACCCATCCGGGTTCCAGTACCGTCAGCTGGTTCTCGGCAGTGTCTTTTGCTCTTGCACCTTCTGCTCCCCATCCTGGTTCCAGTACCGTCAGCTGGTTCCGGGCAGAGCCTTTGGCTTAGGTGCCTCCCTCTGGGTATCCGAGTTCCACCAACATCAGGTGGTCCTTCGTAGTGCTTTCAGGCACGGGTACCTCCTGCTTAGTAACCGGGTTCCAGTAACGTCAGCTGGTCCTCGGTAGTTCCATTGGCTCTTGGACCTTCGGGTAGCCATCCGAATTCCAGTTCCATCAGCTGTTTCTCGGCATTTTCTCAGCCTTCTTGTACCTTCTGCTACATTTCCAAGTTCAAGACCCTAAAGACGATGACCCGGAAGACCACCCCTAAGATGACGACGACACCAGAGACGGCAACCACTGAGATGATGACGACCCTGGAGACGACGACGACATGGGAGACCAAGAAGCAGAAGAACAAGAGGCTGCAGAACAAAGAGCAGAAGAACATTAAGCATAAGACTAAATATCAGAGCAAAAGATATTATCTAAATTATAAGCAGAAGAAGACTAAGCAGTGTATGGGGGTGAGTCCGTTCCTCCTCGTGGTGCCCCTGGATAAAGCCTGATGCTGCAGGCCAAACTGAACGCGGACAAATCTAACTCTTTTGTGACAGGCAGAACGGAAGGTGTAATCTTCAAACTTTTATAGATAACAACTACGGGAATGCCTGTCACAAATAAGAATATGATGAAGAACTTGAATATGAAGAAGAATAATAGTTAAATAAAAAGAATATGAACAATGTAACAACAAATTATTACTATTATAGAAGATGAAGAAGAAGATGAATAAGGTGAAGAAGAACTTGATGTCAAAGATGCTGATGAAGATGAAGAAGAAAGTGTGGGAGAAGTAAAAAAGAGGGTAAAGGGCGTGGAAGTAGTGAAACATCAATATCTGACAAAATAAAAAAAATCTTAACATAGTCAATATCTTTGTAACTCCGAACGTCTTAAAAAAAATTAAAATTCCTGCTATTCTATTTGATTGGGCTAAACCTCTATGCCTTTAATGTCTCCGCCACCTCCCCCAATACATCCTACATTATTCTTAGTTGTTTTCCTTCATGTAGAATGAACCTACAAGGAAAGAAAGGGTTTATTTTAATTCCGATATTTTCGGCCCATTGACTTGCATTGGTATCGGGTATCGGTATCGGCGAGATCCGATATTTTGCCGGTATCGGCCGATACTTTCCGATACCGATACTTTCCGATATCGGAAGGTATCGCTCAACACTCGTTTTTGCATGTACTCTTCAAGGACACCTTCTGTCATAACTAGTCCAGTTTTCTTTCCTTACTTGTGTATGTAAGAAGAGTTACCACTTGCTGTAAAGCATAATGCCACATGTTGCTCACCAAGATGCTACATGAATTTAATCTTTTATTCTAACAAGTAAAACATAAAAAAAAGTGTTATTTAGTCTTAAAGTTAGAATAAGCATGGCTTGGATTAATGTGCTGTATAATATAGAACACATGGAAGACAGGAAGATGTGAACAAATATATTGAATTTTCTTATGTACTGAGATATAGATTTTTTTTATTACTGTCTCCAACAATGACAGATGTGTCTAGAGTTAGGTGAGTGACTGACATTGTTGTTCCATTCATTTCTTCTTATAAAGTTTAATTTATTTCCTGCAGTATTGAGTTATTAATAAATATGCAGCAAATATAAAGTCTAAATAGCATCTATAAAATGTAAGTTTATTACTTTTTTATTTATTTTCTAAAATGGGGAACACAAATAGAAAAACAAAATGTATAATTATTTATAAACCTCTTTTTCATTTTGCTTTGCCTCAAAAAATTTATGTTTTTTTTAAATATGGCTTATTCAGACATCACTTTTTTTCAAGTACAAGAAAAACAGACTAAGTTTCATCACTGATTTACATCATAAGATTTTCATTAGCGTTTGGTAAGAATTTTATCAATCTTCACTCATGAGGAAAAAAAGTTTCTCCATCTTCTCCTATCTATCAGACAGTGAAAAATGAATAAAACATGGAGAACACATGGAGGGCATCTGAATGCTGTCCAATTTTTTCATGGACCCATAGACTTTCATTGTCGAGTTTGATCCAACATATGGATCAAGTCCAGGCCCAGATGGTTACTCTATAGTGTGCTATAACATTTTCAGAGAAGATCTCTGCCAGTTTTTGATAAAATACTTCAATAACATAACCAAAACAAATCCTTTTAAAATGGAAGCACTCTCCGCCCACATCACACTTATTCCAAACGATAGGAAAGACCCTACGCTGTGCGGTAGCTACCGTCCTATTATTTGATAAATATAGACACAAAAATCTATGCGAAAATCTTGGCTGGGAATATATGGAAAAAGCGCTGGCAAAGTTTGGCTTTCTTGCCCTTTGCTCGGCTGAAGAGCAGTAATGAACACTCGTCTAGTTTTGATATAAAAAAGGGATAAAACAGGGCTTCCCTCTCTCTCCCCTCTTATTTGACCTTGTTATGGAAGCTTTCTTACAAAAAATAAAACAAAATCCTACAATCCAAGGTATTACGTGTAGTAAAAGACAACATAAAATAGCTGCATTTGCAGACGATGTCCTCTTCTACCCCACAGACCCATTAAAACCCATAAAACCATTACTCAAAGAAATGCAAGCATTTGGTTTTGTAGTCTTGTATCAAATTGTAAAATAAACTTTTTTCTCTGAGTTGCTAATTATTAATGTAAAAGCTGAAAACTGGACACTCGTATCCAAAATATCTCCATTCAAAAATAACTGTTCCCATATTACATACCTACAGTAGAGACCAAGATCAGCAACTCCATTTCCTCTCTATATAACCTAAATTTTTCACCACTACTCCATAAACTAGAACATGGTATATCCTCATGGAAGTAGGCTCCTATTTCCTGGTTTGGTAGAATCAAACCTAATAAAGATTGTCAAGAAACCAGATTATATCTTAATTACCCAGACAACTAAAGGTACCGTCACACTCAGTGACGCTGCAGCGATATAGACAATGAGCCGATCGCTGCAGCGTCGCTGTTTAGGTCGCTGGGGAGCTGTCACACAGACAGCTCTCTCCAGCGACCAACGATCAGGGGAACGACTTTGGCATCGTTGAAACTGTCTTCAACGATGCCGAAGTCCCCCTGCAGCACCCGGGTAACCAGGGTAAATATCGGGTTACTAAGCGCAGGGCCGCGCTTAGTAACCCGATATTTACCCTGGTTACCATTGTAAAAGTAAAGAAAACCACTACATACTCACCTTCTGATGTCTGTCACGTCCCTCGGCGTCCACAGGGTTATGCGCTGCTGCCGAGAACTTCCTGCACTGACTGTTTCAGCGCCGGCCATAAAGCAGAGCACAGTGGTGACATCACCGCTGCTGCCGGCGCTGACACATTCAGTCAGTGCGGGAAGCTCTCGGCAGCAGCGTGTAACCCTGTGGACGCCGGGGGACGTGACAGACATCAGAAGGTGAGTATGTAGTGTTTTTTTTTTAACTTTTACAATGGTAACCAGGGTAAATATCGGGTTACTAAGCGCGACCCTGCACTTAGTAACCCGATGTTTACCCTGGTTACAAGTGAACACATCGCTGGATCGGTGTCACACACACCGATCCAGCGATGACAGCGGGAGATCAAGCGACGAAATAAAGTTCTGGACTTCTAGCTCCGACCAGCGATATCACAGCGGGATCCAGATCGCTGCTGCGTGTCAAACACAATGAGATCGCTATCCAGGAAGCTGCAATGTCACGGATCGTCGTCGTTCTCGCTGCAAAGTCGCTTAGTGTGAAGGTACCTTAAGCTTAGCAAAAAAAGAAGAATGGACTTTTATCTGTATATTGGCTTTTGGATTTAAGTGTTGATTTCTGGTTGGTCAAGAAAACAGGCTTTGGTTTGTGTAAGGGTACTGTCACACAGTGCAATTTTGATCGCTACGACGGTACGATTCGTGACGTTCTAGCGATATCGTTACGATATCGCAGTGTCTGACACGCAGCAGCGATCAGGGACCCTGCTGAGAATCGTACGTCGTAGCAGATCGTTTGGAACTTTCTTTCGTCACTGGATCTCCCGCTGTCATCGCTGGATCGTTGTGTGTGACAGCGATCCAGCGATGTGTTCGCTTGTAACCAGGGTAAACATCGGGTAACTAAGCGCAGGGCCGCGCTTAGTAACCCGATGTTTACCCTGGTTACCATCGTAAACGTAAAAAAAACAAACAGTACATACTTACATTCCGGTGTCTGTCCTCCGGCGTCTCAGCTTCTCTGCACTGTGAGCGCCGGCCAGCCGGAAAGCGAGCACAGCGGTGACGTCTGACGTCACCGCTCTGCTTTCCGGCTATGGTGCTTACACAGTGGAGAGAAGCAGAACGCCGGGGGACAGACACCGGAATGTAAGTATGTACTGTTTGGTTTTTTTACGTTTACGCTGATAACCAGGGTAAACATCGGGTTACTAAGCGCGGCCCTGCGCTTAGTAACCCGATGTTTACCCTGGTTACCCGGGGACTTCGGCATCGCTCCAGCGCCGTGATTGCAAAGTGTGACCGCAGTCTACGACGCTGGAGCGATAATCATACGACGCTGCGACGTCACGGATCGTGCCGTCGTAGCGATCAAAATTGCACTGTGTGACAGTACCCTAAGGCTACGTTCACATTTGCGGTCAGCGCCGCAGCGTCGGGCGCCGCAGCGGCGCCGCATGCGTCATGCGCCCCTATATTTAACATGGGGGCGCATGGACATGCGTTGTGCTGCGTTTTGCGCCGCATGGCCGCAAGCGTTGGACGCAAGAAACGCTTCAAGTTGCATTTTTTTTGCGTCCAACTTTCGGCCAAAAAGGACGCATGCAGCGCAAAACGCAGCGTTTTAGCGTGCGTTTTGCCGCGTTTTTGTTTGCGTTGTGCGCTGCGGCGCCGACGCTGCGGCGCACAACGCAAATGTGAACGTAGCCTAAGTCTGTAATAGTGACTTTTAAGATGATATACCATATAACATAGTGTGCGCTTATCTTTGACTAGTGATGTTTGCTGAAATGCTAATTATGCATTGTATTATCGAGCCAGTTTGTTTAAAAACTATGCAAAAAGAGTAAATAATCAGGTAATGATACTTGATCTCATCACCATTGTTTCCCTTATCTTGATGCTGGACTGAAGGACACTGGGTAAGTCTAAAAATAGGTTACATGCCTCTGTATAAAAGACTTAAGGTACCTTCACATTAAGCGACGCTGCAGCGATAGCGACAACGATGCCGATCGCTGCAGCGTCGCTGTTTGATCGCTGGAGAGCTGTCACACAGACCGCTCTCCAGCGACCAACGATGCCGAGGTCCCTGGGTAACCAGGGTAAACATCGGGTTACTAAGCGCAGGGCCGCGCTTAGTAACCCGATGTTTACCCTGGTTACCAGCGTAAAATGTAAAAAAAAAAAACAGTACATACTTACATTCGCGTCCCCCGGCGTCCGCTTCCTGCACTGACTGAGCGCCGGCCCTAACAGCAGAGCGGTGACGTCACCGCTGTGCTGTGCTTTCACTTTCACTTTACGGCGCTCAGTCAGTGTGGGAAGCGGACGCCGGGGGACGCGAAGGTGAGTATGTACTGTTTGGTTTTTTTACATTTTACGCTGGTAACCAGGGTAAACATCGGGTTACTAAGCGCGGCCCTGCGCTTAGTAACCCAATGTTTACCCTGGTTACCAGTGTAAAACATCGCTGGTATTGTTGCTTTTGGTGTCAAACACGACGATACACGCCGGTCTGATGACCAAATAAAGTTCTGAACTTTGTTCAACGACCAGCGATATCACAGCAGGATCCTGATCGCTGCTGCGTGTCAAACTAAACGATATCGCTAGCCAGGACGCTGCAACGTCATGGATCGCTAGCGATATCGTTTAGTGTGAAGGTACCTTTAGAGACAGAGAGACTGAGAGAGAGCAACACAGCCTGACATTCTGCAGAAGCATCCTGAGAACCAACAGCAGGACAGCAGCCAATTCATCATGGCACCATCACGAGGGACACAAATCTATCATTCTGTAGGAAAAAACCTAGGTGTTTCTGGCTCTAGTTGGAAGATCTGCTCCAGTGACCATTGCTGAACCATTGTCACCTGGTTCCATGGAGATGTTCAGATAAGCCAGGTGGTGACTTTCGTGTCAACTGGCTTTGGACATTGTATGGACTCTATGGACTGTCATCCCCCTATGCTTGTCCTTACCTCCTCTCTGTGTGTGTATCACAGGTGTAGTAGCGACCCTAGGAGCTCTGACGTAACATCTGCTGTAATCCCGGAGGGTCAGTGGAAGAGTGAGACTCTGTAATGTGCACCATCTTGGTGTTATCTGCCTGCTTTGTACTTCAATAAATCATTGCCATTTTGTTTTACCCTCACCCTGTGTTGCCTGAGTAGCATTATGCCAACGTTAATGGGAGAGTGGGCATTAGGGGGGTCGATCCCTGGTCCATGCGGTTTCAGCTAGCCGACTGGAGTGCCAGCTGACCCCCCGTTTCTCCACAAAGTTGATTACCCTACCCAAAAAATTATAAGTTTTGCCTATCTACAACCCACAATCCTTCTTTCAAAAATGCAAAACTCTAATCTCGAAATGCATCTGGCAAAGCAAACGTCACAGAATTAAATATTCCACAGTTATAATGAGAAAGAACAGAGGAGGGCTGGAACTTGTGGACTTTGACAAATACACAGTGGGTAGGGAAAGTATTCAGACCCCTTTACATTTTTCACTCTTTGTTTCATTGCAGCAATTTGGTAAATTTAAAAGAGTTCACCCTATCTTGACTTACAAAAACAGAAATGTAGAAATTTTTGCATATTTATAAAAAAAAAACCTGGTTATTACATCTTCTTGGGTACATTTAGGTGGTGCCTAACCCTCCAAAAAAGTTCAAAAATGTATTGGTGTTATATTGCTTTACCATAGAGTATTTTGTTTTGTTGGATGCTTTTCGGTGGTATCTAACCCTCAAAAAAATTGTTCAAAAAATGTATTGTTATTATATTGCCAATCCACACAGTATTACATGTTCTTGGATACATTTTGGTGGTATATAACCTTCAAGAAAATTGTTCTAAAATGTATTTGCATTACACTGGTCATCCATGGGTGCATTTCATTGGTGTCTAACCCTCAAAAAAATTGTTCAACAATTTATCAGTATTATGTTGCCCATCCATACAGTATATCATGTTCTTAGGTACATTTTGGTATTATATAATCTTGAAAAAAATTGTTCAAAAATGTATGGGTAATATATTTCTCATCCATACAGTATAACGTGCTCTTGGGTCCATTTCAGTGGTACTGTATATAACCCTCAAAAAACTTGTTAAGAAAGATTATGGGTATTATATTTCTCATCCATATAGGATAATGTTTTTTGGGTACATATTGTTGGTATATAACCTTAATTATAACCTTGTATCTTCACTATCCTACAACCCAAAACAACTGTTCAGCACATTTAACTCTCTTCTCCGCCCGCCACTGTCACCTCCAACTCCCCTCATCTCTTCTGAGGACTTTGACACCTACTTTAAAAACAAGATCAACCAAACAAGGCAAACCTTTACTGTTCCACCACCCCAACCACTCCATATACCAGACCTCTGCCATTCCCCAATAACTTCCCTCTCCAACATCACTGAAGGAGAACTTACTCGCCTCCTTTCCAAATCACATCTCACCACCTGTGTACTTGACCCCATCCCTTCCCACCTGCTCCCCAACCTCACTAACATGCTCATTCCAGCCCTAACCCATCTCTTCAACCTATCGCTATCTTCTGGTTCTTTCCCCTCTGCCTTCAAACATGCCACCATCACACCCATCCTCAAAAAGGATAACCTTGACACAACTGCTATGCCCAGCTATCACCCCATATCACTGCTCCTGTTTGCTTCCAAACTCCTTGAGCAGCATGTCCATGGTCAACTTTCCACCCACCTCTCATCTAACTCTCTCCTTGAAAACCTTCAATCTGGCTTCCTCCCCCACCACTCCACTGAAACTGCTCTGACCAAAATTACTAATGACTTACAGCCGAAGCTAACAGACAGTTCTCCATCCTCCTCCTTCTCGACCTGTCCTCTGCTTTCAACACAGTCGACCACTGCCTACTGCTACAGATTTTTTCTTCCCTAGGCATCAAAGGCCTTACCCTGTCCTGGATTGCCTCACACATTTAGAGTTTCCCACTCCCACACTACCTCCTCACCCCCCCCCTCTCTGTTGGAGTCCCTCAAGGCTCTGTCCTAGGGCCTCTACTTTTTTCTATCTGTTAGGGCATGTTAGGTTAGGCTATGGGTTGAACTAGATGCACTTACAGTCTTCCTTCAACCTTAATAACTATGTAACTATGTAACTATGTAACTATCTATACCCTTGGCCTAGGACAACTCAGAAAGTCTGTCAGCCATATCCTCCTTCTTCAACTCTCGCTTCCTAAAACTCAATGTAGACAAAACCGAACTCATCATCTTTCCCCCATCTCGCATATCCCCCCTACCTGATCTATCTATTATGGTAAACGGCATCAAGCTCTCTCCCGTACCTGAAATCTGCTGCCTTGGGGTAACTCTCGATTCTGCCCTGTCCTACAAACCGCACATCCAAACTCCTGCCACCTCCTGTCGCCTCCAACTCAAAAATATTGCCAGAATCCATTCCTTCCTCAGCCCACAATCTACTAAAACTCTTGTGCATACCCTCATCATCTCCCACCTCGATTACTGCAACACCCTCCTCTGTTGCCTCCCTGATAACTCCCTTGCACCACTCCAGTCTGTCCTCAACTCTGCTGCTCGGCTAATCCACCTCTCTCCTCGCTACTCCTCTGCTTCACCCCTCTACAAATCCCTCCACTGGCTCCCAATTCCCCATTGCATCCAATTCAAACTACTAACACTGATCTACAAAGCCATCCACAACCTGTCCCCTCCCTATATCTCTGAACTAATCTCCCACTATCTTCTCTCACGCAATCTTCGATCCTCCCAAGACCTCCTACTCTCCTCCACACTTATTCGTTCCTCACACAACCGCCTCCAAGATTTCTCCAGAATATCCCCATCCTCTGGAATTCCATGCATCAACATGTCTGATTATCCACCACCCTCGGATCCTTCAGACGGAACCTGAAAACCCATCTCTTCTGGAAAGCCTACAGCGTGCAATAACCATTCTGCCTGTCACCAACCACCCAAGCTACTGCCTTACCAACCACCCGAGCTGCCACGTTGCCACTGCCTGAGCTGCCGCTTCTCCAACCACCCGAGCTGCCGCCTCACCAACCACTCGAGCTGCTGCCTCACCACCACCAGTGCTGTAGCACACCAACCTCCTGTCTCTTCCCCATTATCCAGAAGAATATAAGTCCGCAAGGACAGGGTTCTCTCCCCTCTGTAGCAATCTGTCATTGTAAATTTGTTTACTGTAAACGATATCTATAATCCTGTATGTAACCCCTTTTCACATGTACAGCACCATGGAATTAATGGTGCTATGTAAATAAATAATAATAATAATAATAATAATAATAATAATGATAATACTAATAAAAAATGATAAAAAATTATGAGTATTTTATTACTCACCCATACAGTATTACATGTTCTTGGGTACATTTCATTGGTATATAGCCCTCCAAAATCTTATTCAAAGTTTTTTTGGTATTATATTGCTCATCTATACAGTATAACATGCTCTTTGGTATATTTCATTGCTATATAATCCACTAAAAACTTGTTAAAAATTGTATCCATTTTATACTGCTCATCTATACAGTGTTATGCGTTTGTAAGTACGTTTTGATGGATGGTGTACAATACTCCAAAAAAATATTTTTTTTTCTGATTCATTTAATAATCCATACAGTTTAGCGTGCTATGTGTAAAATTGCAGTGGATTAAACATTTTTACAAAACACTTGTCCTGGTACAGTTATAATATTTTTGTTCCAAATATTGGTTATTGACTCTACAACTTGGTTTGAGTGAATTTTATTTGGTTTGAAATAAAATCCCAAATTAGCCGGGTACAGGTGTAAAAATGTGCTTGTTCAAAAATTTACTATTTTCAAATATACACTAAAACTTGCTTGGTGTTAAATTTTGTTAGTTTAAAAAAACACCAAAACATTTAGCTGGTACAGGTATAGAAATGTGGTTGTTCAAAAAATGCAAGTGCCAGCTTACCGACCGGTGTGCGACATGACTACACATTGGAACTTCCCACTGTACATGCTGGCAAGGCTTTGTAAATGGCAGAAGCCAGTTGTGAAATACTAGCTCCAACATGCCCTTCGGTATTCAGGTCAGCCTCCTCACATTACTAGCTCCAACATGCCCTTCGGTATTCAGGTCAGCCTCCTCACATTACAACTGAAGAGTGGTAAGGATGTCTGACATTTCTGCGATTCTCCAAGGCTTTAACCCCTTCCCGACATGCGCCGTACTAGTACAGCTTTGTGGGAACTGAGTTCCCGCAAACCGCAGTACTAGTACGGCGGCATGATAGCACGGTCTTACAGTGAGCACCGCGGCGATCGCGTGTTGGTGTCAGCTGTATGTGACAGTGACAACTGACACCCCACCGCATTGCCCACGATCGCCACTAGCGCCGATCGTGGGCATTTGACCACTCTGATGCTGCTGTCAGTAGTGGCAGCGACATAGAGGGGCATCGCGCAGGGACGGGGGCTCCTTGTGCTCTCTCACCAGAACAACGTGATGCGATCGCGTTGTTCCGGTGTTCTGGAAGGAGTCCCCGGATCCAAAATGGCCATGGGGCTCCTTCCGGGTCCTTCACTGAGGTGGCTTGCCGGCGCCTGCTCAGAGCAGGCGCCGGAAAGCCTCCTGCACTGCCTTTCAGATCGCTGATCTGACACAGTGCTATGCAAAGTGTCAGATCAGCAATCTGATTAAATATAGTGATGTTCCACCCTGGGACAATGTTATAAAGTAAAAAAAAATAGAATGTATAAAAAAAAAAATCCCCAAATAAAGAAAAAAATAAATAAATAAATATTTTCCAATAAATCCATTTATTAATGTAAATAAAAAAACAATAAAAATACACATATTTGGCATCGCCGCATCTGTAACGACCCGCTCTATTAAACTGTCCCACTAGTTAACCTCTTCAGTGAACAACGCAAAAAAAAACAAAAAACGAGGCAATAAACAATGCTTTGTCATCATACTGCTAAACAAAAAGTGCAATAAAATGTGATCAAAAAGACGGATATAAATAACCATGGTACCACTGAAAATGTCATCTTGTCCCGCAAAAAAAAGCTGCCATACAGCATCATCAGCAGAAAAATAAAAAAGTTATAGCTCTCAGAATAAAGCGATGCAAAAACAATTATTTTTTATATAAAATAGTTTTTATTGTGTAAAAGCACCAAAACATAAAAAAAGATATAAATGAGGTATTGCTGTAATCGTACTAACCCGAAGAATAAAGCTGCTTTATCAATTTTACCACACTCAGGACGGTATAAATGCCCCCCTAAAAGAAATTCAGGAATTGCTGGTTTTTGTTCATTCTGCCTCCCTAAAATCGTAATAAAAAGCGATCAAAAAATGTCATGTGCCTGAAAATGGTACCAATAAAAACGTTAACTCGTCCCACAAAAAACAAGACCTCATGACTTTGTGGGCCAAAATATGGATAAATTATAGCTCTCAAAATGTGGTGATGCAAAAACTATTTTTTGCAATAAAAAGTGTCTTTTAGTGTGTGACGGCTGCCAATCATAAAAATCCGCCAAAAAACCCTATAAAATTAATTCAAACCCCCCTTCATCACCCCCTTAATTAGGGAAAAATAATAAAATTTTAAAAAATGTATTTATTTCCATTTTCCCATTAGGGTTAGGGTTGGGGCTAAAGTTAGGGTTGGGGCTAAAGTTAGGGTTAGGGTTAGGGGTAAAGTTAAGGTTAGGGTTGGGGCTAAAGTTAGGGCTGGGGTTAGGGTTTGGGTTAGGGTTGGGGTTAGAGTTAAGGTTAGGGTTGGGGCTAAAGTTAGGGTTAGGGTTGGAGCTAAAGTTAGGGTTAGGGTTGGGGCTAAAATTAGGGTTAGGGTTGGGGCTAAAGTAATGGTTTGGATTACATTTATGGTTGGGATTAGGGTTAGGGGTGTGGTTAGGGTTATGGTTGGGATTAGGGTTATGGGTGTGTTTGGGTTGCGGCTTCAGTTAGAATTGGGGGGTTTCCACTGTTTAGGCACATCAGGGGCTCTCCAAACGAGACATGGCGTCTGATCTCAATTACAGCCAATTCTGCATTGAAAAAGTAAAACAGTGCTCCTTCCCTTCCGAGCTCTCCCATGCGCCCAAACAGGGGTTTACCCCAACATGTGGGGTATCAGCGTACTCAGGACAAATCGGACAACAATTTTGGGTCCAATTTCTCCTGTTACCCTTGAGAAAATACAAAAACCGGGGCTAAAAAATCATTTTTGTGGAAAAAAAAGATTTTTTTATTTTCATGGCTCTGTGTTATAAACTGTTGTGAAACAATTGGGAGTTCAAAGTTCTCACAACACATCTAGATAAGTTCCGTCGGCGGTCTAGTTTCCAACATGGGGTCACTTGTGGGGGTTTCTACTGTTTAGGTACATCAGGGGCTCTGCAAATGCAACGTGACGCCTGTAGACTAGTGTTGAGCGATACTTTCCGATATCGGAAAGTATCGGTATCGGAAAGTATCGGCCGATACCGTCAAAATATCGGATCCAATCCGATACCGATACCCGATCCCAATGCAAGTCAATGGGACGAAAATATCGGAATTAAAATAAACCCTTTATAAACTTGTAGGTTCATTCTACATGAAGGAAAACAACTAAGAATAATGTAGGATGTATTGGGGGACGTGGCGGAGATATTAAAGGGACAGAGGTTTAGCCCAATGTAATAGAATAGCAGGATTTTTAATTTTTTTTTATGAAGTTCGGCGTTAGAAAGAATTTGACTATGTTTTTTTTTTTTTTTTTTATGTCAGATATTGATGTTTCACTACTTCCACGCCCTTCACCTTCTTTTTTACTTCTCCCACGCTTTCTTCTTAATTATCCTCATCATCAGCTTCTTTGACATCAACTTCTTCACCTTATTCATCTTCTTCTTCATCTTCTACCTATTATTTTTTGGGTTACATTGTTCATATTCTTTTTATTTTACTATTATCTTCATCATATTCAACTTCTTCATCATATTCTTATTTGTGACAGGCATTCCCGTAGTTGTTATCTATAAAAGTTTGAAGATTACACCTTCCGTTCTGCCTGTCACAAACCAGTTACATTTGTCCGCGTTCAGTTTGGCCTGCAGCATCAGGCTTTATCCAGGGGCACCACGAGGAGGAACGGACTCACCCCCATACACTGCTTAGTCTTCTTCTGCTTATAATTTACATAATATTTTTTTGCTCTGATATTTTGTGTTATGCTTAATGTCCTTCTGCTCTTTGTTCTGCAGCCTCTTGTTCTTCTGCTTCTCGGTCTTCCAGGTCGTCGTCGTCTCCAGGGTCGTCGTCTCCGGGGTCGTCGTCATCGGGGTGGTCTCCGGGGTCGTCGTCATCGGGGTGGTCTTCAGGGTCATCGTCTCCAGGGTCGTCGTCATCACGGTGGTTGTCGTCTCTGGTGTCGTCGTCATCTTAGGGGTGTTCTTCCGGGTCATCGTGTTTAGTCTCTTGAACTTGGAAATGTAGCAGAAGGTACAAGAAGGCTGAGAAAATGCCGAGAACCAGCTGATGGAACTGGAACTCGGATGGCTACCCGAAGGTCCAAGAGCCAATGGAACTACCGAGGACCAGCTGACGTTACTGGAACCCGGTTACTAAGCAGGAGGTACCCGTGCCTGAAAGCACTACCAAGGACCACCTGACGTTGGTGGAACTCGGATACCCAGAGGGAGGCACCTAAGCCAAAGGCTCTGCCCGGAACCAGCTGACGGTACTGGAACCAGGATGGGGAGCAGAAGGTACAAGAGCAAAAGACACTGCCGAGAACCAGCTGACGGTGCTGGAACCCGGATGGGTAGCCGAAGGTCCAAGAGCCAATGGAACTACCGAGGACCAGCTGACGTTACTGGAACCCGGTTACTAAGCAGGAGGTACCCGTGCCTGAAAGCACTACCAAGGACCACCTGACGTTGGTGGAACTCGGATACCCAGAGGGAGGCACCTAAGCCAAAGGCTCTGCCCGGAACCAGCTGACGGTACTGGAACCAGGATGGGGAGCAGAAGGTACAAGAGCAAGTGTCTGCGTGGCTTTTGCAGGACACGTTGCCGGCTGCACAGCAGGGGAACAGCTGGCGGTGCTGGACCCCACTGACACATTGGCGAGGTGTTTGGCTCTGTGCAGCCAGCACTTCCGGACAGCAACGAGCGGTGTTGTAGCCCGGGCTCTGCAGGGGGAGCAGAGTGTAGGCCGAAGCCTACTTGAACCAATTTCAAAGGTAACCTTTAACCCCCCCTCAGGGGTTAGAAAGTAGAAGAGCCACAGCTTATGCAGCAGTAGTGCTGCACAAGTCAAAGGTTGCTCTTTTAATTTCGCTCCTTGCACACGCTGAATGAAACACGTATAACATTTAGCCCTTTATACAGTCAAACTGTGTAATGGAGGCGAGAGTTCCCTTTGTAATGAGACGCAGCACAGGTGTCAAGAATCCCACCTTGGTGCTGGGTGCAGCCTCCCGAGCGTTGTTATTTGCTGTACAGGAGTCTGCGCTGTCGTGTTATCCCCTGGCCTAGCGCCGTTAGCGCTGCCCATGTTCTGGCATCATGTAATGTCGGCCGGTGCGGTTCGCGATGACCATGAATCCCAGCCCCGCAGTGTCTTAACATTGTTAAAACACTGCGGGGCTGGGATTCAGGGCCTGGCGCAGCACATATGTTCGCCTCTCACACTCGGGTCCTTACACCCGCTTCAGACTGTGCGGCGTCATCTGATCCCTTATCGCATGCCACGGCCATGAAGCCGCACAGTCCGAAGAAGGCGGAAGGAGAGGAGGGACAGGCGAACTGATGCACTGATCCTGCCCATCAATCACACCCTCGCAGTCCCAATAATTAAGACACCGAGGGGCGTTGTGTGGGTCAGGGCGGCCGCAGAGGCGCAGCCAGCCAAACAATGATGCCAGAAGACGGGCAGCGCTACCAAGGGGGTTGCAGCGTGTCATTACAAAGGAAAGTCACACCACCGGGACGGTTAAATGGTCACACAGAGGACACATTGCAGACGTGTTTTCAGTTCCACATGTGCGAGGAGAATACGTTTCTGAGCCACCTTGCACACATGCAGCATTACCGCTGTACAAGGTGGCTGGATAACGTAAAAACGCCTGGGGGAGGGGGGACAGGTTCCCTTCAATTTCAGTTCTTGTGTCTGCGTGGCTTTTGCAGGACACGTTGCCGGCTGCACAGCAGGGGAACAGCTGGCGGTGCTGGACCCCACTGACACATTGGCTGGTGTTTTTCTCTGTGCAGCTAGCACATCTGGGCAAAAACTGGCGGTGTGTTAGAGCCCAGGGACAGCAGGAGGAGGAGCAGGAGGAGGAGGAGCAGGGGGAGGGGAGTGTAGGCCGAAGCCTGCACAGGCGGCAGCTTTGGGTGTGTTGTGTCTGCGTGGCTTTTGCAGGACACGTTGCCGGCTACACAGCAGGGGAACAGCTGGCGGTGCTGGACCCCACTGACACATTGGCGAGGTGTTTGGCTCTGTGCAGCCAGCACTTCCGGACAGCAACTAGCGTTGTTGGAGCCCGGGCTCTGCAGGTGGAGCAGAGTGTAGGCCGAAGCCTAATTGAACCGATTTCAAAAGTCACCTTTAACCCCCCCTCAGGGGTTACAAAGTAGAAGAGCCACAGCTTATGCAGCAGCAGTGCTGCGCAAGTCAAAGGTTGCTCTTGTAATTTTTCTCCTTGCACACGCTGAATGGAACACGTATAACATTTAGCCCTTTATACAGTCAAACTGTGTAATGGAGGCGAGAGTTCCCTTTGTAATGAGACGCAGCACAGGTGTCAAGAATCCCACCTTGGTGCTGGGTGCAGCCTCCCGAGCGTTGTTATTTGCTGTACAGGAGTCTGCGCTGTCGTGTTATCCCCTGGCCTAGCGCCGTTAGCGCTGCCCATCTTCTGGCATCATGTAATGTCGGCCGGTGCGGTTCGCGATGACCATGAATCCCAGCCCCGCAGTGTCTTAACATTGTTAAAACACTGCGGGGCTGGGATTCAGGGCCTGGCGCAGCACATATGTTCGCCTCTCACACTCGGGTCCTTACACCCGCTTCAGACTGTGCGGCGTCATCTGATCCCTTATCGCATGCCACGGCCATGAAGCCGCACAGTCCGAAGAAGGCGGAAGGAGAGGAGGGACAGGCGAACTGATGCACTGATCCTGCCCATCAATCACACCCTCGCAGTCCCAATAAATAAGACAACGAGGGGCGTTGTGTGGGTCAGGGCGGCCGCAGAGGCGCAGGCAGCCAAACAATGATGCCAGAAGACGGGCAGCGCTACCAAGGGGGTTGCAGCGTGTCATTACAAAGGAAAGTCACACCACCGGGACGGTTAAATGGTCACACAGAGGACACATTGCAGACGTGTTTTCAGTTCCACATGTGCGAGGAGAATACGTTTCTGAGCCACCTTGCACACATGCAGCATTACCGCTGTACAAGGTGGCTGGATAACGTAAAAACGCCTGGGGGAGGGGGGACAGGTTCCCTTCAATTTCAGTTCTTGTGTCTGCGTGGCTTTTGCAGGACACGTTGCCGGCTGCACAGCAGGGGAACAGCTGGCGGTGCTGGACCCCACTGACACATTGGCTGGTGTTTTTCTCTGTGCAGCTAGCACATCTGGGCCCCAACTGGCGGTGTGTTAGAGCCCAGGGACAGCAGGAGGAGGAGCAGGAGGAGGAGGAGCAGGGGGAGGGGAGTGTAGGCCGAAGCCTGCACTGGCGGCAGCTTTGGGTGTGTTGTGTCTGCGTGGCTTTTGCAGGACACGTTGCCGGCTACACAGCAGGGGAACAGCTGGCGGTGCTGGACCCCCCTGACACATTGGCGAGGTGTTTGGCTCTGTGCAGCCAGCACTTCCGGACAGCAACTAGCGTTGTTGGAGCCCGGGCTCTGCAGGTGGAGCAGAGTGTAGGCCGAAGCCTAATTGAACCGATTTCAAAAGTCACCTTTAACCCCCCCTCAGGGGTTAGAAAGTAGAAGAGCCACAGCTTATGCAGCAGTAGTGCTGCACAAGTCAAAGGTTGCTCTTTTAATTTCGCTCCTTGCACACGCTGAATGAAACACGTATAACATTTAGCCCTTTATACAGTCAAACTGTGTAATGGAGGCGAGAGTTCCCTTTGTAATGAGACGCAGCACAGGTGTCAAGAATCCCACCTTGGTGCTGGGTGCAGCCTCCCGAGCGTTGTTATTTGCTGTACAGGAGTCTGCGCTGTCGTGTTATCCCCTGGCCTAGCGCCGTTAGCGCTGCCCATCTTCTGGCATCATGTAATGTCGGCCGGTGCGGTTCGCGATGACCATGAATCCCAGCCCCGCAGTGTCTTAACATTGTTAAAACACTGCGGGGCTGGGATTCAGGGCCTGGCGCAGCACATATGTTCGCCTCTCACACTCGGGTCCTTACACCCGCTTCAGACTGTGCGGCGTCATCTGATCCCTTATCGCATGCCACGGCCATGAAGCCGCACAGTCCGAAGAAGGCGGAAGGAGAGGAGGGACAGGCGAACTGATGCACTGATCCTGCCCATCAATCACACCCTCGCAGTCCCAATAATTAAGACACCGAGGGGCGTTGTGTGGGTCAGGGCGGCCGCAGAGGCGCAGCCAGCCAAACAATGATGCCAGAAGACGGGCAGCGCTACCAAGGGGGTTGCAGCGTGTCATTACAAAGGAAAGTCACACCACCGGGACGGTTAAATGGTCACACAGAGGACACATTTTAGACGTGTTTTCAGTTCCACATGTGCGAGGAGAATACGTTTCTGAGCCACCTTGCACACATGCAGCATTACCGCTGTACAAGGTGGCTGGATAACGTAAAAACGCCTGGGGGAGGGGGGACAGGTTCCCTTCAATTTCAGTTCTTGTGTCTGCGTGGCTTTTGCAGGACACGTTGCCGGCTGCACAGCAGGGGAACAGCTGGCGGTGCTGGACCCCACTGACACATTGGCTGGTGTTTTTCTCTGTGCAGCTAGCACATCTGGGCCCCAACTGGCGGTGTGTTAGAGCCCAGGGACAGCAGGAGGAGGAGCAGGAGGAGGAGGAGCAGGGGGAGGGGAGTGTAGGCCGAAGCCTGCACTGGCGGCAGCTTTGGGTGTGTTGTGTCTGCGTGGCTTTTGCAGGACACGTTGCCGGCTGCACAGCAGGGGAACAGCTGGCGGTGCTGGACCCCACTGACACATTGGCGAGGTGTTTGGCTCTGTGCAGCCAGCACTTCCGGACAGCAACGAGCGGTGTTGTAGCCCGGGCTCTGCAGGGGGAGCAGAGTGTAGGCCGAAGCCTACTTGAACCAATTTCAAAGGTAACCTTTAACCCCCCCTCAGGGGTTAGAAAGTAGAAGAGCCACAGCTTATGCAGCAGTAGTGCTGCACAAGTCAAAGGTTGCTCTTTTAATTTCGCTCCTTGCACACGCTGAATGAAACACGTATAACATTTAGCCCTTTATACAGTCAAACTGTGTAATGGAGGCGAGAGTTCCCTTTGTAATGAGACGCAGCACAGGTGTCAAGAATCCCACCTTGGTGCTGGGTGCAGCCTCCCGAGCGTTGTTATTTGCTGTACAGGAGTCTGCGCTGTCGTGTTATCCCCTGGCCTAGCGCCGTTAGCGCTGCCCATCTTCTGGCATCATGTAATGTCGGCCGGTGCGGTTCGCGATGACCATGAATCCCAGCCCCGCAGTGTCTTAACATTGTTAAAACACTGCGGGGCTGGGATTCAGGGCCTGGCGCAGCACATATGTTCGCCTCTCACACTCGGGTCCTTACACCCGCTTCAGACTGTGCGGCGTCATCTGATCCCTTATCGCATGCCACGGCCATGAAGCCGCACAGTCCGAAGAAGGCGGAAGGAGAGGAGGGACAGGCGAACTGATGCACTGATCCTGCCCATCAATCACACCCTCGCAGTCCCAATAAATAAGACACCGAGGGGCGTTGTGTGGGTCAGGGCGGCCGCAGAAGCGCAGCCAGCCAAACAATGATGCCAGAAGACGGGCAGCGTTACCAAGGAGCTTGTTGCGTGTGTCAATACAAAGTCAAATCACACCTGAGGGACGTTTTAATGGTCACAGAGGACACATTTTAGACGTGTTCACTTCAACATGGGCAAGGAGAATAAGTTTCTGAGCCACCTTGCACACATGCAGCATTACTGCTGTTCAAGGTAGCTGTAAAACATAGAAACACCTGGGGGAGGGGGGACAGGTTCCCTTCAATTTCAGTTCTTGTGTCTGCGTGGCGGTCGCAGGACACGTTGCCGGCTACACAGCAGGGGAACAGCTGGCGGTGCTGGACCCCACTGACACATTGGCTGGTGTTTTTCTCTGTGCAGCTAGCACATCTGGGCAAAAACTGGCGGTGTTAGAGCCCAGGGTCAGCAGGAGGAGCAGGGGGAGCGGAGTGTAGGCCGAAGCCTGCACTCGAGCAAGTTGAAAGGAAACCTTTAACCCCCCCCCCCCCCAGGCGTTTGTAGCTGAAAGAGCCATTGTGTACAGCACTAATGCTGGAAAAGGTAAACTTAGCTCTTTTAATTATGGTCCTTGTACATGCGGAACCTAACATTTATGAAATGTGTCCCCACACAGCGTTAAACCGTCCGGTAGGTGGAACTTTCCTTTGTCGTGTGACGCAGCACAGCCATCATTTTTACCCCCTTGTCGCCGTTCGCCCCCTCCTCAGCGTTGTTTGAATCTGTCCCGGAGCCTGCGCTGTTAGGTTAGCCCATGGCTATGCACACATGTTGCGCTGCCCGTCTTCTGACCTCATTTGGTGTCAGGCTGGCTGCGCCTGTGCGGGTGCGTTGGCCGAGATCCCGCCTCGCAGTGTCGTCTCATGTAATCCCACCGCGGGCCTGTGATCCGTGCCCGTGCGCAGTGCATATCCTCTCCTCTCACTCCCCTCCCTACGGCTTTTTCAGACTGTGCGGTGTCACGGCCGTGGCATGCTATTAGGGACCAGCTGACATCGCACAGTCTGAAGAAGCCGTAGGGAGGGGAGTGAGAGGAGAGGATATGCACTGCGCACGGGCACGGATCACAGGCCCGCGGTGGGATTACATTAGACGACACTGCGAGGCGGGATCTCGGCCAGCGCACCCGCACAGGCGCAGCCAGCCTGACACCAAATGAGGTCAGAAGACGGGCAGCGCAACATGTGTGCATGGCCAAGGGCTAACCTAACAGCGCAGGCTCCGGGACAGATTCAAACAACGCTGAGGAGGGGGCGCACGGCGCCAAGGGGGTAAAAATGATGGCTGTGCTGCGTCACACGACAAAGGAAAGTTCCACCTACCGGACGGTGTAACGCTGTGTGGGGACACATTTCATAAGTGTTTGGTTCAGCATGTGCAAGGAGCATCACGAAAAGAGGCACTTTTTCCCTTTGCATCATCATTACTGCTGCACAAGGTGGCTCCTTCAGTAACAAACGCCTGGGGGGGGGGGGGTCAGGTTCCCTTACATTTAACTTGTTGTGTCTGCGTGGCGGTCGCAGTACACGTTGCCGTATACACAGCAGGGGAACAGCTGGCGGTGCTGAACCCCACTAACACATTGGCGAGGTGTTTGGCTCTGTGCGTACAGCACTTCTGGACGGCAACTAGCGGTGTTGGAGCCCAGGGACACGTGGAGGAGGAGGAGGTTGGAGGAGGTAGGAGGAGGTAGGAGGGATTGCCACACACACAGCAGGGGAACAGCTGACGTTACTGAACCCCAATAACAGAGGAGGGACTGTTGACTGTGCGTACAGCACTTCTGGACGGCAACTGGCGGTGTTGGAGCCCAGGGACAGGTGGAGGAGGAGGAGGTTGGAGGAGGTAGGAGGGATTGCCACACACACAGCAGGGGAACAGCTGACGTTACTGAACCCCAATAACAGAGGAGCGACTGTTGACTGTGCGTACAGCACTTCTGGACGGCAACTGGCGGTGTTGGAGCCCAGGGACAGGTGGAGGAGGAGGAGGTTGGAGGAGGTAGGAGGAGGTAGGAGGGATTGCCACACACACAGCAGGGGAACAGCTGACGTTACTGAACCCCAATAACAGAGGAGGGACTGTTGACTGTGCGTACAGCACTTCTGGACGGCAACTGGCGGTGTTGGAGCCCAGGGACAGGTGGAGGAGGAGGAGGTAGGAGGAGGTAGGAGGGATTGCCACACACACAGCAGGGGAACAGCTGACGTTACTGAACCCCAATAACAGAGGAGGGACTGTTGACTGTGCGTACAGCACTTCTGGACGGCAACTGGCGGTGTTGGAGCCCAGGGACAGGTGGAGGAGGAGGAGGTTGGAGGAGGTAGGAGGGATTGCCACACACACAGCAGGGGAACAGCTGACGTTACTGAACCCCAATAACAGAGGAGCGACTGTTGACTGTGCGTACAGCACTTCTGGACGGCAACTGGCGGTGTTGGAGCCCAGGGACAGGTGGAGGAGGAGGAGGTTGGAGGAGGTAGGAGGAGGTAGGAGGGATTGCCACACACACAGCAGGGGAACAGCTGACGTTACTGAACCCCAATAACAGAGGAGGGACTGTTGACTGTGCGTACAGCACTTCTGGACGGCAACTGGCGGTGTTGGAGCCCAGGGACAGGTGGAGGAGGAGGAGGTAGGAGGAGGTAGGAGGGATTGCCACACACACAGCAGGGGAACAGCTGACGTTACTGAACCCCAATAACAGAGGAGGGACTGTTGACTGTGCGTACAGCACTTCTGGACGGCAACTGGCGGTGTTGGAGCCCAGGGACAGGTGGAGGAGGAGGAGGTTGGAGGAGGTAGGAGGGATTGCCACACACACAGCAGGGGAACAGCTGACGTTACTGAACCCCAATAACAGAGGAGCGACTGTTGACTGTGCGTACAGCACTTCTGGACGGCAACTGGCGGTGTTGGAGCCCAGGGACAGGTGGAGGAGGAGGAGGTTGGAGGAGGTAGGAGGAGGTAGGAGGGATTGCCACACACACAGCAGGGGAACAGCTGACGTTACTGAACCCCAATAACAGAGGAGGGACTGTTGACTGTGCGTACAGCACTTCTGGACGGCAACTGGCGGTGTTGGAGCCCAGGGACAGGTGGAGGAGGAGGAGGTAGGAGGAGGTAGGAGGGATTGCCACACACACAGCAGGGGAACAGCTGACGTTACTGAACCCCAATAACAGAGGAGGGACTGTTGACTGTGCGTACAGCACTTCTGGACGGCAACTGGCGGTGTTGGAGCCCAGGGACAGGTGGAGGAGGAGGAGGTTGGAGGAGGTAGGAGGGATTGCCACACACACAGCAGGGGAACAGCTGACGTTACTGAACCCCAATAACAGAGGAGCGACTGTTGACTGTGCGTACAGCACTTCTGGACGGCAACTGGCGGTGTTGGAGCCCAGGGACAGGTGGAGGAGGAGGAGGTTGGAGGAGGTAGGAGGAGGTAGGAGGGATTGCCACACACACAGCAGGGGAACAGCTGACGTTACTGAACCCCAATAACAGAGGAGGGACTGTTGACTGTGCGTACAGCACTTCTGGACGGCAACTGGCGGTGTTGGAGCCCAGGGACAGGTGGAGGAGGAGGAGGTTGGAGGAGGTAGGAGGGATTGCCACACACACAGCAGGGGAACAGCTGACGTTACTGAACCCCAATAACAGAGGAGCGACTGTTGACTGTGCGTACAGCACTTCTGGACGGCAACTGGCGGTGTTGGAGCCCAGGGACAGGTGGAGGAGGAGGAGGTTGGAGGAGGTAGGAGGAGGTAGGAGGGATTGCCACACACACAGCAGGGGAACAGCTGACGTTACTGAACCCCAATAACAGAGGAGGGACTGTTGACTGTGCGTACAGCACTTCTGGACGGCAACTGGCGGTGTTGGAGCCCAGGGACAGGTGGAGGAGGAGGAGGTTGGAGGAGGTAGGAGGAGGTAGGAGGGATTGCCACACACACAGCAGGGGAACAGCTGACGTTACTGAACCCCAATAACAGAGGAGGGACTGTTGACTGTGCGTACAGCACTTCTGGACGGCAACTGGCGGTGTTGGAGCCCAGGGACAGGTGGAGGAGGAGGAGGTTGGAGGAGGTAGGAGGAGGTAGGAGGGATTGCCACACACACAGCAGGGGAACAGCTGACGTTACTGAACCCCAATAACAGAGGAGGGACTGTTGACTGTGCGTACAGCACTTCTGGACGGCAACTGGCGGTGTTGGAGCCCAGGGACAGGTGGAGGAGGAGGAGGTTGGAGGAGGTAGGAGGAGGTAGGAGGGATTGCCACACACACAGCAGGGGAACAGCTGACGTTACTGAACCCCAATAACAGAGGAGCGACTGTTGGGACTGTGCGTACAGCACTACCAGGCAACAACTAGCGGTGTTGGAGCCCAGGGACAGGTGGAAAAGCAGAGGAACACAATGTAGGCCGAAGCCTGAGAAAGTCGAAAGGGAACCTTTAACCCCCCCCCAAGGCGTTTGTAGCTGAAAGAGCCAGCTTGTGCAGCACAAAAGATGCAAAAGGAAAAGGTGGCTCTTTTCATCATGCTCCTTGCAAACACAGAACTAAACACTTATAAAATGTGTCCCCTGCAACCGTAAAACCGTCCCGGAGGTGGGACTTTCCTTCGTAATGTGACGCAGCCCAGCCGTCATTCCTACCCCCCCGGCGCCGCGCACCGGCTCCTCAGCGTTGTTTTATTCCGTCCAGGAGCCTGCGCTGTTATGTTATCCCGTGGCCAGGCACACTTAGCGCTGCCCGTCTTCTGGCATCATTTGGTGTCTGGATGGCTGCGCCTGTGCGGCCGCGCTGGCAGAGAGCCCGCCTCGCAGTGTCTTCTGATTTAATCCCACTGGGGGCCTGGGATCCATGGACATGCGCAGTGCATATCTGAACCTCCACCTCTCACTCATCTCCCTATGGCTTCTTCAGACTGTGCGGTGTCACGGCCGTGGCATGCTGTTAGGGACCAGCTGACACCGAACAGTCTGAAGAAGCCATAGGGAAATGAGTGAGAGGTGGAGGTTCAGATATGCACTGCGCATGTCCATGGATCCCAGGCCCCCAGTGGGATTAAATCAGAAGACACTGCGAGGCGGGCTCTCTGCCAGCGCGGCCGCACAGGCACAGCCATCCAGACACCAAATGATGCCAGAAGACGGGCAGCGCTAAGTGTGCCTGGCCACGGGATAACATAACAGCGCAGGCTCCTGGACGGAATAAAACAACGCTGAGGAGCCGGTGCGCGGCGCCGGGGGGGTAGGAATGACGGCTGGGCTGCGTCACATTACGAAGGAAAGTCCCACCTCCGGGACGGTTTTACGGTATCAGTGGACACATTTTATAAGTGTTAAGTTCTGCGTGTGCAAGGAGCTAAACAAAAATAGCTACCTTTTCCTTGGGCAGCATTACTGCTGCACAAGGTGGCTCTTTCAGTAACAAACGCCTTGGGGGGGGGGGGACAGATTCCCTTACATTTCAGTTGTTGTGTCAGCGTGGCGGTCGCATGACACATTGCCGGCTACACAGCTGGGGATCAGCTGACGTTACTGAAACCCAATAACACTGGGTCGTATGTTTTGACTGTGCAGACGGCACGTCTGAGCCTCAACTGGCGGTGTTGGAGCCCAGGAATTTAAGTTCAGGTGGTAGAAAGATGAACACAACAGGAGACCTGGATAACGTATACAGTGACCTAATTATTCAATCAGGAGGAGGAGTGGCAAATTCCGGCGAGATCCAGGCCTTGTTCATTTTCAGGAAAGTAAGCCGGTCAACGTTATCGGAGGATAGTCGCATGCGACGGTCAGTTAGTACACCACCTGCAGCACTAAAGACACGTTCCGATAATACACTGGCCGCAGGGCAAGACAGCACCTCCAATGCATACTGGCTTAGCTCTGGCCATGTATCCAGCTTTGAGACCCAAAACTTGAAAGGGGAAGAGCCGTCTGGGAGTACAGCAAGAGGGCAAGACATGTAGTCTGTCACCATCTGACGGAACCGTTGCCTCCTGCTGACTGGAGCCGTCTGTGATGGTGTAGACTTTTGTGGCGGGCACAGAAAACTGTGCCACAGTTCGGCCATACTGGTCTTGCCTTGGGCAGAGGCACTGCTTCTGCTCCCTCTTTGTGCAGAGCCTCCACCACGGCCTGGACGCACTGAGCTGCTTTGGAATGCACTAGCAGCACTTCTCTCAGTTGGAATGGAGAAGATGATGGAATTGACCAGTGTGTCTTGGTACTCCCGCATTTTTCGCTCCCGGTTCAACGGTGTGATGAGGCTTTCTACGTTGTCCCGGTAGCGAGGATCGAGGAGGGTGAACACCCAATAATCAGACATGTTGAGAATGTGGGCGATGCGGCGGTCGTTTCTCAGGCACTGCAGCATGTAATCCACCATGTGCTGCAGACTGCCAACTGCCCAAGAAACGCTGTCCCCTGCTGGAGGCGTGATCTCTGCCCGCTCGTCATCACCCCACCCTCGCTGTACACACTGAGTACTGGACAATTGTGTAACTCCCTCCTCTGGACGGATGTCTTCCTCCTCCATTGACTCCTCCTCATCCTCCTCACAAACGGTCCCCTGCCTACGCGTTTGTGAGGAACCACGTGGCGCTGACTGTCCAGAAGATGATGGAAATGGTGAATCCTCATCCTCCACCTCTTCCACAACATCATCCCTTAGCGCTTGCAGTGATTTTTCAAGCAGGCAGATAAGGGGGACAGTCATGCTGACTAGTGCATCATCTGCACTCGCCATCCGCGTGGAATAATCAAAGGGACGCAAAACCTGGCAGACGTCATTCATAGTGGCCCACTCTGTGGTTGTGAAGTCTGTACGGCGCTGACTGCGACTTTTTTGCGCCTGAAGCAGCTGGTACTCCATTACAGCTTGCTGCTGCTCACACAACCGCTCCAACATATGTAACGTGGAATTCCACCTGGTAGGTAGGTCACATATGATGCGATGTTCCGGCAGGCGGTGTCGGCGCTGCAGAGCCGCAATGCGCGCTTTTGCCGTGCTGGAACGCCGCAAGTGAGCACACTCTAGGCGGACCTTGTGCAGCAGTGCATCAAGATCCGGATAGTCCCTCAAAAAGCTCTGCACGACCAAATTGAGCACATGTGCCAGACATGGGATGTGAGTGAGGTTGCCGAGGCCCAGAGCTGCCACCAGATTTCGGCCATTATCACACACTACCATGCCTGGCTGGAGATTCGCTGGCACAAACCACACATCGCTCTCCTGCTTGATGGCATTCCAGAGCTCCTGCGCTGTGTGGCTACGATTCCCCAAGAAAATTAATTTCAAGACGGCCTGTTGACGTTTGGCCACGGCTGTGCTCATGTCGGTCGTAACAGGTACACGTTCATCACGGGTCCATGTGGAGGTGGACTGTGACGGCTCCTGCAGCGATGATTCTGAGGAACTGGTGTAAGAGGAGGAGTCAATGCGTACAGAATGGATTCCTGCAATCCTTGGAGTGGGCAGGACACGTCCTGCGCCACTCGCACGGTCTGTACCCGGCTCAACGACATTAACCCAATGGGCAGTGAGGGAAAGGTATCGCCCCTGTCCATGTTGACTGGTCCACGCATCGGTGGTGAGGTGGACCTTGCTACTGACGGCGTTCAGTAGCGCGTGTTTTATGTGTCCCTCCACATGCTTCTGCAGGGCAGGGACGGCTTGCCTGCTGAAGTAAAAGCGGCTGGGCACATTGTACTGTGGGACTGCCAATGACATCAAGTCACGGAAGCTGTCAGTCTCCACCAGCCTGAATGACAGCATTTCCAGTGACAGAAGTTTGGCAATGCCTGCAGTCAGAGCCTGTGCTCGTGGGTGGTTTGACGAGAAAGGCCGCCTTTTCTCCCATGCCTGTACTACCGATGGCTGTAGACTGGGCTGGGAGTGTGTGGATGACTGGGAAAGTGGCGCTGCGGGTGGAATTACAGCGGGTCTCTGGACAACAGGGGCAGAGGTTCTTCCACGGCGATCCTGGGAGGACGCCGAACCAGCTGCGTGTGAGGTAGAGGAAGAGGCAACACGAGCTGAAGAGGTGGTAGCTGCCGCTGTTGGTTGGCCTACCTCTTCAGTGTGTTTTTCTAACTCCGCCGGGTGCCTGTTGCGCACATGTTTCCACATGTTGGAGGTATTGAGGTTGCTGACATTTTTCCCTCTTTTGACTTTTTGATGACACACGTTGCATCTGACATAGCAAATGTCATCTGCAACTGTGTCAAAAAAGGACCAGGCACTGCAAGTCTTGGGAGCGCCCTTTTTGGCTTTTGGAAGAGACATGCTCCTAACGGGTGCCAAAGCGGAGGCTGCAGGATCCGCAGTCTTCCCCCTCCCTCTCCCTCTTTGGGCCGTACGGGGAATCTCTTCCTCAGAGCTGCTCCCACCACCTTCCTGTCCCTCACGCCAAGATGGGTCGAGGACCTCATCATCTACACTACCCTCTGCCCCCAACTGCTCCTCCTGGGTAGTCTCAGCAGCAGAGCACGCACCAGTAAGTGGCACCTGAGTGTCATCATCAGCTGATGCGGCCTGCGATGTGGTGACCGGAGCCACTGGCCCACCCGCCTCTTCAGAGGAAGACAGAAAAAGCTGTTGGGCATCACTGCACCCTGCCTCTTCTTCCATTTCTCCAATGCTGCTTGGCTGGCCCCCTGTTTCCAAGCCAAGAGATTCAGAGAACAGAAGTAGAGACGGCTCCTGTCCTGGGCTCTCTGTCTGCCTGGGCAATTTGGCAGGTGGTGAAGAGACAGATGGCTGCTCTCCAGTGCTCTGTGTCTGAGAGGATGTGGCACTAATGGAAGTTGATGCATTAGCTGCCATCCATCCGACAACAGCTTCAATTTGTTCTTCACGCAGCAGCGGTGTACGGCGCTCGGACACAAAGCTTCGCATGAACGACTGTTGCCTGGTGAAAGTGGGTGCTGATGAGTCACCGGTGCCCGCAGCAGGCACAGAATCCCCACGTCCCCTCCCTGCTCCGCGCCCACGCCCACGCCCACGTGCCTTACTCACTGCCTTCTTCATCTTGGTTGACTGATAAAGATAAGCAGAAAAGTACTAACGGATTTGTGTGCTTATTCCTGAGCAACTCCTCCTAACAGGTATAAGAAGCACTAATTATCTAAAGTGTGGACTAGACTTTAATATGAGCTAATGTGGCCTACAGAAATGTAAAGTGGTGTAACTGGTGTGTTTGGTGAACTTTATTATTTATTTATTTTTTGGGGGCTGAACTGACAACAGATAGAGCTGCAATCACACGGAGACCGTGCAGACAGACGTAAACGGCGCTACAAGGCCCAAAAACCCTCCTCTACTTTATCCTATGTAGTGTTTTTCCACAAATTAGCTGGAGACGGGTGGAAAGACACTAATAGGATTTTTTTGAATAAATTAGCAGCAGACTACACTATTTGGAAAAAAAAGAAAATTGATTTGGCGGTATGACGCAGTGAAAAACCCTGAGCTGGAGACAACCAGGCTATAGCTGCTCACAGATTACAGGGCGAGCTGCAGTCACACGGAGACCGTGCAGACAGCCGTAAACGGCGCTGCAAGGCCCAAAAACCCTCCTCTACTTTATCCTATGTAGTGTTTTTCCACAAATTAGCTGGAGACGGGTGGAAAGACACTAATAGGATTTTTTTAAATTAATTAGCAGCAGACTACACTACTTTGAAAAAAAAGAAAATTGATTTGGCAGTATGACGCAGTGAAAAACCCTGAGCTGGAGACAACCAGGCTATAGCTGCTCACAGATTACAGGGCGAGCTGCAGTCACACGGAGACCGTGCAGACAGCCGTAAACGGCGCTGCAAGGCCCAAAAACCCTCCTCTACTTTATCCTATGTAGTGTTTTTCCACAAATTAGCTGGAGACGGGTGGAAAGACACTAATAGGATTTTTTTAAATTAATTAGCAGCAGACTACACTACTTTGAAAAAAAAGAAAATTGATTTGGCGGTATGACGCAGTGAAAAACCCTGAGCTGGAGACAACCAGGCTACAGCTGCTCACAGATTACAGGGCGAGCTGCAGTCACACGGAGACCGTGCAGACAGCCGTAAACGGCGCTGCAAGGCCCAAAAACCCTCCTCTACTTTATCCTATGTAGTGTTTTTCCACAAATTAGCTGTAGACGGGTGGAAAGACACTAATAGGATTTTTTAAAATTAATTAGCAGCAGACTACACTACTTTGAAAAAAAAGAAAATTGATTTGGCGGTATGACGCAGTGAAAAACCCTGAGCTGGAGACAACCAGGCTACGGCTGCTCACAGACTACAGGGCGAGCTGCAGTCACACGGAGACCGTGCAGACAGCCGTAAACGGCGCTGCAAGGCCCAAAAACCCTCCTCTACTTTATCCTATGTAGTGTTTTTCCACAAATTAGCTGGAGACGGGTGGAAAGACACTAATAGGATTTTTTTGAATAAATTAGCAGCAGACTACACTACTTGGGAAAAAAAAAAAAAAAGGAACAGTATGAGGCAATGAACCACCCTCCCTGAACTGAATACAACCAACTATGGATGGCCTATGTGGCTGCACTCAGACTGGAGACTGGGCTGCACTCACACACACACACACACAGACCCTGCAGATCGCTGTGAAAACAGCGCTACAAGGCAAAAGCAAGGTGAATAGTAGGTGAACACAGCGGTTGCTAAATTAGCCTTTGGAAAGCACAAAGAAGCAAATCGCTATCTCTAAACTGTCCCTCAGTCAGCAAACAGCGTCCTGTCACTAACTGAATTCACAGCAGAGTGATCGCAAAATGGCGCCAGCGACTTTTAAACTGCATCATGACATCATTACACCAGCCAATCACAGCCTTGCCAGTAGTTTCATGCCCTCCATGCTAAACAGGATGTGCCCACACTTGGAATCAATCTCATTGGCTGAATTTCTGCTTTTTGAATCTTAGAACTTCCGATTCCGGTATCCGATACGTGGCAAGTATCGGAATCCCGGTATCGGAATTCCGATACCGCAAGTATCGGCCGATACCCGATACTTGCGGTATCGGAATGCTCAACACTACTGTAGACCAATCCATCTAAGTCTGCATTCCAAAGAGCGCTCCTTCCCTTCTGAGCTCTGCCGTGCACCCAAACAGTGGTTCCCCCCCACATATGGAGTATCAGCATACTCAGGACAAATTGGACAACAACTTTTGGGTCCGATTTCTCCTGTTACCCTTGAGAAAATAAAAATTTGGGGGCTAAAATATCATTTTTGTGGAAAAAAATATATTTTTTATTTTCACGGCTCTGCGTTATAAACTTTAGCAAAACACTTGGGGGTTCAAAGTTCTCACAACACATCTAGATAAGTTCCTTGGGGGGTCTAGTTTCCAATATGGGGTCACTTGTGGGAGTTTCTACTGTTTAGGTACATCAGGGGCTCTGCAAACCAACGTGACGCCCGCAGACCATTCCATCAAAGTCTGCATTCCAAAACAGCACTCCTTTCCTTCTGAGCTCTGTCATGCACCCAAACAGTGGTTCCCCCCACATATGGTGTATCAGCCTACTCAGGACAAATTGGACAACAACTTTTGTGGTCCAATTTCTTCTGTTACCCTTGATAAAATAAAAAATTGCGGGCTAAAAGATCATTTTGTGGAAAAAAAAATGATTTTTTTAATTTTCACGGCACTACATTCTAAACTTTAGTGAAACAATTGGGGGTTCAAAGAGCTCACCACATATCTAGATAAGTTCCTTAGAGGGTCTTCTTTCCAAAATGGGGTCACTTGTGGGGGGTTTCCACTGTTTAGGCACATCAGGGAGTCTCCAAACGCGACATGCGTTCCGATCTCAATTCCAGCCAATTTTGCATTGAAAAGTCAAACGGCGCTCCTTCTCTTCCGAGCTCTGCCATGTGCCCAAACAGTAGTTAACCCCTATATATGGGGTATCTGCGTACTCAAGACAAATTGCACAACCACTGTTGGGGTCCAATTTGTCCTGTTACCCTTGGGAAAATAAAAAATTTGGGGCGAAAAATCATTTTTGTGAAAAAAATATGATTTTTTTTATACGGCTCTACATTATAAACTTCTGTGAAGCACTTTGGGGTTCAAAGTGCTCACCACACATCTAGATTAGTTCTATAGGGGGTCTTCTTTCCAAAATAGTGTCACTTGTGGGGGATTTCCACTGTTTAGGCACATCAGGGGCTCTCCAAACATGACATGGTGTCCGATCTCAATTCCAGCAAATTTTGCATTGAAAAGTCAAATGGCGCTCCCTCCCTTCCAAGCTCTACCATGCGCCCAAACAGTGGTTTACCCCAACAAATGGGGTATTGCCGTACTCAGCACAAATTGTACACTGACTTTTGTGGTCCAATTTCTCCTGATACTCTTGTTAAAATAAAACAAATTGGATCTGAACTAAACATTTTGTGAAAAAAAGTTAAATGTTCAATTTTTTTTAAACATTCCAAAAATTCCTGTGAAGCACCTGAAGGGTGAATAAACTTTTTGAATGTGGTTTTGAGTACCTTGAGGGGTGCAATTTTTAGAATAGTGTCACTTTTGGGCATTTTCTGTCATATAGACCCCTCAAAGTGACTTCAAGAGTGAGGTGGTCCCTAAAAAAAAGGGTTTTGCAAATTTTGATGTAAAAATGAGAAATCGCTGGTCAACTTTTAACCCTTATAACTTCCTAGCAAAAAAAATTATGATTGTGATACATTGTGCTAATGTAAAGCAGACATGTGGGTAATGTTATTTATTAACTATTTTGTATGATATGACTCTCTAATTTAAGGGCATAAAAACTAAAATTTTAAAAATTGCAACATTTTCAAAATTTTTGCCAATTTTCCGTTTTTTTCACAAATAAATGCAAATCAAATTGAAGAAATTTTACCACTATCATAAAGTACAATATGTCACGAGAAAAGAGTCTCAGAATCTCCAGGATCCGTTGAAGCATTTCAGAGTTATGACCTCATAAATTGACAGTGGTCAGAATTGAAAAAAATGGCCTGACCAGGAAGTTGAAAACAGGCTTTGGGGTGAAGGGGTTAAATACACTACAAGGATGGTGAGTGGCAATAATACCATCATAAGTGGATCCCACTTCTATGCCTACTCAAACTGTCGCTGCTGATAATTAAACATGGGACATGGGAATGTGGACAAGGTGGAGACAGAGGAAGACGTAAGACAAGGAAATACTGCCCAGCCACATCTCATCTCATCTGCTCAGTGTAGATTGGGTAACAATAAGGATGTGGAGGCTGAAGAAAAGGAGAAGGAAAAGGAGCTGGCTAAGCGTAAAAGAGGTTTTTACTCACACAAGCCTCACCCGTTTATCCTACATGGATGGGCTGAGGAGAAAAATGAGAAGGACGAAATGTAGGAGGAGATGGAGAGTAGTCATCATGGTGGAGAAAGGGAAGTGTTGGTTGTAGGGACCTTGACACATATGGTAGACTTTATGTACCACTGCCTTTCCTGTGACCCTCTCTTTGCAATTATCTTGGCCAAAAAAGAGTAATGGTTGTTCATCCTGCTAGACCCAGGCTACAAGGGCAACTTTGCCTCTCTCCTTCCTGAGGTGGAGAGACATCTACTAAAATGGTGCTATAGCAAAAGGCTGTTATGCAAAAAATGTTGGAAAAATTCCAATTAGACAACGCTAGTAGCAGGGGGCAAACTTCCTTGTCCAACGAAGGAGAAGCTGCAAGGGAGACACAAACTAGGTACAGCAGAGGCAGGGGAACATTGTCAAAGGCCTGGACCAATTTCATGACACCCTCCCAATTTCCATACTCTCATGACAAGGTATTTTTGACAAGGAGGGAAAATTTTAAACGATGGTCAAGCAATACCTGGCCGAGCAAACCAATGTAATCTGCAACCGTCAGCTATTGAGTCTCAAACTTGGACACCTGGCATGAGCTGTCCCTTTATGTCTTGTAGGTTTGTTCTGCCCTGTCGCTAGCTTCTTTTTTGCACGGATTTTTAGTGCCACAAGGGGATTATAACAGACAGATGCTTACGCCTATCAATTGAAACTGCTGACAGGCTCACTATGATAACAATGAACAAATCCTGGCTTACGCCCATCTTTTTCACAAAAGCAGATGATAGCAGAACATAAAGTGTTTTTAATGTTCTATATTTGAATAAGGCCGACCCGCTGTTGCCTTCTAGGGTCTATGGATGACCATATTAACAATTTTTTCCCTCGCTTTATACTTTGTGCAAATCCTTTATGAGTGTAGGAATACCACAACTACACTTTGTTGACGTTGACAATATTTTCATGAGGCAATACAATTGGTGCATTCAAGGGTGTATGGATGTCACAGCTTGTAAGTTTTGCCAGGATTTGCACTTAGTGCATAGCCTTTATAAATCTAGGAGTGCCAACATATGACAATTCAAACAGAATGTGTATGAGGCTCTCCTTTATGTCTAACACAAGTTGCATCTGTGTCCATCTGAATCCTTAATTTTTGGCAGTTCTTGCTTCTTTCATACATTACACTGAAATGTCCTATTTTTTAACACAAAATACATTTTTGGTTTTCTTAAATTAGTTATTTTTTTAAAAAATGTTTACATTTTGCTTTATTTACAAATCATTCCCCATGCTGTTCTCCTTCCATTCAGTACTTTTCTCAACCATTTCAACATTTTCACTGCACCACAGACCTCTTTGTAGGGTCTGCCAGAAAATTGCTTGGATTTCTCATTAACTCCTATTATACTCGTTTCTTGAAAAGAGCAGTCGAGCATTAGAAATTGCTTGGTTCGAGTAATGAGCATATGAGCATTTTAGTGCTCGCTCATCTTTAGTCATTAGAGGAAAACCTCTCCTGTAACCTCACCATAAAATTTAGCTTCAGAAGTATGCAAAAAAACATATAAATAATTCTCACGCATTTTGGAAACAAGTCCTGTGGACTGATGAGGTTAAAATAGAACTATTTGGCCCCAATAATCAAAGGAATGAGAGAAGAAAAAAGGGCACAATAATCAGGAACAGAACATCTCGCCAACCATTAAGCAAGGGGGCGGATCAATCATGATTTGGGGTTGTTTAGGAAACAAATATGGCACCATCAAATATTATAGAGCACCTGTAACATGTCTGAAACACTGAAGATCAAAAATAAGAAAAAGAAACATGCAAAGATATAGGGATCACCATAAAAAAATCACAATGTTTTATTAGTACACGCAGAACTAAACACATTTAAAAACATTTAAAAATCACATAATAACTCAATTTACCCATAATAAGTAGTGATGAGTGAGTGTACTCATTGCTCGGGTTTTCCCGAGCACGCTCGGGTGACCTCTGAGTATTTGTTAGTGTTCGGATATTTAGTTTTCATCACGGCAGCTGAATGATTTACAGCTGTTAGCCAGGCTGAGTACATGTGAGGGTTGCCTGGTGGCTAGGTAATTCCCACATGTAATCCATCTGGCTAATAGCTGTAAATCATGCTGCTGAGGCAATGAAAACTTAATCTCCGAGCAGTCATAAATACTCAGAGACCACCCGAGCATGCTCTGGAACACCCGAGCAGCGAGTACACTCGCTCATCACTAATAATAAGGCTTTCCGAATATCAAATGTTTAAACCATGATAAATAAACAAATATGCACAACACAATAGTCAGCGCCAAGAATGAAGGTAGATCAAGACAAAGATTGTATACAGCTCTGGCAAAAATTAAGAGATCACCACATCAAAACCCTGTCATGGCCAGCCCAATCTCCAGACTTGAACCCCATTGAAAACCTCTGGAATGTAATCAAGAGATGGATACTCACAAGCTATCAAACAAAGAAGAACTGCTTACATTTTTGTGCCAGAAGCAGTGTGAAAGACTAGTGGAAAGCATGACAAGACGCATGAAAGCTGTATTTATTTATCCCCAGGTATTTTGTGCAAGTAGGTAAAAATGTACTTGATGACTTCCTACTGTTAATTACGGTTCACATAGCAGGTAAAGTAAAAATTGTAAGAAGAAAATTGTGATATACGTAGTATGCTTTGCACAGTAAACATTGCTTTCTTGGTACTTTTCTGGCTCGGTTTAATGAAAAGGAATTGTATGGTAACCTTGACTGTGCCTTTCTGTCCTTACTACTATCTGCATGTAGAGTAGCTGCAGAGACACCATCACGTGTTTCTCAATGCAAGCAATGAATAGCCAGGCCTTTACCCGAGAAGGAACAACCACGGGAAGGGCAGCATCCAATAAAGGAAAACATCCAATACAGGAAAACCACCTATGCCAAGCATGGTATCCATCCACAGACAGCTGTTCAAACATATTGTATGTATATAGTCAGATTGTCTATATAGCTTCTCATTCTAAAAATGTCACAAACAGTAGTTTTCATATGAATAGGTGTTGTTCAACCAAAAACAAACCTCACAGCAACTGACCTAAGGAGGGACCCCTGCTGGGTCAGTATTCCAAGCCTCAAAATCTTACCCTGTGAATTGGTTGATTTAGCATTTACACCGTTAAAGGGAATCTGTCACCCCAAAATTTGCCTATAAGCTAAGGCCACCAGCATCAGGGGCTTATCTACTGCATTCTGTAATGCTGTAGATAAGCCCCCGATGTAACCTGAAAGATAAGAAAAACAAGTTAGATTATACTCACCCAGGGGTGGTCCCAGTGCGGTCCAGTCCGATGGGCTTCACGGGCTGGGTCCAGCGCCTCCCATCTTCATACAATGATGTCCCATACTGGACCCAGACCGCGACGCCCATCAGACCGGACCGCACTGGGACCGCCCCTGGATGAGTATAATCTAACTTGTTTTTCTTATCTTTCAGGATACACTGGGGGCTTATCTACAGCATTGCAACATGCTGTAGATAAGCCCCTGATGCCAGTGGTCTTAGTTTATAGGTGAATTTTGGGGTGACAGATTTTCTTTAAATGGAATCAGTCAGTAGGATGAACCCTTCTAAGCAGTCTATATGGGCATACAGGTCATAGGAAGATGAATAAAATTATACGATGATATCTGTCATCCGATGTCCCAATGGCTTATTTCAGCCATTGGCACTATCTCCAGACAATATTTTAAATTAAAGGAGAATTACCAGTGTGAGACATGTAACTAAGTCAGGATAGTACAACAGCTGCAACTCTCACAGCTCTGCTACACTGCAATACTGGTTTCCTGTGAGATGGAAGCTGAAGCATTGAGGGGAAATCTGCAGATGTGTCAGTTATAATCGCACACAGCTCTGCAGTGAGATTAGGAGAGCAAAGAGCGGCCATTACATATTATAGATTATACCTCCTTGTATTTAAAATAATCTCTGGAGGCACATTCTCATCCAGATCAGTGTCTGGCCAATAGTCCCGAACAGCTTATTTACATATGAGAAAAGTGTGAATTTCTCTGGAATAAGTCATCGGATCGCAGATATCAAAAGTATCATTTTATTCCTATGATCTACATGTCCATATAGATACCATATCCCTTTAATAAACATCTAATCTCACCATTGCCCTATAACTTGCAGAGCTAGTTTAACCCAGAATAGTCAGGATGAATTTGATATAGCACTTGGAGTCTTGTACATTCAGGGAAATCTTCACCCTGCACTTGGGAGTATGAATACCATCTCTGGTCTGCATGACCCAGAGAATGCAAACACAAACAGTGATTTGTATATTCTATAGAGTTACATGGTTTCATGTGCTTTATTTAATTCTATTTATATAAAAACTTTTTGGCTATTTTTTTAAACTTCATAATTAACATGGCAAGATATTATGAATTCATTTTCATAATAAGAGCCTTGTGGGATTGAAATATATTTAAAATGTGAATGTTTGCAAAAATGTTTTGCTATACACTGATTAGAGCTGTCAAATCATGCAGAACTTACTCAAGAGCAACCTGTTGCTAAATTTCATTCCAGGAAGATAGGCAAGGATAAAAAAGAATAAGTGAAAATTGAAATCTGAAGTAAGCAGGGGAATGTTGAACATATTTCTTGGACTACTGCTTGTCAGAGGAGGGTACAAAAATAAGTCTACATTTACAGTGAGTAAGTAAAAAAGTTCATTTTTTTCTCATTAATGTTCACTCTGCACCCCATCTTGACTGAAAAAAGCAGAAATGTGGAAATTTTTGCCAATTTATTAAAAATGAAAAACTGCAATATCATATGGTCATAAGTATTCAGACCCTTTGCTCAGTATTGAGTAGAAGCACCCTTTTGAGCTAGTACAGTCATGAGTCTTCTTGGGAATGAGGCAACAAGTTTTCATACCTGGATTTGGGGATCCTCTGACATTCTTCCTTGCAGATCCTCTCCAATTCCGTCAGGTTGGATGGTGAACGTTGGTGGACAGACATTTTCAGGTCTCTCCAGAGATGCTCAATTGGGTTTAGATCAGGGCTCTGGCTGGGCCAATCAAGAATGATCACAGAGTTGTTCTGAAGCCACTCCTTTGTTATTTTACTGTGTGCTTAGGGTCATTGTCCAGGATATCTCTGTACTTGGCTAAACTCATGTTTCCTTCAATGGCACCCATTCGTCCGGTCCCTGCAGCTGAAAAACATGACCATAGCATGATGCTGTCACCACCATATTTCACTGTTGGGATTGTATTAGACAGGTGATGAGCAGTGTCTGGTTTTCTCCACCCATACAACTTAGAATTATCACAAAAAGCTCTATCTTTGTCTCAACAGACCAGAGAATCTTATTTCTCATAGTCTGGGAGTCCTTCATGTGTTTCTTAGCAAACTCTATGCAGGCTTTCTTATATCTTGCACTGAGGAGAGGCTTCCATTGGGCCACTCTGCCATAAAAGCCTGACTGGTGGAGGGCTGCAGTGATAGTTGACTTTGTGGAACTTTCTCTTATCTCCCTACTGCATCTCTGGAGCTCAGCCACAGTGATCTTGGGGTTCTTCTTTACCTCTCTCACCAAGGCTCTTCTCCCACAATTGCTTAGTTTGGCTGAATGGCTAGATCTAGGAAGACTTCTGGTGGTCCCAAACCTCTTCCATTTAAGGAATATGGAGGCCACTGTGCTCTTAGGAACCTTGAGTACTGCAGAAATTATTCTGTAACCTTGGACAGATCTGTGCCTTGCCGCAATTCCTTTGACCTCATGATTCTCATTTGGTCTGACATGCACTGTGAGCTGTGAGTTCTTATATAGACAGGTGTGTGCTTTTCTAAATTAAGTCTTATCAGTTTAATTAAACACAGCTGGACTCCAATGAAGAAGTAAAACTATCTCAAGGAGGATCACAAGGAAATGGACAGCATATGACTTAAATATGAGTGTCTGGGCAAAGAGTCTGAATACTCATGACCATGTGATATTTCAGTTTTTCTTTTTTAATAAATATGCAAAAATTTTCTGTTTTTTTCAGTCAAGATGGAGTGTAGAGTGTATATTAATGAGAAAACTTTTTTGAATTTACCAAATGGCTGCAATGAAACAAAGAGTGAAAAATGTAAAGGGGTCTTAATTAGTGATAAACGAGTATACTCATTACTCAAGATTTCCCGAGCATGCTCGGGTGATCTCCAAGTATTTGGATGTGCTCGGAGATTTAGTTTCTGTTGCTGTTGCTGCATGATTTGCGGCTGCTAGACAGCCTGAATACATGTGGGGATTTCCTAACAAACAGGCAACCCCCATATGTATTCAGGCTGGCTAGCAGCTGCAAATCATGCAGCTACGGCGAGAGAATCTAAATCTCTGAGCACATCGAAATACTCGGAGGTCACCCGAGCATGCTCGGGAAATCTCGAGTAACGAATATACTCGCTCATCACTAGTCTGAATACTTTGCGTACCCACTGTATGTTCAAAAACTGCTATTGACATTAGGAAGTCTGGGTTACAGCTCAGTGTTGATATATTGTAAAACTGCTGCTGAAACTGTAAAAGCTATGTTACATTTCAATGGTAACATGTTCCAAGACAGTTGCTCTCACAGAAAAGACAAATTTAATCTACAGCTTAGTGACCATATGCTGCTGACACTAGAAATGCTTGTTTTTCATTTAGTGAATATTTGTTTTGAAACTGCTTCTGAGACTGAGTAGAAGTTGCATTCCCTACTCTCATATGGAAGGACGTGGCAGAACTTACCCATAGAATTCCTTGAACCTCTCCATTACAGTCTATCACTGGCTGGTAGGCTATTATCATGGGAATATATGATTCCATAATTCTGTGCTCCAAATGCTAGTATGGTTTCTTATCATGTTCTGTCTTCCTCAGTATTGTCTTCTACTTATGGACATTGGTAGAGACAGCATTCATAGTCAGTAAAAGGCTAAATTATTATTATTATTTATTATTATAGCGCCATTTATTCCATTGCGCTTTTCATGTGAAAAGGGGTATACATAGTATAAGTTAGTACAGTAATCTTAAAGAATAAAAGTCATGACTGGTACAGAAGGAGAGAGGACCCTGCCCGCGAGAGCTCACAATCTACAAGGGATGCGTGAGGATACAATAGGTGAGGGTATAACTGGTCATGCAGCGAGTTGGTGCATTGGTGGTTACTGCAGATTGTAGGCTTGGCGGAAGAGGTAGGTGTTCCTTTTGAAGGTTTCCATGATAGGCGAGAGTCTGATATGTTGGGGTAGAGATACATTGAAAAATTGTATATGACACTCATAAAACAATGAGAGAAGTGCACAAGTAGAGTTTCCGGCCCAATTGTGATATAATAAAAAAGATTTGCCAGTCAGATGAGATGGTACTGTAAAAAAGAGTTTCATTTATTTTTCATACATTAGTTTTGAAATGTTTTTGGTCTGTACTCAGACCTTCTTCAGAAAATAGAAGGGGTATACAGAAAGAAAAATTAGTATGTCATATACAGTATATGACTAAATTTTAATAAGGCAAATTAATTCAATTTAAAACAAATTAATTGCAAAAACCATAATCTTAATGAAAATACAGTATCCCTGGAGAGAGAATACATAGAAAACTAAACAAAATAAACTATTTTTGACTGGGAAGTCAAGAAAAAGCAATTTAAAGAAGATTTGTGGTTACTGCAAAAGGTAAGGTATAAAAGATACAGGAATATCTGAGAACTGAGAACTGGGGAGAGAACTGGGGAGAGTCCATTCAGATATTCCAGCCAGTAGTGTATGGAGGAGTGCAGGAATTCTAAATTCTTAAGTGGAGACATCCAACATGATAGCGGTGAACCTGGGTAGTCACATTATACCTAGGCGAGTGAGGAAAGGCTTAAAGTATTTTTATATACATGTGCAAAAAGTACAAACAAGAGGCATATGTTTTTGTAAAATCTTGGTATAATGCAGAAGACATGCATATGATGTATAAACGCCGTACCTGTATGTCTTTGTGCGAGGAACCTGGAATGTCAGCGCATGGAGTATTGCTGGAGTAAAGCTCTGTTAGCCATTGCATACTGGCCGAGGTTATAAGGCATAGTTCCCGGAAGTGTGGGCATGCTGCAGGTTTGGTGCATCATGGGTCACGTGACCGTGTTGAGTCATCGTATCATGTGCCCGCATGACAAAGCTTCCAGGGTCCAGTTTGTTTTAACATGAATTGTGACTGCAGTGTGAGTCACAAGAGTTTGATACCATATAAAGGGCACAGTATGGACAGAAATAACTTCCTAGACCCTCTAGTGTGCAAGGATGACAAAAGGACCCTCTCCACTGATCTCTTTACTGAAGAGACAGACCGCAATATCATTCTGCACTTCTCCAGTTTCCACCACCTATCCACTAGGAAGTCTATCCCCAAATCACAATTTCAAAGGATATAAAGGATAGTTTCAGAAGAAGAAACCAAACGGATTAGTGAAATGGAGAAAATATTTTCTTGACTTCCCAGTCAAAAATAGTTTACTTTGTTTATGTTTCTATGTAGTCTCTCTCCAGTGATACTGGGGCCATGAACATAATATTGTTTTGTTACAGGACTTATGATTTTTGATAGCAAGAATATTTTCATTATGATCACTTTTTTTGCAATTAAATTGTTTTACATTGAATTAATTTGCCTTATTAGAATGTAGTCATATATATGGCATACTATTTTTTCTTTCTGTATATCCCTTCTAGTTTCTGATGAAGGTCTGACTACAGACCGTAAGTGTTCAAAACTAATGTATGCAAAATAAATGGAACTCTTTTTTTCAACACCATCTCATCTGAGTGCCAAGTCTTTTTGATTATGTTGAGGCAGAGAGTTCCAGAGTAGGGGGAATGCGTGGGAATAATCTTGTATGCGACTGTGGGAAGACGAGATAACATAGAAGTAGAGAAGGAGATCTTGTGAGGATCGGAGGTTGTGTGCAGGTAACTACTGGGAGACTGGGTCACAGATGTATGAAAGAGACAGGTTGTGGATGGCTTTGTAAACCATGGTAAGGGTTTTGAACTGAAGTCTCTGGGTAATAGGTAGCCAGTGAAGGGATTGACAGAGGGGAGAGGCCAGGGAATAGCAGGGGGATAAGTGGATTAGTCGGGCATCAGAGTTTAGAACAGATTGGAGGGTTGCAAGAGTGTTAGAAGGAAGGCCACAAAACAGGAGGTTGCAGTAATCAAGGTGAGAGATGATCAGTGCATGATTTTTGCAGATTCTTGGTTGAGTAATGTACAGATCTGGGAAATATTTTTGAGTTGAAGTTGGCAGGAAGTGGAAAGGGCTTGTGTCACGGGGTCCTTCTCCGGTAGCACACTATCAACAGAGCCAGCAAAGAATGAACAATCCCAAGACCTTTATTTAGGCAAAAATACGAAAGGTCCATATACGATCCACCACACAAAGGATAAAATAGTCCAGAAACGAATGCAGTTAAGTAACAGGATAAAAGTCCAACAATCCAGCAGACGGAGGATAAAAATGGTCCATATGCTTCTTCTCTCTGACGTGCTGTGTTCACATCATCATTCCACACAAGACTGATCTGTGTCTCACCTCCCTGATATTTACAAGTCCCCCTCCTCATTCACAGGTTAGGGGGGTGGGTGGCAGGGGCTCATTGTTTCAACAAGCTAGTTCAATATGTCATTAGCATATTAACAAACAGCATTATTCACTGACCCTGTGGAGAGATAACAGTACAGGACTGTGGGGGATGATATCAGATTGCAAATAACTCAATTCATCAATTAGCAAATAACTCCTTCTACAAGAGAACACCATGAAAATAAGTAAAATAGAAATATTCACAAAAATTATACCCACATAGCATATCACACCATCACAGCTTGGATATGTGGTTTGAAGGAGAGATCAGAGTCAATGATTACCCCAAGGCAGCAAGCTTGTGGGACTGGGGAGATTGATCAGCCATTTACTTTAATGGATAGGTCCATTAGGGGGTAGAGTGAGATGGGAGAAAGATGATGAATTCTGTTTTGTCCATATTAAGTTTTAGAAGTCTAGCATAGAATAAGGATGAAATAGTGGACAGACATCGTGGGAGTCTGGTTAGTAGGGAGGTGATATCAGGTCAAGAAAGGTTAATCTGAGTGTCATCTCCATAGAGGTGATACTAAAAGCTGTGAAATTCTATGAGCTGTTCCAGACCGAAGGTGTAAATAGAGAAGAGCAGGGGTCCTAGAACTGAACCTTTGGGGACATCAACAGATAGAGGGGAGGTGGTGTGAGTGAGAGACGCTGAATGTCCAGTCTGTTCAGTATGACAAGATCCAAGTAAGGGCCAAGTCTGTGATGCTGAGAGATGAGAGGGTCTGTAGTAAAAGGCAATGGTCTACTGTGCCAATAGCAGGTGACAGGTCCAGGAGGAGACAAAAGAGTAGTGTCACTTGGCTTTGGAGGTTAGTAGGTCATTGGTGACTTTAGTCATGGCAGTTTCAGTGGATTGATGTGATCAGAAGCCAGATTGTACACGGTCAAAGAGGGAGCAGGAGGAGAGGTGGGAGGACTGTTCAAATCGTCCAGTAGTTTTGAGACATAGGGGAGAAGTGATATGGGGTGATAGCTAGATACAGAAGATGGGTCAAGAGAAGGCTTTTTGAAGATGGGTGTGATTGAGGCATGTTTAATGCATGAGAGGAAAACACGAGTTGTTAGTGATAGGTTGAAGAGATGGATTAGGGTTGGGATGAAGACTGGTGAGGTTTGGGATGAGGTGGGATAGGATCGGGTCAATTGCACAGTTGGTGAGATGTGATCTTGAGAGTAGAGCTGAAAGTTGATCAGTAATGGTGGAGAAGTTGATTTTGGAGGAGGAAGGCTAAGTATTTAGGAGGAGAGGCTGTGGGGGTTGTAGGCCACAACTTTGTCTGATTTTATCAATCTTCTACTTGAAGAATGAGGCAAAGTCTTCAGCTAAAGGTACCTTCACACTCAGCAACTTTACAACGAGAACGACAACGATCAGGGACGTTGCAGCGTCCTGGTTAGCGATCTCGTTGTGTTTGACACGCAGCAGCGATCTGGATCCCGCTGTGATATCGCTGGTCGGAGCTAGAAGTCCAGAACTTTATTTGGTCATCAGGTCGGCGTGTATCGTCGAGTTTGACAGCAAAAGCAATGATGCCAGCAATGTTTTACATGGAGCTAACGACCTGTGAGAACGATAAGTGAGTCACCATTACGTCACAGGATCGCTCCTGCATCGTTCTGGAGCTGCTGTGTTTGAAGTCTCTACAGCGACCTAAACAGCGACACTGCAGCGATCGGCTCGTTATCTATATCGCTGCAGCGTCGCTGAGTGTCACGGTACCTTAAGATGAGTGGTGAAGGAGAAGGTGCTGGGGGACAGGGGTGAGAATTGAAAGTGCTAAATAGCTGTTTAGGACTGTGAGACAGGGAGGATATGAGAGATGAGTTGTTTGTTTGTTTTCCTGCAGTGAGTGTGGCCTTGAAAGAAGTGAGGGAGTGATTGAATGCAATGAAGTGCTCCTTGGAGTGGGATCTTTTCCATCTCTGCTCAGCAACCCTGGGAGCCTGCGAAAATTCTTTGGTCAGGCTGGTGTGCCAGGGTTGATTTTGCAAGCTTTGGTGTGTGTGAGAGGGGCAACCGATTTGAGAGCTACAGCTATTGGGGTGTTATATAAAGCAGCAGCATCTGCATTGTGTAAGGAACTTATGTCTGTAAGAGGGAGAAGGGATTCTGAGAGGGAGTGTGGATCTATGTGTTTAAGATTTCTATGAGGTCGTGTTACTTTGTGGAGTGGGGATTGTGCAACTGGAGAGGAAAGGGAAGATAATGTATGTACGCTGTGGACAGAAAGAGGGAGAGGTGAGTTACAGAGATTAGATAGGGAGCAGAGGCAGGTGACGAGGAGGTCCAGCTTGTGGCCATCTTTGTGAGTTGCTGCAGAAGACCATTGCGCAAAGCCGAAGGAGGAAGTGAGAGATAGAAGTTTAGTGACAGCTGAGAGGGAATTGTCAATGGGAATGTTGAAGTCACCCATGATGATAGTGGGGATGTCAGCAGAGAGGAAATGAAGTAGCCAGGTGGTGAAGTGGTCAAAGAAGGTAGTGGCTGATCCTGGAGGGTAGTAAATAACAGCCAGTTGGAGGTAGAGTAGATGCACACAGAGTGCACCTTAAAGGAAGGGAGGGTAACAGAGGGTGGCAGTGGTATTTGGGCGAAGGAACAGTTATCTGACAGGAGAAACCCAACTCCTCCACCATGCTTGCTGCTGGGGTGAGGGGTGTGACAAAGGTGGAATTCACCATACAGAAGTGCAGCTGGCGTGGCTGTGTCAGAAGGGGTGAGCCAAGTTTCGGTGATGGTGAGGAAGGAAAGTTTGTTGGTAATAAAAAGATCATGGATGCAGAAAAGTTTGTTGCAGACAGAGTGAGTGTTCCATAGAGCTCCTGCTAGTTGGACTGTGGAAGCGGAGGCTGGGCGAATGGGTATATGGTTAGAAGGGTTACGGAAAGTGAGCATGGATGAGAGGTTTAAGTGAATGTGGTGAGAAGGAACAGGATTTTGAGAGATATCGCCAGTAGTGAGGGGCAGTATAGAAAGTGATAGCAGTTAGGAGCAGGAGAGGGCATGAGGTGGCTGTCTGTGTTTGGACAAAAAACAGAAATCAAGGGTGCTCACTATGTGTAAGCAGGGGTGCTCTGGAGAAAAGAAGAGTCCAATATGTTAAGATAACTCCGGCACACCATGAATCTTCAACCATTAATTTTTATTAGTTGTATCTCAATTCAACAGGTAGCGGGATGTCATGACCGCAGCTATTCGTCCTCACTTGGAGCTTTGTCCCGGACGCTGAAAAGATTAAGCGGGAATCACTTACCCTGCTGGCCACATCACAAATAGACTGATACCCCTTGAGAAAGGCAAGTGAATGCCGAAACGTCGGGGATATTCATATAAGTCTACAATTGTGATCCTTTTTTCTTTTTTGCATGACATCCCGCTACCTGTTGAATTGAGATACAACTAATAAAAATTAATGGTTGAAGATTCATGGTGTGCCGGAGTTATCTTAACATGTCTGTGTTTGGAGACAGATGATTGTAATTTAAGAAAAAGTTCTGAAGAGGAGATGAGATGGATGGAAAGGATGGAGGGAGAGGTGTAGTGATTAGGGGGGAAGTATGAAGGATTGTAGGGGTGAGAGTGAAAACAAACAGAAGCATTGTTTACATTGACAATGTATCCAGTTACCTTCAGTTCCATTCTGTTTAAATTCTGGGTAATATCATAGCTCCACACTTCTATGTTCACTTGTATGGTGCACTCTGCAGACTGACTTCTTTGCAGACATATTTTTTTCAATATATTTGCTAGAAATGCATTGAGTTGTGCAACAGAGTGGAGTGGTCTATGCTCATCTTGGTCAGATCATTAAAACTGAGTCAGATGCAGGATATTTAAGGCAGAGTAAACAAGGAGGTCATAAATAACATTGGGGAAAGGCAGTGGTTAGTTGAAAAACATGCCAGGTGATTGTAAGAATCAGGGTTAGGAAAAATCACTGTGGAAAGCTGGATGATGTACCAAGTGATTGCAAGTAGCAGAGGTAGGAAAAATCAGTGTGGTAAGATGGATGTTGTACCTGTAGGAAGAATAGGTAAATAGACATACTGCTTAGAGTGTGATGGTGGCAGGGTACAGTCTGAACACAGCATATTAATTTCTGGATTAACTCATAGCTCAACACTATGTTCACACTTGAATGGTGCACTCTGCAGACTGATGTCTTTGGAGACGTATTGTTTGCAATATATTTGCTAGAAATGCATTCATGTGTTTTGTGGTAGCCTTTTATTTATCCTACAAAGATATACAGTATGTTGACCATGGCAGCGTTTGTTGGTATCTCATTTTCATTAGATGAAATGTTCTTTTGTATAGCTTAGGAAATTATCGTTCTCGGCGAAACATCATCCCATGTACTGTATACAGGACTAACACTGCCAAGAAATATGACAGCCTATGTGCAATGTGAGCTCTAATGAAGATCGCTGTGCATCGTTTGGTTTGATCTGCCTGTGTAAATAGGCATTTAAACAGCTAATTGGTGAAAGGTTACCATTCAGCATTTGTATCATGCCACTGGTTGGTCCATGTATTCGACTTTATTTTATACAATTAAAAAAAAGTTAAAAAAAGATTTGTCCTTCCTTAATTTTGCTCTTAATAGAAATGTAATGTTTGCATTTGCTCAACATATCCCAAGATGTGTGATGCAATATTACTAGTTTTTAAAACAATCATTATAATGTGATACTCGGTCATGGTCATTATATGTATATGTTACATGAGTCTATGTGTTACTGCCCAGTATTTGTGTTGTGATTTTTCTGTCGATTAATTTAGCACAAAGATGACCATTTATGAAAGTTTGCAATGGCTGCAAAGAAGTGAAATAATTAATAAAATCAAAATTTGTATTAACATATATCACATAAAAACATGTTAAAAACAGAAAGGCATTGAAAAAGAAAGAAAAGGCGGACTTTAATGCAATAATATGAAAGTGCTTGGGTAAGACAACAAGTGCACATATGCAATACAAAGAATGATATAAACCTTTTTTTCTTTCATATACTTAATTTTAAGATTATAGCAGTGATTAAAAAAACATGAATTTCATAATGTTCACTAAGAGTATATAAGAGTATACTAAGAGAAAATTAGTAGCTGGCAATCTGATGAAATAAGGTTTTAATAGTGTCGCTCTATGGTACAGTTATTAAATTATGGAGCATACTAACATTTTTGCACCCATATTGAATTAGTGAGAAAATGGCTGGTACCTGCAGACCACTACTGTGAAAGCATATTGCTGCATTTTAAATTTCATTTGCCACATCCCATAACTCCACATAGGATGATAATCTGAAGTGCAAGGATTCCTGTCCAAAAGAACACTATAAACCAAAGCCATTACCTGACAATATAAGTCGCTCTGTAAACAGTCAAGATGCTAGTGTCCCTCTGCCCTGATGTGCGTTTCACCCAGCTTCTTTGGGGGGGGGGGGGATGTGTCAGGTTAGGGGGATCCCAGTTTAAATAGACCAATAAGGGAGAGATTTGATGCGATGACATTAAGGGTTTATGAGACAAATGGCGCATATGTCAGCCAGACTGAGTTCACATAAACAAGGTGATTTGAGGCTGTGGTCACGTGAACCAAGCCGAGTTCCACCTTACCCAAAAGGACGGTGATGGAGACAGAGAATTCACTTGAGTTCTCTACGTGCAAGTCAGAGTGAAGTTGTGGCCAGCATGTGCGGACCTTCACAGAACAAGGTAACAGAAAAGGATGTCAGTGTTTGCTGAGCATAGGTCTTTTCCAGGCATAAGTTCTTGTTATTGTTGGATCTTAACTGGGTATAAATGATGATGATAAATATATAGATACTGCAAAGAGTTTGTATGTTCTCCCTGTGTTTGTGTGGGTTTCCTCCGGGTACTCCGGTTCCTCCCACATACCAAAGACATACTGATAGGGAATTTAGATTGTGTGCCCCAACAGGGACAGTGAAGATAATGTGTGCAAAGTGTAAAGCTCTGCGGATTATGTTAGCGCTATATAAACATAAAGATTATTATTATTATTAGATATTGTTAAAGTGTTTTAAAGTCTAGTGAGGATAAGGGATGAATGTGAATTAAAAATGAAATAATAAACCTCATGCCTATATAAGTCACAACAGAAATATATAAGGTGAACAGCAAATAAGGTGAATAAAGTGAGACCAGAAAAAGTGAAGAGGATAATGGAACAGCCTGCGCAAATCATCTACCTGGAAGTGAGAATGATTAAAGGAAATTAAGACCAGAACTAAAAAGGTATTGCAGTCTTATTTAAAATGACAAATGATGTGACTTATTTATATAATGAAAAACATATTTACACCATCTAGAGAGGAACGGGATATCTTTCAAACTCTTCAATCCTTGATGGATGATAGCTCCCCTGAAATAAGTATGTTTCCTACACATATGCTTAAATTAAAAAAATTGCCACCCTTGATAGTTCAACCCACAGTTGGGGTAATCGATCTTGAAAGCTCTGAAGTAATAGCTTCTCTTATCCCGACGAGTCAGCGGAAAGGTGAGACTCTGTAACTTGCACTAACTTGAGTATTTTGCTGGGGCTGTACTATGTGTTAATTGCCTGTTTTTGTGGTTCAATAAAGCATTGTCACACTGTTTTACCCTCAACCTGTGTTGTCTGAGTAGTATTACACCAACAGGGAAAGAAGAGTTGTCATTTGATCAGATGATCCCTGGTCCACAAGGTTTCAGCTAGCGGAACAGGGAACCCGTTGACCCACATGTCCCCACAAATCCCATGTCCAAATTTTAGAATGAATGCGGCTTTGTTCACGTGACCATAACTTCAAGTCACCTTAGTTACACGAACTCCGTCTAGCTGATGTATGCGCCATTTGCCTCACAGACCTTCAATATCATCACACCATATCTCACCATCATTGGTCTATCATAGTATTTAAACTGGAACACCCTGAAACACCCCCCAAAGAATCTGGGCAAAAAGCACGTCAGGGCAGAAAGATTCTAGCATCTTCAATATGGGTGTAGAAACTTTAGTATGCTCCATGATTTACCATCTGTACCATAGGGCGCCACTATTAAAACTCTATTTCATCAGATTGCCAGCAACTAATTTTCTCTAAAGGTACCTTCACATTAAGCGACGCTGCAGCGATATCGACAACGATGCCGATCGCTGCAGCGTCGCTGTGTGGTCGCTGGAGAGCTGTCACACAGACAGCTCTCCAGCGACCAATGATGCCGAAGTCCCCTGGTAACCAGGGTAAACATCGGGTTACTAAGCGCAGGTCCGTGCTTAGTAACCCGATGTTTACCCTGGTTACCAGTGTAAATGTAAAAAAAAAAAAAACAGTACATACTCACATTCCGGTGTCCGTAACGTCCCCAGGCGTCAGCTTCCTGCACTGACTGTGAGTGCCAGCCGTAAGGCACACGCTGTGCACACGCTGTGCTCTGCTTTTACTTTACGGCCGGCACTCACAGTCAGTGCGGGAAGCGGACTGCGGGGGACGTGTGATAGACACCGGAATGTGTGTATGTACTGTTTGGTTTTTTTTTACATTTACAATGGTAACCAGGGTAAATATCGGGTTACTAAGCACGGCCCTGCGCTTAGTAACCCGATATTTACCCTGGTTACCATTGTAAAACATTGCTGGCATCGTTGCTTTTGCTGTCAAACACGACGATACACGCCGATCTGACGACCAAATAAAGTTCTGGACTTTCAGCAACGACCAGCGATATCACAGCAGGATCCAGATCGCTGCTGCGTGTCAAACACAACGATATCGCTATCCCGTCAGGTCCCTTGGCGTCTGCTTCCTGCTCTGACTGAGCCGCCGTAAAGTGAGAGCGCAGCAGTGACGTCACCGCTGCGCTCTGCTCTCACTGTACGGGTGCACTGTCAGAGCAGGAAGCAGACGCCAAGGGACCTGACGGGCAACAGATGGTGAGTATGTACTGTTTGTTTTTTTTTACATTTACGCTGGTAACCAGGGTAAACATCGGGTTACTAAGCGCGGCCCTGCGCTTAGTAACCCGATGTTTACCCTGGTTACCCGGGTGCTGCAGGGGGACTTCGGCATCGTTGAAGACAGTTTCAACGATGCCGAAGTCGTTCCCCTGATCGTTGGTCGCTGGAGAGAGCTGTCTGTGTGACAGCTCCCCAGCGACCACACAGCGACCACACAGCGACGCTGCAGCGATCAGCATCGTTGTCTGTATCGCTGCAGCGTCGCTGTGTGAGACGGGGCCTTTACCGCTGACGTCCTTTCTGATGGAATCGTTCATTTTTCCCATCTTTTCCATCTGGCCCAGACTGACATGACAACTTCTTCCAGCTGCAACTCGTCTTCAGAGAATACAACAAAGACACGTTTCACTTTTCACATTTCATATTCTAGACCCATCACCATCTATTCCCAACTTGCACAAACTCATCATCCTGCTGATACCCCAATACTGAGCCACTGCTGCCGTTTGTGTCCCTTTTACTGCACCTGCTGTGTGGTTCTCTGTGCCCTCTAAATTCTAAAGCACCCCTCTATAATATAGTAATGCAAGGTGCAATTGCCCTAGAAAACAGTGCCTGTACTTTGCCCCCTAGAAAGTAATAATGCCCTGTGTGCCCCTTTGATAGCTACAGTAACCCGATTCCCCTATAACAAGAAGTGCCCACTTTACATTTAATAATGTCCTGAGTCTCCCCCCTGTACAGCTCCCCTATACACAGCATGATGCTCTCTTATTCACAGTATAATGCCCCCTCACTGTATAGTACCACCCACACAGTATACTGACTCCTTAGTAGCCTCCAAACTGTTTGATGGCTCCAACAATGTATAATGACCCGAAACTGTAGCTCCACACTGTATGATGGCCCCCTAGATAGCCTCCATATACAGTAGCATAATGCACCAAATAGTCCACAATATAGTGTAATGCACTCCCCATAGGCAGACTCTATAGCATAAGGCAGCCCCCATAGGCAGACACTGTAATAAGGCAGCCCCCATAGTCTGACCCTGTAATAAGTCAGCCCCCATAGTCAGACCCTGTAATAAGTCAGCCCCATAGTTAGACCCTATAATAAGTCAGCCCCCATAGTCAGACCCTGTAATAAGGCAGCCCCCATAGTCAGACTCTGTAATAAGGCAGCCCCCATAGTCAGACCCTGTAATAAGGCAGTACCCCATATTCAGACTCTGTAATAAGGCAACCCCAATAGTCAGACCCTGTAATAAGGCAGCACCCCCATAGTCAGACCCTGTAATAAGGCAGCCTCCATAGTCAGACCATGTAATAAGGCAGCCCCCATAGTCAGACCCTGTAATAAGGCAGCACTCTCATAGTCAGACCCTGTAATAAGGCAGCACCCCTATAGGCAGACCCTGTAATAAGGCAGCCCCCATAGTCAGACCCTGTAATAAGGCAGCACCCCCATAGTCAGACCCTGTAATAAGGCAGTCACCATAGTCAGACCCTGTAATAAGGCGGCAGATCCCTATAGGCAGACCCTGCAATAAAGCGGCAGATTCTCATGGGCAGACCTTGTAATAAGGCGGCAGATCCCCATAGGCAGACCCTGTAATAAGGGGTCAGATCCCCATAGGCAGACCATGTAATAAGGAGGCAGATCCCCATAGGCAGACCCTGTAATAAAGCGGCAGATCCCCATAGGCAGACCCTGTAATAAGGTGGCAGATCCCCATTAGCAGACCCTGTAATAATGCGGCAGATCCCCATAGGCAGACCCTGCAATAAGGCAGCAGATCCCCATAGGCAGACCCTGTAATAAGGTGGCAAATCCCCATAGGCAGACCCTGTAATAAGGTGGCAGATCCCCATAGGCAGACCCTGTAATAAGCCAGCCCCCCATAGACAGACCCTGTAATAAGGCAGCAGATCCCCATAGGTAGACCCTGTAATAAGGCAGCAGCACCCATAAAAAATAAAGTAAATAAATACTCACCTCTCTTCTTCCTGGTTCCTGCACTGCTTCCGCTGATCTCCTGACAGCGGGTGCCGGGCAGTGACATCATCGCGCCCGCTGTCAGTATCATGCGCCAATACATTTACAGTAGGGTAGCTCCGGGTGGGCCCCCTAAGAGCACCGGGCCTGTACCTGTATGTGATCTCTGCTGTATATAGTATATACATGTATGTCATCTCCCCTGTATATAGTATATACCTGTGTCATCTGCTCCTGTATATAGTATATACCTGTATGTCATCTCCTCCTGTATATAGTATATACCTGTATATAATCTCCCCTGCATATAGTATATACCTGTATGTCATCTCCTCCTGTATATAGTATATAGCTGTATGTCATCTCCTCCTGTATATAGTATGTACCTGTGTGTCATCTGCTCCTGTATAAAGTATATACCTGTTTGTCATATCCTCCTGTATATAGTATATACTTGTATGTCATCTCCTCCAGTATACAGTATATACATGTGTTTCATCTCCTCCTGTATACAGTATGTGCCTGTGTGCCATCTGCTCCTGTATATAGTATATACCTGTGTGCCATCTGCTCCTGTGTATAGTATATACCTGTATGTCATCTCCTTCTCTATATAGTATATACCTGGATGTCGTCTCCGCTATATATAGTATGTACCGGTTTGTCATCTCCTCCTGTATTAGACCTCGTTCACACGTTATTTGGTCAGTATTTTTACCTCAGTATTTGTAAGCTAAAACTTGGAGTAAAACAATCAGAAGAAAAGTTTATTAGAAACACGTCACCACTTCTTTATTTTTCTCCCACTCGCTGTTTTGGCTTATAAATACTGAGGTAAAATAAGTAATCTCCCCTGTATATAGAATGTATGTGTATGTCTCCTCCTGTATATAGTATATACCTGTATGTCATCCCCTCCTGTATATAGTCTAAACCTGTATGTCATCTACCCTGCATATAGTATATACCTGTATATCATCTCCTCCTCTATATAGTATATACCTGTGTCATCTTCACTTCATATAGTATATACCTGTATGTCATCTCCCCTGTATATAGTATATACATGTGTCATCTGCTTCTGTATATAGTATATACCTGTATATCATCTCCTCCTGTATATAGTGTATACCTGTATGTCATCTCCTCCTGTATATAGTATATACCTGTATGTTATCTCCTCCTGTATATAGTATATACCTGTTTGTCATCTCCCCTGCATATAGTATGTACCTGTATGTCATCTCCTCCTGTATATAGTATATACCTGTGTATCATCTCCTGTATATAGTATATACCTGTGTCATCTGCTCCTGTATATAGTATATACCTGTATATCATCTCCTCCTGTATATAGCATATACCTGTGTGTCATCTCCTCCTGTATTAGACCTCGTTCACACGTTATTTGGTCAGTATTTTTATCTCAGTATTTGTAAGCTAAAACTTGGAGTAAAACAATCAGAGGAAATGTTTGTTAGAAACATGTCACCACTTCTGGATTATTACTTAGGTAAAATACTGACCAAATACTGAACGTGTGAATGTGGCATTATTTGCAGCCTCCACCTGCAGCACTTCACTCTTCTCTATACACAGCCTCATACTGCAGCAGCTCCTCACTTCTCTCATTTTCCCCCTGACATCTCTCATTTTCTTCCTCACATCTATGTCCATGAGGCTCCTCCCTTTCCATTGACGTCATGCCTCACAGGAGCAACTCCATTCTAGACATGACGGAGCACGATGTGGCCTGTGCCTGCTATGTGGAGTGGGCATGACTATGTGGAATGGGCGTGGCTTGATACATACACACACACATAAACTAAATTTTATATATTAGATATCACTTATTTATTGACAAAGTAAATTTTCACATATAGCCATTTTTGTAAATTATTTTACTAGCATATTGGATTTTTTTTTAATTTGTTCTATAAGAAACTGTAAGAGTGGACATATTTTGTCCATTCTATACTTGTCACCTTATTTTTTAACTTGTACCTGTCTGTCTAGGCTTTGATAATGGAGAACAATCATGAAAACAATAGAGCAGTGAGTCTGTAATTTAATCCTCCATTCACTATTATACTAAGATTATTGTGGAAATAAACTTTTCCTTTTGCAGCAGATGTAAACTAACAATATTTTGTCCTACCATTCAGTTGTAAGATGTTATGATTACTGCTTTAAAAAAAGACAATATTTTGTAGAAACTTGATTCCAGCTCACCCATTTGCTCTATCCTCATCTATCTGGGGCTCAGACACCGGCCTCACCCTAGCCTCACATCAAGGATAATACAAAAAAGTGGAGTCCGGCTCAGCAGGACTGGATTTTCCTTTTCTTTTTAGTAAGACAGCCTAGTGCAGTTGAAACGCGTCGACTGGGTCATGATCGACCATGCAAATTTTTATTTTGTATGCCCCATGTTTTCTTTTGAAAAATAAAAATAAAATCCAGTCCTGTTGATCCGGACTCCATTTTTTTCGACAATATTTTGTACTTACATTTTAATTGCATAGTATTTCTCAAATATCACCAAGAAAGTTAGAAGATTTATGCGAAAATTGAATAAAAAAATGTAAATGAGAACAAAGGACAATGCAAAATGGCTGTGGCACGCTCTTTTTCTAGAAGCATAATACTGTCCTATATGTATTAACCCCTTAATGACAGCCAATATGTCTTTTAACTGATCTGAGATATAAGAGAATAGCCTCCCCATACAGGTGACAATCCAGCAGCTGTCAGCTGTACACTATAGCTGAAAACTTGCTGCATCAGCCATGATCAGTGTTTGCACCTTGCATATCTGTTTAACCTGTTTAATGACTACATCATTATAAATGGTTAACAGAGTGTGGGGGCTTCCTCTTTATCCCAATTGGTGCCCTCAGATCATGATTGTGTGGTCCTGATGTTTGCCATGGCAATTCATGACCAAATATCGGCCTTAGAGTCTGACAGCAGTAGTAACCTGTTCAGAAGTTAGAGGCATTTAGGTGGTAAAAATACACATTTTCATTTCTGTCATGCCACTTTACATTAATTCCTGTAAAGCACCTGAAGAGTTAATAAACTACCTGACAGCAGTTTTCAATACGTCAGGGGGTGCATTTTTTTAAATGGTATCATGTTTGGGGGTTTCCCAATATATGAGACCCCTAAAGTCACTTCAAACATGGATAAGTTCCTAAAAAAATAAATTTTGTAAATTTCCTTGAAAAAATGAAAAATTGCTCCTACATTTTAACCCCTTACTGACCTCGGACGTACTATACCGTCCAATGTCGGCTCCCCTGCTTTGATGCAGGGCTCCGCGGTGAGCCCGCATCAAAGCCGGGACATGTCAGCTGTTTTGAACAGCTGACATGTGCCCGCAATAGGCGCGGGCAGAATCGCGATCTGCCCGCGCCTATTAACTAGTTAAATGCCGCTGTCAATCGCAGACAGCGGCATTTAACTACCGCATCCGGCCGGGCGGCCGGATATGACGTCATCGCCGACCCCCGTCACATGATCGGGGGTCGGCGATGCTTCTGAATGGTAACCATAGAGGTCCTTGAGACCTCTATGGTTACTGATCGCCGGTGGCTGTGAGCGCCACCATGTGGTCGGCGCTCACAGCACACCTGCAATTCTCCTACATAACAGCGATCTGATGATCGCTGTTATGTAGCAGAGCCGATCGGGCTGTGCCTGCTTCTAGCCTCCCATGGAGGCTATAGAAGCATGGCAAAAGTGAAAAAAAAAAGTTTTTAAAAATGTGAAAAAAATAAAAAAAACATAAAAGTTTAAATCACCCCCCTTTCGCCCCAATCAAAATAAATCAATAAAAAAAAAATCAAACCTACACATATTTGGTATCGCCGCGTTCAGAATCGCCCGATCTATCAATAAAAAAAAAGCATTAACCTGATCGCTAAATGGCGTAATGAGAAAAAAAATCGAAACGCCAGAAATACGTTTTTTTGGTCGCCGCGACATTGCATTAAAATGTAATAACGGGCGATCAAAAGAACGTATCTGCACCAAAATGCTATACTTAAAAACGCCAGCTCGGCATGCAAAAAATGAGCCCTCACCTGACCCCAGATCACGAAAAATGGAGACGCTACGAGTATCGGAAAATGGCGCAATTTTTTTTTTTTTTTTTGCAAAGTTTGGAATTTTTTTTCACCACTTAGGTAAAACATAACCTAGACATGTTAGGTGTCTATGAACTCGTACTGACCTGGAGAATCATAATGGCAGGTCAGTTTTAGCATTTAGTGAACCTAGCAAAATAGGCAAGCAAAAAACAAGTGTGGGATTGCACTTTTTTTGCAATTTCACTGCACTTGGAATTTTTTTCCCGTTTTCTAGTACACAATATGGTAAAACCAATGATGTCGTTCAAAAGTACAACTCGTCCCGCAAAAAATAAGCCCTCACATGGCCAAATTGACGGAAAAATAAAAAAGTTATGGCTCTGTGAAGGAGGGGAGCGAAAAACGAAAACGGAAAAACGAAAAATCCCAAGGTCATGAAGGGGTTAAATCCTCCTAAAATGCTAAAAAAGTAAAAGAATATTTTACAAATGGTGCTGATGTAAATCTGACATATGGGAAATGTTATTTATTAATGTTTTGCTGTGGTATGACTCTCTGGATTAAAGGGATAATAATTCGAAGTTTGAAAATTGCTAATTTTTTTAAATTTTTCTCAAATTCCTGATATATTTTATAAATAAACACAAAACATATTGACCTAAATTTACCATTATCATAAAGTATAATGTGTCACGAAAAAACAATCTCAAAATCACTGGGATTTGTTGAAGCTTTCTAGAGTTATTACCACATAAAGTGACACTGGTCAGATTTCAAAAATTTGGCTCCGTCACTAAGATTTACTATTTTCCATTACCTCAATTATATAGACCATATTACTACTGGTTACTGTAACCATATTAGATAACCAGTATGGGCAGACATTTCCCTTACACTTGCGTACTGCACCTAGGCCATTGCTTGAGAGTAATGGCGCGTGATTCTGACATCACTCCTTGCTGTTGGCACACATAGATAATTTTGAATGACCTGAAAAAAAGATATGTATCTAAGGCTGGTTTCACATTTGCGGTTGTGTCCGCAGCGTTTGTACCGCATAGATCCGCATGCGTTTTGTATTCCTATCTTTAACATTAAAAACGCATGCGTTTTTGTTTGTTCGCGTTTTGCCGCGTTTGACGACGCATGCGTTTTTTCGTCGTTTGCGGCTTGGCGCGGAAATGCAACATGTACAGTAGTAATTTTTAGAGGCGTCAATTTGCCACCTGGAAACGCATGCAGTCGATTGCGCAAGGTTTGCGGCAAAAAAATGCATTGCTGTCTATATGAACGCATGCGTTCACAAGCACTTGCGTTCGTGAACGCATGCTTTTCACAAGAAAAAACATGTGTAGACGCATGCGTCGTAAAACGCGGCAAAACGCAAACAAACAAAAATGCATGCGTCCCTAATGATAAATATAGGAATACAAAACGCATGCGGATATAATAACGCAAATGCAGGAAAAAAATGCATGTAAACGCATACAAACGCGGCGTTTTTTAACCGCATGCGCTACCGCATGCATCTAAAAAACGCCGCGTTTGTGCATGTTTACATGCGTTTTTTCAACTACTTGCGGATGCATTTTAAACGCTGCGGATTTAAATGCAAATGTGAA